>NC_057344.1:97565344-97881952 GCF_016509475.1 Prionailurus bengalensis | reverse complement strand
AGCTCTGCAATTTAACAGACACAATCTCACTTCATCTTCAAATTTGAAACATAAGGAAGCTTAGTTTCCTTAAAAGTAAAATCTCCCCTCCCACAGATCTCAACACCTTTCAAAAGCAGGGTTGTGAAGGTTTGGTTTCAAACTTCTGAACTGATGTTAATCAGACCTACTCAATCAGAACTGTCTAGGACTTGAAAAAAAAATTGCAGGCTATGTCTAAATCTTTTACAAACTCATGCATGCCAGAAAACATCACAGAGTTACAAATCCAAGCAAAATAATCAGCACTTGCAGCTGCAAGAGAGCTAGCAATTTTTTCAAAAGCAGTTCCTAGATAATGTGATCCAAGCAGACACCTACACAGTTATCAATTCTGATATGAAAGAAAAAGATCAAACTGCAATATGGCTATTCATTTTCTTCAGTGGGGTCTATCTTCAAACACCATTTTCCTCCAATTGTTCAAAGTAGCCCTTATGATTCCAGAAATAATGATTAATAATACATTGAGTCTTCAGAACCAGAATCAGCCTTCTCTGGTGATAACCTGCAGGTAATGACCCTCTTACCCACCCACCTTGAGGCTGTGTGTAAAAGTAATAGCCACAACAGTACCTAAAACATTATAAATGTCTGGGATAAAAAGGATAAGCCTAATAAATCTTCTATAAAGTGAACTAATTACAGGGAAAGTTACAAATTACTAGAAAGTCTAAAATACAGGCTACTTTGAATTATTATTACTTTTATTCATATAAAACTTACATTTTTGTGTACACTTGCATGTATCTGTACACATATGTTATAGGAAAGTATATAATACAGACAATATGAAAACTCCTTAGCCAATTCCTAGCAACCTTTTTGTCATCATTCTAAATTGATTAGGCATTGTTATCAAATGCTTGGTTTAACACTGCAGAACATGCAAAAACTAAAAGCATAATCTGTTTATAACTGCATAGAGGTAATTTTACATTACCATAATTTTTTACTCTTTCCTGCACTGGAAAACTAGGGGATTATTTTCAAGAAAAACATGAAAACATGTTGTTCCTTTAAACAGCTTTAATATTTCTCTCTGCAATTTTGTTTATACTAGTACTTTGGGAAACTGTTTAACAGGACTTCCTCCCATACAAGAAGCCTATTTCCACTTCCAGTCCCTCCAAAATTTCACATCATCATACAGTTTCAACAATGAGTTCTAATTATAGCCTAAACAAGACAATAATGCTGATTTTCCTTTAATTTTTATCACCTGGGGCATTCAAAGAAAGCACTCAGTTTCCTATCCCCATTTCCTGAAGAAGTTTAGTGGCTATGCATTCTAATACTAAGGCCCGAATCAGCAAAAACTGGCTCATCTCCAGGCTCTTCTAGAAAGATGCGCAAGAAGGTGTGGTCAACATCTGCCTACAAGATGGCTCGTTTGGAAAGGGTTAAAGGCAGGCTATCAGTCTCCTGCCACTGTTCCCAGCATTTGTATCAGTCATGGGAAGTGATGTCACACACCTGCAATGCACATGCAAACTGTAAACACTTCACCAACATTGAATTTGAGTCTTCCATCCAAAATCATGCCCAGCTGCCTCACACTGAGCTCCATGGCTGCCAAATTTGCTAGACTGCATAGCATTGAGAAAATGGATAGTCTTATTTTAACAACAGTTAAGTAGGTTCAAGTTTTATACTACCAAGCTGTGTAGAATGTTTTTTACTGACTACTTCATGCTGTTTCTACAATCACAGAGGTGGAATTGGAAGAAATATTAAAGATTATGCAACATAACACCATCATTTTAAAAATAATTAGGGGTGCCTAGGTGGCTCATTTGAGCATTTGACTTCAGCTCAGACCATGATCTCACAGCTCTTGAGGTCGAGCCCTGTGTCAGACTCTGTGCTTTAGCTCAGAGCCTGGAGTCTGCTTCAGATTCTGTGTCTCTCTTTCTCTCTGCACCGCTCCCACTTGTGCTCTCTCTCTGTCTCTCAAAAATGAATAAATGTTAAAAAAGATTAAAAATAATTAAATCATACCATGACATAGCTTTTACTAATTGTCCCTATATCTTTCTTTCCCATCAGACTCAAGGGCAGGGACCAAGATTTTAAATGCTTTTCTATCCTTAGAGCTTAGTACCTAGCAAATATTGCTAGACCTTAATACCTAACAATCAGACGGACAGATAGATGGATGGCTGAATGGGTAGTTTCTTTCAAAACCATTTCACAGTGCTGTCTTAGTTGACTTGAAAACAGTATATGGGTAATTCACTCAATTTTTGTAAAGCTGGGTTAACTTATCCAGAACATGGGACAATATATCTTCATAAAGGAATTGTTGCAGTTTCCCTGAGACAATGCTTTTCAAAAGTTCCATACAAAGACAGGCACATAATAAGGAGTTCATTAATAACAGCTTGCTGTTATTTTGATAGTGGTAATAGTATATCACCCCACACACACACACTTATCATTGTTCTTATCATTCACCAACCTCTTGGTTCATCCCATATGGGTATCAAGGTGTCAAGAGCTTTACCCCCTGACCTGTGTTTCTCTCTTTCCTTAGATCTACCATCAGTCTGGGATGATATCAACATCCATGTGAACACATCAGCATGCCCTATCTTCACACTTCACTGGTCTTTTCATCTTTAATGACTTGAATATTTTTCTTTCAGTTATATATGTCCTATGACCATACACAAACATTTTCTCTGGAACCGGTATGCTTGGATACAATGCTAGCCCCATCAGGAGTTACAGCTATGTAACAAGCTATACCCTTTTTTGGGCTCTCTAAAGACTTCAGTTACCTCATTTGCTAAGTGGGATGATAAATGTACTTACCTCACAGAGCTTGGTGTATAGCAATACTCAATTCTTGTTAGACATTATTTGTCTTACCCAAACTCTACCATCTCTGAAATATTTAACCCCAACATTAATATATAATGTCTGGACATTTAAGTTATTCCAACTCCTTTATTATTGTAGAAATCACAGCAGAAATTATAGACTGAAAATAAATTAGAAATAAGACCTTTAAAAAGTAGGAAAATAGATGGGGCACCTGGTTGGCTCAGTTGGTTGAGCATCAGACTTCAGCTGAGGTCATGATCTTGCAGTGTGTGAGTTCAAGCTCTGTGTCAGGCTCTGTGCTGACAGCTCAGAGCCTGGAACCTGCTTTGGATTCTGTGTCTCCCCCTCTCTCTGCCCCTCCCCTGCTCATGCTCTGTCTCTCAATAATAAATAAACGTTAAAAATTTTTGTTAACAAAAAAAAGTAGAAAAATAGAAAAGTGCTTAAATATTACAAGTTTCAAAATGTAATCATTGAGTATCCAAAAAAATAACTATGATGATAATAGTATACACTTATTGATAATATATATAATATACCTAGAGTAATATCTGGCTCAAAATATACCAAAATACATATATTTTGTGAATTATGATTGCTTACAATGTATAGGCACAATTCCAAGTGCTTTCCATGATGTATTTTGCACATACAGATAAGACTTTACTCAGTAACTTGTAACAAGCTACAAGTTACAAGTCTAGTAATATTGCAGAGCTGGGATTCAAACCCACAGACTCAAGGCCATATTGACAGTTCATACATGGTAGAGCTGAGATTTAGTCAGTCAGTTCGATACCAGAGTCTGTGCTCTTAATTACTTTGTCTCTCCCTACCTTACTAATACCCCAGAATATAGCGATAATAGCTTAACATTAAAATATATATATACAAACATAAATTTGTTCAATAACATTTTTATATCAAACTATTTCATTCCAACCAATTTGCTTTTTGGCTAAAGTTTATACCCTTTCCAGTCCCAGGATCCCTGTTCTTCAGGGCGAGGGTTAATCCTTCATATGTGGGGCCCTGCCAGGTTTTCCCTGGCTTGCACGGATGGAGACCTGGCCCACCATCTCAGCAGGTCTTTCCTGTCCTCCAGAACTCTTCGCTTTACTGATGGATGAAGACCTTTACCTAGATGTAATTGAGTGAATGCAATGACAACAAGCATTTTTCCGGATGCCATTCTGCCTCGATTGAATCAGTTCATTTTCAATACAGAGGTTAGTCTGGTGATGACTATGGAAGAATAAATTTTCCTGCCACCATACAGTAGAGACCTGGGCTATACAAAGCCAAGCTTGTAGATGATCAACTTCAAAGGCATTCCTTCTGGAGTTTCTGGACAGCAGTGGACCCCAGGTACATCTTTTCTATAGCCATCTGGCACTCATTTTTAGGTTCTCCTCCTGAGTTCTCACCAGGGCCCCAAAGCAAAGGAAGTAATAATTCTTCTCTGGCCACCACATTTCTTAAAGTGGAGTCACCTGATAATTCTATACCCACTCTCATAACAAAGTAACAGTTTCCTGCCCGGGGTTAAAAGTCTATTAGCTGAGGTGTATGTAAGGATCTGGAGTAAGAAGTCAGGCAATGTATGAAAGGGGAAGCAGAAATTCAGGAGTGCTATTTGTAGTCTTCCGATTTCCTGGAGTGGGAATTGGGGACATGGAATAAAGGTGAAAAATAACATTCTTAGCCTGTAATTCAGCAATAACCATCAATGACAATCTTATTGAACATATCATCATTCTTTATCAGCTTTTTCTTCTTATTTTATCACAGTTTCATTATAGAGGGGAAATGATTATTTAAACAAAACAATTCTTTTTGTTTAAACTGCCTTCTTGAAGTTTTCACTGACAATTATCATTGTATATCATAAGAAAAAGATACCTCTTTCTATAACAGAATACTATCACCTATGGATAAGTTAAAAGAAAAAAATTGTTCTGTTTTAAATTTCTAAATGTGCTGCTGAACATGGCATCCAAGGGATGGAAGTTCTGGCATCAGTAATCAGACAATAAAAGGAAATCAAAGGCATCAAAATTGGCAAAGATGAAGTCAAGCTTTCACTTTTTGCAGATGACATGACACTATACAAGGAAAACCCGACAGACTCCACCAAAAGTCTGCTAGAACTGATACATGAATTCAGCAAAGTCTCAGGATACAAAATCAATGTACAGAAATAAGTTGGATTCTTATACACTAATAATGAAGCAACAGAAAGACAAACAAAGAAACTGATCCCAATCACAAGTGCACCAAGAATCATAAAAGAAAACCTAACCAAAGATGTAAAAGATCTGGATGCTGAAAACTATGGAAAGCTTATGAAGGAAACTGAAGAAGATACAAAGAAATGGAAAAACATTCCGTGCTCATGGATTGGAAGAATAAATATTATTAAAATGTCAATACTACCCAAAGCAATCTACACATTCAATGCAATCCCAATCAAAACTGCACCAGCATTCTTCTCGAAACTAGAACAAGCAATCCTAAAATTTGTATGGAACCACAAAAGATCCCAAATAGCCAAAGTAATATTGAAGAAGAAGACCAAAGCGGGAGGCATCACAACTCAGATATTAGCCTCTACTACAAAGCTGTAATCATCAAGACAGCATGGTATTGGCACAAAAACAGACACATAGACCAATGGAA
The DNA here is from genome assembly GCF_016509475.1 of Prionailurus bengalensis. Taxonomy (NCBI): domain Eukaryota; kingdom Metazoa; phylum Chordata; class Mammalia; order Carnivora; family Felidae; genus Prionailurus; species Prionailurus bengalensis. The sequence continues at coordinate 97,876,405 of NC_057344.1, read as the reverse complement.
TAGAAGAGAGACTCCAGAATTGGACCCACAAAAGTATGGCCAACTAATCTTTGACAAAGCAGTAAAGAGTATTCAATGGAAAAAGACAGTCTCTTTAACAAACGGTGCTGGGAGAACTGGACAGCCAACATGCAGAAGGATGAAACTAGACCATTTTCTTACACCATTCACAAAAATAAACTCAAAATGGACGAAGGACCTGAATGTGAGACAGGAAACTATCAAAACCCTAGATGAGAAAGCAGGAAAAAACACCTCTGACCTCAGCCACAGCAATTTCTTACTTGACACATCTCCAAAGGCAAGGGAATTAAAAGCAAAATATGAACTATTGGGACTTCATGAAGATAAAAAGCTTCTGAACTGCAAAGGAAACAATCAACAAAACTAAAAGGCAACCGACAGAATGTGAAAAGATATTAGCAAATGACATATCAGACAAAGGGCTAGTATCCAAAATCTATAAAGAGCTCATAAAACTCCACACCCAAAAAACAAATAATCCAGTGAAGAAATGGGCAGAAGACATGAATAGACACTTTTCTGAAGAAGACACCAAGTTGGCCAACAGGCACATGAAAAGATGCTCAACGTCACTCCTCATCAGGGAAATACCAATCAAAACCACACTGAGATATCACTTCACACCGGTCAGAGTGGCTAAAATGAACGAATCAGGAGACTATAGATGCTGGAGAGGATGTGGAGAAGTGGAACCCTCTTGCACTGTTGGTGGGAATGCAAACTGGTGCAGTCATTCTGGAAAACAGTGTGGAGGTTCCTCAAAAAATTAAAAATAAATCTACCCTATGACCCAGCAATAGCACTGCTAGGAATTTACCCAAGGGATACAGGAGTGCTGATGCATAGGGGCACTTGTACCCCAATGTTTATAGCAGTACTCTCAACAATAGCCAAATTATGGAAAGAGCCTAAATGTCCATCAACTGATGAATGGATAAAGAGGTTGTGGTTTATATATACAATGGAATACTACTTGGCAATGAGAAAGAATGAAATATGGCCTTTTGTAGCAATGTGGATGGAACTGGAGAGTGTTATGCTAAGCGAAATAGTCATACAGAGAAAGACAGATACCATGTTTTCACTCTTCTGTGGATCCTGAGAAACTTAACAGAAGACCATGGAAGAGGGGAAGGGGAAAAAAAAGTTACATGGAGGGAATGAGGCAAACCATAAGAGACTGTTAAAAACTGAGAATAAACTGAGGGTTGATGAGGGGTGGGAGGGAGGGAAAAGTGGGTAACGGGCATTGAGGAGGGCACCTGTTGGGATGTGCACTGGGTGTTGTATGGAAACCAATTTGACAATAAATTTCATATTAAAATAATAAATAAATAAATAAATAAATAAATAAATAAATAAATAAAAATATTTGCATGAATTACTAATGAATTTTGTCTTTATATATGTAAGGATGTGCCCTAACCTCTTCACAAATGAAAAGAATTATCAACACAAATGTTTCATTAGCAACAAAATGTAATCAGAAACTAAATCACTTTATCAATGACACCCACATCTTCTATTTCTTACCTCACCTCATTCTTGTTCTGTCTCCTATCACTCATATACATGTCTCTCTTTTGTGTTTCAGGCAGTTTGAGGTGCCAACCTGAAGTAGGACTCTAATGACAACGATAAGAGCAATAAAAGAGGAAAAGAAGACTGGAAGTAATAAAAGTATATCTAGATAGATAGATAGATAGATAGATAGATAGATAGATAGATATTCAAGATAGCATAGACCCAGCAAGTCTAGATATTTATTCCTTACCACAATAATGTATTGAACTATTGTTATAGTATTTTTTCTTTATTAAAAGATGAGTTTTTGTCATTAGCTAGCTCAGTATTTTAGAACAATTCTCCTAACCTTTTGATTTTTGGTTCTCTCAGCTGCAAAATAAGACAACTGTTCCACCTGACCCTGAAAATCACCCAACTGTCTGAGAGATCTTCAATAAATTTATCTTGATTTCACTTTAGTTTAACTTCATCCAAAACCTTTTTGGATTATTTAAAATCAAGTGGTGAATCAAACTGGTCAAAATTTTCATCACATTCAGCACAAAAGAGGAGACCAATAGGATATTAAAACATGAAATTCTTTTTTCAGAATAATTTTTGCTTCAAGGAGAATGACTGCTAATAGTTAAAAAACAACAACAACAAAACTAGGATCTGCCAGTTCCCATCCTTTAAATGTTTGAGGAAATACCCAGTCATCACTACTAAACCTGAAACTCAGCTCCAATATTAAAGGCCTGCCCAGAGGCAGTTGAAAATACACACACACACACACACACACACACACACACACACACAGTCCTTCTGCCCTGTCCCTAAGCAAATAGAAATTTTTATTCTATTTTCACTTTTTTTATAACATCCTGCTTAACAGAGCATGGCACAAAACATCATGCATCAATGTCAACTCCTGACAATGTTTGTTATATGCCAACCCAAGGCACATATTCAGATAAAGAACATTTTACAAATACCCTGAGTTAAATGTTCTCCTTTTGTCTCTTCTACCATAGTCACTATTCTTAATTCTTCTGGGTCTACAAATCTGCTAGAGTGCAATACAAAACTACAGAAATGTCAAAAACAAGTGTTGGAAATAAGGACTGTAAAGTCTCCAATGCACGTATGAAAGAAAAAACATGTGCTGGGGTGCCTGGGTGGCGCAGTCGGTTAAGCGTCCGACTTCAGCCAGGTCACGATCTCGCGGTCCGTGGGTTCGAGCCCCGCGTCGGGCTCTGGGCTGATGGCTCAGAGCCTGGAGCCTGTTTCCGATTCTGTGTCTCCCTCTCTCTCTGTCCCTCCACCGTTCATGCTCTGTCTCTCTCTGTCCCAAAAATAAATAAACGTTGAAAAAAAAAATTAAAAAAAAAAACATGTGCATAAAATTGTTTCCAAGCATTTAAAATATATTTATCCTGAATTTATATTTGGATTCCAGAAGAATTAAAGGCTGTGAATTAAAATAATGCATCAACTAGAGACCAAAAATGCATCATTTTTGGTTCAGTCTGTCATCTGTAGTGAATCAGACTTTTTTTTAGTGTAACCCAATTTAAGCGTAAAAATAAAATAGCTCAAAAAGCAGAAGATAGTCTCCTGCTTAATCTCCTCCTGAATAATCTCCTGATTCCTTAACTATTATTAGGACACCCAGCCTCCTTTAAGTCTACACAACTGTCCTAAAATTTCAAAAAATTAACATTCTCACTCAACTTTTACATGTGAAAAGTTGTTTAAGTATCACAATTTCTAAAGCAGTATCTTCTAAACTGTACATTGACAAGAATTCAATTTATATAATATGCAACCAACAGCCAGATGCATGTAATACTCTATATTTTTACTATATTATAAAGGAGTAAGAACTAACCTTCACCTGTTTAATATTTCATGATCTATGTACTTATTTACTCTCTCCACCTCACATCCTCTTTAATTTCATTTAATCTGCACAGCAAAAGAGCAAAGTAAGTATTGTTATTTTCAGTTTGTAACTGGAAAAAAAGCAACTGAGGATGAGGGAGGTTAAGCAACTCACCCAAAGTCTTACTTACTGCTATGTGACAGAATTAATAACCAAATATAGGCCAATACAACTACAACAGTAGATAACATTGACAATACAATAAGTCACCTAAGAATCCCCACTACCTAAAAATAAATAAGTATATAAAGCTGACCCAACTTCATCAGAACATATCCATTTAGACAGAACGCCCAGTCCCAACGCTTGTATCATAGCATATGCTATTAAATGTCCCTTATGAAGTTTCAGACTGAAAACAAATCTAAGTAAAGAATAAAAGCCATCAACAACTTTACCTTACAAAGGAATGTGTGGTGTACAGCAGATCTTAAAACTTTTATCCATAAGTATAACATTGGATGTCTCTCAAACTTTATTCTCACTATTTAAATATTTTTTCCAAAATCTTAAGTTTCACTCAATCTAAAGTTTGGAGATAGGATGACACACTTTTCTAAACATCCTACCCTTTGTTCCTTCCTCTTTTTTTCCCTATCTTTATAATACCTATTTTTACTTTGCTTTATATATACTAGCCATTTAATATTAAGATCTTACATAACAGAAAATATCCACCCTGAGTTTAAAGATTTCATTATATGACAAGGGTAGGGAAGCAAAGAAAAAAAAAAAAAAGAACTTCAGGAATAAATATATTTACATAATCCTTTGTAAGCAGCAGTATTAACTACTAATTATTGCCTATTATATGCCATGCACTATTATCAGTGCTTTAGGTTTCTGATCTTATTTTATTCCAGCTGAAAGCTTTGAAGCTATTATCACAAATAAATTTAAAGAAAAAATAACAGTGTCCAAAGAGTTAATAACTTGATCAACTGATGCAACTAGCTAGTGACGGGACAGGGTGTCTAACTCAAGTCTTTCTAACTTGTAGATTTTATTTATTTAGGCTACCAAAGTCAGACAAGCTTAGGTTCAAATCCCAGTTCTCTCACATAAACCACAGCTCAAACTGGAAAGGCAATAAATTAATTCAAAAGGGTTTGCTTTAGATGAGACTGAGTGTGGCCTGTTCAGAGACACCCTGAAAATATCTACCTGCTGAAGCAAAGGCTTCTTATTGGAAGGCACATATCCGTCCTAAGTTTGGGAGAAGATGGTACCAAATTGGATGAGTGCCAACTCTGGAAAACATATGTAGTAAATTACCCTTCAACATAGCAATTGTGTAATTTCCAGAAAGAGACAGTTAATGCACTCTGTGCAAACTCCACTAGTAAGAATTTCTGAAAGAATAGGCTACACGTTTCATTCAGAGATTGGGCCTCTTCTTTTAATTCCCTGTAGTGTTTCTCCATCTAGCAGCTACAGCATCTTCCACAGAGTCACTGAATTGTCAAGAATCAATAAAACTATCATTATCAAGTAAAAATGATGAGTGCCTTGCCCTGAAACCCTGACTAATTAGAACTGTATGTGCAGAGGAACTATGTTTGTCCTAGTGGGTGACCACAGTGACCTTTCACGTCTGCAGATTTGGTAATACATCTGGGGTTGGGCCATACTGGAAAGTATGTTCTATATCCCCAGCCAAGAACTGATTTATTTGATTCATAATTTCAATACAGCCTCCTCGTCATAGAATTTTGCTACATTCTCATCCTAAGGTGTTATTAGTAAGTTACCAGCAATACATATGTGCCCATTTACCTTTTTCCAATGACCTGACCCAGCTCTTTGGAAGCATCTTCTCAATAGAGGTCTGGGAGTAGAATAACAGGGCACTGATGTCAGATTCCAAGTTCACAGGCAGTAACAGGTTGAAAAGTTTCCATAACACCTATACAGATGATGAGTCAAGCCAGTTATTATTCCTTTGCTTTCTAAAAATAAATGTTTTCCATTTTTCACTTTGAATTTCATGGGTTTATTTAAAATTTTATGTATGAATGGTAGTTTCAGACAAAGAGATAAATCCTTGTTAGTATAAACCATTGCACTCTGTATTTCTCATTCTCAAACCCAGTCCTATTCATCTTTTATAATAGTCATTGCCTGTACTGAAGAAAGTGCCATTGGATCTACCTATACCTCCCTGCTCACATGGCAGCTTACTTCTAAGCTGAATTAAACAATTATTTTAAATAAGTTACCTTTATTTTTCAGGGATCCAAATGTTGCTCTCACCAAACAAACAAATGTAAGCATTATCACTGCATCAGGATAAATCCACAAATGGAAGAAAAAGGAAAAGGTGTCATTGGTGTCATTCTGAAAAAGGAAAAGGGACAAAATAGACTTCCTCATCTAGCCTAGCACAATACAGACATGTTTCAGAACCACCCTTTCAGGTTTATGTGAGTAAAACTTTATTTATATGTCAAAACTTTATTTATATGTCAATTTTATGTGGCTACAAGAGATAAAGCCAAAGATGACTGTAAAGAATCAATTGGCTTAAGGTTGAAAAAGGGACCCAAAAAAGCTCCAGTCTATACGTGAGTGCCATAGGGCTTGTGTGTTCATTTTATTACTTAAAATGGAAGGGAAAATTAGATAGGAAGAGTTTAGTTGCATACTAATATTATGAGAATAAATGCTCAAGGAATATTCCACAGTGTGACTTTGAAAAGGTACCCAGACATTAATTCAAAGTAAAACTGGCAAAGAAGACTGGCTGATTACCTAAGTCTGTATTAAGTTTTTAAGCTATGTCCTGCCTGTCCTGTCAGCGGATTTTATAATTACACTAAAATCAAAGCCCAAAAGGTGCCTGAACTATGAAAATGTCTATGGCACAACCTACCATAATTTTGTGGCTTAATTAAGGAAGAAATATATCCCAGTCAAAACAAAACAAACGATAAACAGCTACCCCAACAAATTTCAAAAGATTTCTTGCCTGCCTCAGAATATCTCAATAGAATTTGGAAAAAGATTGTTTATACAAAACTGTGAACAAAAATAGAATAACTAAGAGTGTGAGACCTCAGGTACTTGGGTGGTTCAGTTGGTCAGGCATCTGCCTCTTGATTTTGGCTCAGGTCATGACCTCACAGTTCATGAAATCAAGCCTCCTGTCAGGCTCTGCGCTAAGAGCACAGAGCCTGGTTGGGATTCTCTCCTTCTCTCTCTGCCCCTTCCCTACTCTCTCCCTCAAAATAAATAAATAAACATTTTTTTTTATTAAAAAAAAGAACATGAGACTTACTTTGGTCTCTCATGAAAAACTTCAGATTCTGAAACATCAGCAGCTATTCTATTTACAAGTAAGTGTGCCTAATCAAGATACTAATGCCAGAGCTATTTGAGAGATTTTGGCAAAAGATATTCACTAGGATTTAATCCTAACACTGGAATTCTCCCCAAGTCAGGAAGAGTTCTTCCAAATCAAAGATCTTACCCTGGGTCTATGAATAGGTTTCAGGGCACAGCCTAAAATTGTATGATAAATTGTGTGAGAATATGGACTTTTTTATTTTCCTATGGAGAGAGTATATAGGTTTTATTAGATCTGCAAAGGGGCTTTTGAATTTAAAAAAAAAAAAAAGGTAAGAACAACTATTCTTAGTCCTGAACAAATAAAACTGTATTATTTGTTCTAGTTTTTCTGTTTTAAAGGTCTCCCTCTAATAAGCCTAACAAAGCCACATGAGATACATAAGACATTTGAATATTACCACTTAGGCACTAATGACCAATGACTTTCTCTTTAATTTATAAATGATCCTCAATATAGTACATTTCATAATATTCCATCCCATACTTGGTCAATGTTGGCTCTGACTACTTGTATCTATTACAACGATTGAATCTCAATATTTGATTAGGGTGGGTCATTCCACAATCCAGAATTCTCATTAATTTAGCATCCAACATACTGACTATAAAATATTTTTCTAAAAAAAAAAGTATGTTATTCCCTATATTACTATCTCTATCTTCTTTTCTGATACAAGACAATCTCAAAAAACTCAAATAACATCTCATTGATATTTCTAGTAGAAAATGAGCATCAAGATGGAAAATCCAATTTTTTTTTAAATTTTTTTTTCAACGTTTATTTATTTTTGGGACAGAGAGAGACAGAGCATGAACGGGGGAGGGACAGAGAGAGAGGGAGACACAGAATCGGAAACAGGCACCAGGCTCTGAGCCATCAGCCCAGAGCCTGACGCGGGGCTCGAACCCACGGACCGCGAGATCGTGACCTGGCTGAAGTCAGACGCTTAACCAACTGCGCCACCCAGGCGCCCCTGGAAAATCCAATTTTAATACCAATAGTTTTTCTTTACAGGAAAGCTTTCTTCCAAGTTGTTCCACATGCTCTCTTTTATTATTTCTTTTACATATCAACATATAATGTTTAAGATCTTAGGTTCTGGAGTTACTGGTTTTGAATCTCAAATTTCCCATTTACGACCTTGGAAATTTTTCTTAACCTCCGAGACTTAGTTTTTTGATATGAAAACTGAGCCCAAGAATACTGTACCAATATCACAGGTTGTTGGGAAGACTAAATAAGAAAATGGGTATAAGCTCAGAGTCCGGCACATAGAAATGTTTAATGTTAGCTAAGTCTTGTTTTTTAAGATTCATACACCATGTGTGACATAACTAAAGAAATGTTTAATATGCAATACAACAAATCTCATCAAGAAAGTCAGGCCCAAGGGACCAAATAGACAAGAAAAAACAAAAATAGGCCAGCATAACCAGAAGCTCAAATGAATAAGCAACAGTTAGCAACCCTGGAAGTGCAGTAAGTTAGATAACAAACAACAGACAGAGCTCCAAGACAGAAAAGATGCAGAGTTTCACCTCAGAGAGGGACAGCTTCAGGCAGTGGGGACCTAGCTTCATTAACCAGAGTTCAGGTTTAGCATCCATTCTGGCCACTCTTAAGTAAATTCATGAAATCTCAAGCAACTAATGTATTGTAGGGTTTTGTTTAAGAAAAGAAAGCAAAGCATCAGATTGAATCTGCCTTAAAAAAAGGACTTGATGCTACTTGACTTTAACAGACTCCTAAGAATCTCCTTGGCAAGGGCCATAATTGGCACAGAAATTGGAGATGCGGTTGGATCTGCAGGTGAGGTGTGAAGTAGTTACAGCTGCCAGAGGTAGAAGCCAAGTAGATCATTATTCCATAAACATTTACAATTGGATCCCCACTGCCAAAAAGTAACAATAATAAAATATCTACACCAGTGCCTTAGGGATTTTTACTAGTCTCCCCTCTCAAAATACTATCACTATCCTACTTGATCTCCATTATAGAACATACATTTCAGAGTTGATTCTTACTCTCTGTCTGTCCTTCTGGGCCTTATGTTTTGGGACTTTTTCTTGCTAACTTAGATCAACTGACTTAGAAGTTGGATCATGCTTCATCTTTGCACCAATCCCTCAGAGACTGCCCTCTTACTTTTTGGCTCTGACTCTCAAGACCTTAATTTGGCTAGAGGCCCAGATTCTAACTCATCTGGAAGGAAAGGTAAAAAGGTATCAAGGAAAGGGCATTGGATTTGGAGGCAGAAAAACTGGACTTGAGTCCAAGCTGTGCCATTAATGAGAGTGTAGCTCCAGGTAATAACAACTGACATCAACTGAGCTTTTAATAAATAACAATTAATTCTGACAAAATTCTGAATTAAATGATATTATTATCTCCACTTTACAATTAAAGAGACTGAGGCACAGAGACATCAAATATGTTGCCCAAGGTAACAAGGCTAGGATGTTAGCAGAATTATTACTCAATCTCACGCAGTTCTGACTCCTAACCAATATGCTACATTGTTTCACCATTACTTAACTTCTTTTAGAAGCCCACCTTTGTGAGGTGAACAATTGTAAGCCTAAAACACCATAAAGGATTAAAAGTGAAAATATGATATGGACTCTGTGTGTTATGCAAATATAAAGCATTCGTCCATATGACTGTGCTCTCTTCATCAGTTTTAACTTTTTCAGTATTTTTTTGCTACCAGAAATCATTGCTCTCATTCTTCCTTTTCCTACCTTTAAAGAAATATATCCTTTGCAATTGAAATTTATCTATGTTCCTAAATCACTTGCTGTGTCTGATTCTTCCTACACCTTCTGCTGCAGGAATATTCTTTCCCGACTCATAACTTTATGGTCATTTGAAACAGCAATTTGTTATAATAGAACAACCCATGCAACATCTCTGCTTTATCCTATTCTTTCATTTTTCTAGAAAAAGCTTTCTTTCAATGTATTAAGCCTTATGTTAACAATTGTCCTTTTTGTGTAACCTTTCAATCTCCTTTGGCATTTCTCTGGCTGTACATTCCTGCTTTCCAGCATTAGGTCTTTACACTGCAAACTTCACTGCTTTATTTTCCTCATTCCATTCTTCCTACCGGTTGACTTTTTTTCTGTTTTTGAAACTCTTTTCTCTTCAGTGAATCATTCCCTTCCCATTTGGTTTTAAAAGTAGAACAGAATTGAAAATTACTACTGTAGACAGATTCCCTAAAGGCACTATCCCTGTTGAGATGAGTTCTATGCTATTTTATGGTTCTCAAAATTGCAAATTAGCCATTAGTGACTAATGGGTCCCAAAATGCAGTGACAATACTCCTGGGAAAGAAATATCAGAGAACATAGGTCCAAACAGTTTACAAGGGAAAGGGTTCCAGGGGAAAAGAGATGTTCAGAGGAATAAATTGGGCTAACAGTCATAAATTACACCATTGTCAGCAGAAGCCAAAAAAAAAAAAAAAAAAAAAAGGCCCAAAGACAGAAACACTTACTCTGTGGTTAGGCTCCTACATAACCAAAGTAAATCAATAAGAACCGGCACTAGGTCAATCTTCTTAACCTTCTCCCTTGAAAGAGTATACCAAATACTCTTAACTACCCTAACTTCCACTTTGTGTTTTTAATATTATTGCGTTCTTCTCTTTCTGATGTATTTAGGAGCTTTTTGTTAACAACTTCTATAGTTTTATCTGACCCTTTTTTTGTATATAGCTTCTTTGTGAAGTCCTTATTCATTATTTTGCCCACTTTTCTACTCAATTGTCTGATTTTCTTTACGATTCATGAGAGTTCTTTATATTCCTTGCCAGCTATATGTATAACAAATACTTAACCCTTTGTCAGTTACATGTATAACAAACTTTGTCAAATGTATAGCAACTATCTTCTCCCACTCTGAACTTGCCTTTTAACTTCTTACTAGTATTTTTAATGAAATGACATTCTTAATTTAACGCAGCCCAATTTACCAATCTTGTCCTTTATGATTAGAGTTTTTGTTTCCTGTTTAAGAAATGTTTGCCTAAAGTATGACTTATACTATTTTCTTGTGGCTTCATTATTTTACTTTTTTAGATAAACAATCAAACAGCAATTGATAGTACATATAGTTTGATGTAAGAGTCAAGTTTGTTTTATTTTCCATATAAGTATTCAACTGACCCAATCTCACTTAATGAAAAATTATCCTTTCCCTACTCCTCTGCAGTGACAGCTTTGTCATGAATGAGGTATGGTCTGTTTCTGGTCTCTCAATTCTACCACTGAATTATTAGTCTATCCTAGCACCAATATCACAAACTTTTGTGATATTATCTTATAGAGTAAATCCAAAACATTTTTTCTCTTCTTTGAAATTTCTTAACTCTTCATAGCTCTTTTTGGAGCCAAACTGTCAATGTTTACCCAGTTGTGGTAAACTAATTACATTGATTTGTAAGGTTTTTGTTTTTCAGCAGGTAATCACGCACATAATTCCTTCATGGCATGTCTCAACAAAAGTTTTTTTTATGATAAACAACCAAACATCCATCCAGGCCCTTTCTGTTGAGCACAGCTCACAGAGCACCCATTTGTAACTCTTTAGGTCACAGAGCACTTATTGGCACATCCCTTTCTGAGGGTTCCCATGTTGCTCTTTCTCTGGTTATCTCTAAAACCAGATCCCTAGAGAAATCAGGATTGGCATTTGATGATGCCATTGTCTTCTTATTCTCTCCTTTTTTCCTTTTTAAAAATATATTTGGTTGAAAATCTTGACTTCATTTTGTTGATTATTTCACCTTTCTCCCATATGTCAGCAAAAACAGCAGCCAAAAAATTGTTTAGACAAGACTCAAAAGTCTTTCTGAACTCAGAAATGAGAACATCAGACCCAGAATCATTTCCCCTCTTCGACATGATTGTGCTACTAATTTCTTGAACTAAGATGCCTGCTGTTAAATCACTTTTATCTTTAGCCTTTGACTGAAAATTTAGCCTAAGTCCTTATTCTTTCTCTAAGAGAAGGGGAGAAAAAGATTAGCGTTGGAGTAAGAACAACTTGGGTTCAAATCCAGGTTTGACAGTTAGTAGTTGTGCTTAGGGCAAATAGTTTGATGCAAAGACCACATGAAATAATATATTTTAAGTTATTAAAACAATTCCCGATGCTTAGGAGTTTCTTGTCAACTGCTGCCTTTTCATTCTCCTGTTTCAGTACAATTCTCCTTTTTAAAACATGTTTTATAGAAATTATAATCTTTGTTTATGGGTGCTATAATTAATGTTCTGTCTTCATTCTTAATCCTGCCATCACTCTTGCTTCTTTTTTACTGACACACTATAAATCTCAATACATACTGTTTTTATTCTTGCATAACAATCTTGCTCTTCTCTAATACTCTTAGCTCTAATTATGCCTGCTTTTATCATTTGTTTATAAATCTTCCGTGTCTTTATTTTAACCTTTGTTATTTCAGTTCGTAACTTGTTACTTTTCTTGCAGCTGGATATCTTTGTTGATTCTTACGTTTGAGGCATTTTATGCAACTGGTAGGTATCCTAGGTCAGTCAACTCCCTCTGGCACTGCCACTTTATTTATCAGTCACCTCCATTACTGCCCCTTTTAGACTTCCGACTAGCCACCTCTGCATTTGCTTGTCACCTCTACAATGCTATGACATCTTCACCATCTGCCACCTCACCCACTGAAGCCACAGGTTAGCAGGAGTTACTTATTCTATTTGAAGCTAATTTAGGGAGAATGGGTCTCTTCATCTTTAGTGTAACATCTATCAGTGCAACCTACTTAATGCTTCATTAAACATTCATATCATAAACAGACTTTAGTGAAAACAGTTCTTTTCATTTTTATTTTGCACCTAGAAATATATCCCTGTAATAGGAACCAAAACACATAAAAGAACCACCACCACCCCACACTCCAATGACTGGGCTGTGGTTGGGTCAGCTCATCTAGTTGACTTCTTCCCTTAGGAGGGGTCCTTTCCAAAAAGAATCCTAAATTCCCCTTGAAAAGAAGCACCTGGCAGGCAAATTCCACCAGGTTCCCAGAGAGGCTCAGACATGTCTAAATTAGCTACCATCAAGAATGAACTCCAGCTAGGACCCCTACTGCACTGTCAAGTGTACCAAAAAAAACCCCGCCGTCCTACACTGTATTTATACACACTCAGCCTAAGAATGTGGCTTCTTGTTTTTTTCTACTAAAATACAGTTGGATTCCCCTCCCAATACTGCCCTTATTCTAATATATGGGGAAGGTGACTCGACCTTTAATAATTTTTTCCTTTCACATTTCGTTTGGAGTCATACACATGTACTTATCTGATCTTCTCTCTTCACCAGAATATAAATCTTCCAAACATGATTGCATTTTAAGACATCCATATTGTGGTTTGAATAAAGAAAATTCCTACCCTGTAAGAATTTCCTCCCTTACTGACCAGCAAAAATAGCCACAAATCCAGGTCTTTCATGCACAATATATTTCCCTTTTGGTACTCAGTCTTATTCCTTGTACCAAGTCACACCCTCATGTCTCTCGCCTCAGCTCCCCAAGGTCTCTTAAAGTGTTCTGTGTTCTTAAAGCACAGAATCACAGCATGCTCAGATCAGAGTACTACAGAGATGAGGAAGTTCAAAAGCCTCAGAATACACATAAAGAAATTGAGACAAAAAGGTTAAGAGTTTTGCCCAAAATCATACAGGTGGAAACACCTTCACCAGAACCATTTTATTTATTTTATCTTTTGATGAGTAGGAACAATATCATATCCTTTAAAAAACATTGGTGCTATCACATCAGAGTTAATTCTGGGGGGCAAAATTTTGCATTTCCCTTACTATCATTTGGTTTTTATTCAAGACATGGTTAAGTTGAACACTTTAATATGGCAAACCTGATGTACCCAATATATGTAAGCCATTACAAAGCCAAAGATCAAGGAGCCTTAAGGAACCTTGGGGAACACACAAATTTTCTTCCACCTGGCCCCATCCTATATGGCTAGGATTCTAAGGCAGTGATAAAGGAAGTGGGTCTTCTTGTCCTTCTGTTAGTCTGAGACCAGAGATACAGGCTGATGGATGAAAGATACAAAATGCTTCTCATCCCTCCCTATCACTCAAGGAGGACCACTCAAATCCACAATCCCTTTTAATTCTCTTAATTCTCTCACTTTATTGTTCCACTAAAAATTATTTAGAATTATCTCTATTACTATTTTCTCCCTTTATTCACATGGCCACAGATATAGTTATAATAAGACTTGGTTGTTTTAATTATACTATACATTTGTCAGATAATTTCTTAAATATATTATTACAGTGAGAGTAACACTCATTATTCTCCTTTAATTTATAGTTAGGAACTTGATCAAAGCAGGGTCATGGTGTCACCTTGATGGTTGGTGATTGAACTGAGACAAGGAAAAGGAAACCAAATGTATATCCTAGTACCTCATTTTATTAGAACCAACTATTTCAATTTATCCATTTACCTCAAGTATATCTATTGCCAATAAACCTATATTGTCAAGGATTCCATGAAAACTCATGCTGCTGAAAGGGATTTTTCCATTCTTTTCAAACCAAGGCCTGTGTTGAGTTTCTGAATCAAGAATCACTGTATGGCATTTTTGACTTGTTAAAGTTATTAAGTCATTGTTACATACTCTGCCAAGTATCACCTACCTCACTCTTGGTTACAAAGGTATTAAAAACATAATAACACTAAAATATTTAGAGCAAGCCAAAATACAAAGATTGGATCATTCTTCTCTAACATTTAAGAAAAAGCACCGAGGGTAAAAGAAAGAGCAGTACCATGCACTCAAATACTAAATGAGCAGTTTGTTCAAGGCCAAACCTCAGATAGGGACTGAATCAGCTAAACTTTTTGGTTTATTCTAACAGTATGAGGAAGTAAGTAAATATTTTTATGTATTTACTGCCACCAAGACTTTATTTTACATTGTACAGCTACAAACACTGCCATTGAATCATGAGTCTCCAGAATAAGACATGGATTCATTTTAAAGGCCATTTTAATCATATAAAAACTAAACACCTCAATTTCATGCAAGTGAACACAGTTCTCCAATTTTCTCTGAATTCGGTCTCTTTGGAAAATTGCTTACATAAGGTAATACACATACAGCTAGGCTCTCATAACAATGCATGGAGCAATTCTTAGTTCATAAAGTATAGCTTTTAAAAAATTAAATACCTAAATATCCTCAAAATCTAGACATTATCAAATATAAGCAAAGAGGAACAAAGGCTTAACTCATATTAACTACCCCTTGGACCAGAAAGATGGCATTTTCTAGTGGAATAAACTAAAAGTCCAATGTTTAAAACTGATCTCCACTGTAATTGCTTTCTCATTATGAGCAATTTGCCTAACTTCAGAAATTGGTTGAGAACTCCAGAATTAGTCAGTACTAAATAACTGGCAGTGACTTAATTGTACTCAACTGATAGATGTAATTAATGAAAATACCTATAAAATAATTTGAGAAATAGTGACATAAATAGTAGCTCAGAGTCCAGGAGATTGAAGCACAGGAATACACAAGCAATAATCTCTACTAACAGGTTGAGAGTAATAAAAGATGAGTGGTTCCCGAAATGCCCTTGAGCTTTTGCTATTTGCCATGTGGTTCATAACTAATGGATATCATATTCTCCAGGCCCAAATGGCTGCAGTAGCAAATTCTATCAAACATCTAAGAAAGAAATAATAGCAATTCTGCACAGATTCTTCCAGAAAAAAAAAAAAAAGATTTTTCAACTCATTTTAAATGTCAGTATCACCCTGACCAAAACCAGGTAAAGATATTATAATAAAAGTATTTACCATTATCCATCATGATCATAGTTACAAAAAAATCACAACAAAGTACTAGCAAATCAAATCCAGCAACATATAATACTGATTATATCATAACCAAGTAGAGTTTATGCTGGTACTGCAAGGTTGGTTCAACATTAGAAATTCAATGTTATTCATCATACAAACAGATTAAATAAGAAAAAATAAATAACAGTCTCAATAGAGGAAGAAAAAGCATTTTTAAAAATACATCACCCACTTGTAATAAAATAACTCTAAGAAAACTAGGAATAAAGAGAAGTTTCTCAACTTGATAAAGGCATCTACATAAAACTTAGAGGTAATATCATACTTAATGGGAAAAACTGAATGTTTATCCTTAAGGTCAAAAAAAATAGTGCTTGAAAAACGGAACAGACCTATACAAAAAAAAAATTTATTTTTTTCGGCCCACCCCTTGCATCATGTACAAAGACCCGAAAACAAAACAAAACAAACAAAAACCCTAGAGTTAGCATTGGAGAAAATCTATACAAACTAGGATTATGTAAAACTTCTTAGAACACAAGAGGTTTAAATTACAAAAGAAAAACTCAATATATTGGACTTCATCAAAATTGAAAGCTTCTATTCGTCAAAACATTGCCAAGGGAATGAAAAGACAAGCCACCGGCTATGAAGAAATATTTGAAAAATATATATCCCACAAGACCAGTATACAGAATTTTTTTCAAATCTCACAGCTCAGTAACAAGAAAGGACACAATACAATATACAATACAATAACAAGAAATCAGTAAATAATAGGCAAAAGATTTTAGCACATACATCACCAAAGAATATATACAGATGGCAAAGAAACACATGAAAAGATATTTTATCTCATTAGTCATTAGAGAACTGAAAACTAAAAGAATATGGTATCACTATCTATTAAAATGGCTACTTTTTTTTATTTTTTATGAAATTTATTGACAAATTGGTTTCCATACAACACCCAGTGCTCATCCTAAAAGGTGCCCTCCTCAATACCCATCACCCACCCTCACCTCCCTCCCACCCCCCATCAACCCTCAGTTTGTTCTCAGTTTTTAACAGTCTCTTATGCTTTGGCTCTCTCCCACTCTAACCTCTTTTTTTTTTTTTTCCCTTCCCCTCCCCCATGGGTTCCTGTTAAGTTTCTCAGGATCCACATAAGAGTGAAACCATATGGTATCTGTCTTTCTCTGTATGGCTTATTTCACTTAGCATCACACTCTCCAGTTCCATCCACGTTGCTACAAAAGGCCATATTTCATTTTTTCTCATTGCCACGTAATATTCCATTGTGATTATAAACCACAATTTCTTTATCCATTCATCAGTTGATGGACATTTAGGCTCTTTCCATAATTTGGCTATTGTTGAGAGTGCTGCTATGAACATTGGGGTACAAGTGGCCCTATGCATCAGTGCTCCTGTATCCCTTGGATAAATTCCTAGCAGTGCTATTGCTGGGTCATAGGGTAGGTCTATTTTTAATTTTCTGAGGAACCTCCACACTGCTTTCCAGAGCGGCTGCACCAATTTGCATTCCCACCAACAGTGCAAGAGGGTTCCCGTTTCTCCACATCCTCTCCAGCATCTATAGTCTCCTGATTTGTTCATTTTGGCCACTCTGACTGGCGTGAGGTGATACCTGAGTGTGCTTTTGATTTGTATTTCCCTGATAAGGAGCGACGCTGAACATCTTTTCATGTGCCTGTTGGCCATCTGGATGTCTTCTTTAGAGAAGTGTCTATTCATGTTTTCTGCCCATTTCTTCACTGGGTTATTTGTTTTTTGGGTGTGGAGTTTGGTGAGCTCTTTATAGATTTTGGATACTAGCCCTTTGTCCGATGGCTACCTTTTTAAAATGACTCTATCAGATGCTGGCAAGGATAAAGAGAAATGGATCTCTTATACTTTGCTGGTATAAATGCAAGATGATACCGTTACTTTACAAAAGTTTGCCAGTTTCTTATAAAATTAGTCACACGCTTACTGTATAAACAGAAATCCTGGATATTTAGCCAAGAGCAGTACAAATACAGGTCCACAGAAAAATCTATATACAAATGTTTACAATTGCTTTATTTATAATTTCCAAAAACTGGAAACGACTCTAATGACCATCATCTGGTACTGTGGTGTTTTTACATAATGAAATACCATACTACTCATCAATCAAAACAATGAAATATTGATACATGCAACAACATGGATAATTCAATATGTGGAGTGAAAGAAGATAAACTCAAAATGTTGTGTACTGTATTGTTCCATTATATGATATTCTGGAAAAGAAAAAAACATAGTGACAAAACAGATCAGTGGTGGCCAAGTTGCAGGGTGCAGTGAGGGACATTCCTGCCAAAAGGTACGTATATTCTGATTCTAATATGGGGAGACATTAAACAAATCCAAACTGAGAGATACTCTACAAAATAATTGGCTTGTACACTTCTAAAATATCTAAGTCCAGAAACAAAGAGTCTGAAGAGCTACTCCAGACTGAAGGAAAATAAGAGACATGACAATTAAACAAAACTCTTAATCCTGAACTGGTTCCTCGATCAGTGTTTTGTTTTAACTGGGTTTCTTTTGGGGAGTTGTAAAGTATTCTGATATATATATACATATATATATATATATATATATATATATATATATACACATACACATACATACACACACACACACACACACACACACACACATACATATATCACACACTGTTTTATGTAAGAACAAGAAATAGGTATTCCTGAGGTATCTAGGAATAACAGCATCATATCTGCAACATATTCTCAAATAGAAAGAAAAGAAATGATATAGATTATATATGCATACATACATACATACATACATACATTTATAAATGGATACACTGAATTAATGGACAGATACATAGATAAAAGAGGCAAATGGGCTAAAATGTTAACAAATGGGGAATTAGGATGAGGGCTAAACAAGATTTCTTTGCACTATCTGTGCAACTTTTCCCAGAGTTTGAAAGTATTTCAAAATAAAAAGTTTAAAACCAAAAGCAGTATTCCTTGTCCTCTCTACTCTTTTTTGTTTTAAATTCCAAAAGGATATAAATGGCCAGTTAGAAAAACTCATTATTGTATTTTTCCTTACATTTTCCTATAGTTATTCAAATTTTTAAAAAAGGGATAAAAGCAGCAATATTAGGAATAAACACTTTTATTAAGATCATGAAGATTGTACAATTGTGTTTTTTCATTTATATGATAGTTACAGGCTTTTTCCTTTAACTTGGTCACAGTTCAGAGTTGTAAATACATCCGGCTTTGTGACTTTCTCATAAAATCTATTTATTAAGGTTTCCCTTAAATAAAATGCACTCCTGCAGAAAGTCTTTTGACCTGACACAATGCAGCATTGGAATAAAAAATACTTTTCTAGTGAAATATTTGAAAACCCACAGTCATTTAGTGATACATAAGTGCATGCTTGAACTAAAAGTATGAGCCTAGTTTGATGAGGTTTGTGGGTATATAATTACCAGTATTAAATTATGTATTCAACACTGACATACTGCCATATTTATTATTGCTATTAAAAATGCTGGCTGCAACATGTGACATGTCCTTCTTATGATAATATGTAGCTCTTATCTAAAATAAAGCAGTCTATTTTCTCTTTGCATGACCCTTGTGAATGAGGTCTAATAAACTTCATAGACTTTTTAGTGGTGAAACATTCTGGAAAGAAAACTATAGTACTGATTACTTCTAAAATTAACGTAAGAACATAAGGTTGAAATGTTGTTATTTAAAATCCACAGAAGCTAATTAAAGACAAAAAAAAATAGCTTTCACTATAAAACCCAGAGTATGTTTCATTCTAAATAACTGGACATTCCCACAACCCAACACAATAACTCCAACCAAAAATAGAAGAAATTGGGAGTTGTTGTTTTAATTTTTTTGTTTCATTTTCCTATTGTTGTTTAGTTTACCTAACCTATTCAAACATGAAATATTTCACACACAGGCAACAAATACAATAAGTAAATAATAACAATTTCTTATGTTCACAATGTCAGAAAGAAATGAACTATGCTTGCTGAATGCCCTCCTTTAAATGCAGTCCCAGTCTCCCAGACAAATACTGGATACATGTGAGGGCTGGAAAGAGTTGTAGATCATATGAAGCATTTCCTGATGCCAGTCAGGCCTGTATCAGGCCTTCTCCCACTGCAAGCACCACATTGCCATTGCTAAAAAGCCTTTGACATGCTGTTAAAGAAAAAGACTGGGTACTTACTTTTGCAGGGGTGGAGGGTACCTTTTAAAATACACTAATTTTGTTTTAGTTGCCTAACTATATATGTAAAGGAACAGGGCTGTGGCCTTCACCTCTTCTCTGCTCTTCATTAAAATATGTTAAAAGACAAAAGAGACAATGTGTATTTGAGAAGGAATCAACAACCAACAGGTAGAACAACCCCTGGCGGTTTTGTAGAATGAGGAATTGCACATTTTCACAATAAGATTAGAAGATTTGAGTCAACAGAATGTTCCTTAATGGCCAAAAAACATAATCTTTTTTTTATTTCCAGTCTAGCCTGAAGCAGGCCTCTATGAGTCCCCAGGCTATACTTCTCCATAAAGAAGGTTTTGCCATCTCACTGCAAACTGAGTTTTCATTCATTTGGAAAATATGTCTACATTCTAACTGCAAATCAAAAGAAAAGCACAGTCATAACAGACAGGAACAAAATGTGGCTTGCACACAATTTTTTAAAAATTAAAACTAATGCCCCATCTCTCAGGCTCCCTGTCAGACCATCACTCAATCAATGTTACTGGGAAATAATTGGCCTCTTATGTACAAGGTTTTAAATCAAATCTTGCTTTAAAGGCTGAGGTTTAAGAGTCCTGCCTAATCTATAAACTTATCCTTTCAAAAATCGTGTGCTCTCTTCAAAACCACAATCCAAATCATTGTTTCCAGTTGAACTGTCTACAAAGATATGGTGTTGAGGAATAAGATGAAAATTATAGCTTTTAGCAAAGTAAGTAAAACAATAATTAATTTTTATAAACTGATTTTATTTGGTTTTCTGATAACATAAGAACACTATATGAGGTGTTTTGTTTCTCCATGCTATGATGAGCTAGCTATGTAGCCCCTGAAACCTAGATGACACTGTTGTGTATTGAACTAAGCCAACTGGGCCTATACTTTCTTCCGTTCTTTTGAGTAGAAAATAACAGTTAGTGAAAAAGAGAGTTAGCTACTCCCCACAACTTCATTGGTTCTAACTGAAGCAAATTTTAAACTAGATTCTGCCTCACATACAGATATTCATTACATAAGCAGACATAAGAGTTCCTTCAAAATGTTGTGTAAACTTGATGAAGTCCCAGCTCTGTCCTTTCAGGTGTCCTTGCAGGAAAGGTAGATTCAGCCAGGACCAGCTAAATGATTTAGGGAGCCCCTTGCAAAATAAAAATGAGGAATCCTCTCTTTAAAAATTATAATAATTTCACAGTAGAAACAGAAGAGCATTAAACCCTCTTCTGTTGGAAGTGTGAATGCCTTCCAAGCACACGGCCTTACGTAACTACACAAGTCGCATTACCCTGCAACCAATCATGCACTCAACATGGACACAAGATTCCAGAGAAAAGATTCTGTTACTTCACAGTCAGATCAAGAAATCAGAGATTTTCCTAAATCAACGACTAGATATTCATTTGAAATCAAACCTGAGGTACACTTCCTGTCAAATCTTCAAATCTCACTGGTTTATTATATCCTATTAAGATTAGGTATGGGAAGTATCTATAAGACATTTAAGCCAATTCACATACACTCAACACTTAAAGACATTAAACTTTATCTTTTCTGACAGGGCCAACTAGCCATGTCTTCTGTGTCTTTTTTTTTTTTTTAACATACAGTGTTATATTAGTTTCAGGTATACAATGTAATGATTCAACAATTCCATACATCACCTGGTTCTCATCGTGACAAGTGCACTCCTTAGTCCCTCTTATCTATTTAATCCATTCCCCCACCCTTCACCCTCTGGTAACTGTCAGTTTGTTCCCTATAATTAAGAGCTTATTTCTTGATTTTTCTTTCTTTTTTCCCATTGCTCATTTATTTTCTTTCCTAAATTCCACATACGAGTGAAATTGTATGGTGTTTATTGGACTTATTTCACTTAGCATTATACTCTCTAGTCCACCTATGTTATTGTAAATGGCGAGATTTCATTCTCTTTTATGGCTGAATAATATTCCATGGTGCATACATATATGCGTGTGTATAATATATATACATATATATGTACATACGTGTGTGTATGTGTGTATAAAACATCTCCTTATCCATTCGCCAATCAATGGACACTTGGGCTGCTTCTATATCTTGACTACTATAAATAACCCTGCTATAAACATAGGGGTGCATGTATCCTTTTGAATTAGTGCTTTGTATTCTTTGGGTAAAATACCCAGTAGTGCAATTGCTGAATCATAGGGTAGTTCTATTTTTAACTTCTTGAGAAACCTCTATGCTGTTTTCCAGAATGGCTGCATCAGTTTGCATTCCCACCAACAGTGCAGGAGGTTTCTTTTTCTCCACAGCCTTGCCAATACTTTTTGTTTCTCGTGTTGTTGATTTTAGCCATTCTGCCAAGTGTGAACTGACATCTCATGGTAGTTTTGATTTGCATTTACCTGATGGTAAGCAATGATGAGCATCTTCTCATGTGTCTGTTTTCCTTCTGTATATCTTCTTTGGAGAAATGTCTGTTCATGTCTCCTGCCCATTTTTTAATTGGGTTATATGTTTTTTGGGTGTTGAGTTGTATAAGTTCTTTATATATTTGGATACTAACTCTTTATCAGATATGTTATTTGCAAATATATTATCGCATTCCATAGGTTGTCTTTTAGTTTCCTTGATTGTTTCCTTCTCTGTGCATAAGCTTTTTATTTTTATTCCAATAGTTTATTTTTTCCTTTTCTTTCCCTTGCCTCAAGAAAAAAGTTGCTTTGGCTGATGTCAAAAAAGTTATTGCCTGTGTTCTCTTCTATAATTTTTAGAGTTTCAGGTCTCATATTTATGTCTTTAATCTTTCTTGAATTTATTTTGCTGCATGATGTAAGAAAGTGGTTGAATTTCATTCTTTTGCATGTCACTATCCAGTGTTCCCAACATCATTTGTTGAAGAGACTATCCTTTTTCACACAGGAAATTCTTTCCTACTTCGTCAAAGATAAATTGAGCATATAATGGAGGGTTTATTTCTGGATTTTCTATTCTGTTCATTTGATATATGTACCTATTTTTGTGCTAGTACCATACTGTTTTGATTACTACAGCTTTCTAATATAACTTGAAGTCCTGAATTGTGACGCATCCAGCTTTGCTTTTCTTTTTCAAGGTTGCTTCGGCTATTTTGGGTCTTTTGCGGTTTCATACAAATTTTAAGATTGTTTGTTCTAGCTCTGTGAAAAATCCTGTTGGTATTTTCATAGGGATTGAGTTCAATGCACAAATTTCTTTGGATAATATATACATTTTAGCAAGATTTTTTTCTTCCAATCCATAAGCATGGAGTATTTTTCCAATTCTTTGTGTCATCTTAGTATCTGTCATCAGGATTTTACAGTTTTCAGAGTACAGGTCTTTCACCTCTTGGTTACGTTTATTCTTAGATCTCTCACTGTTTTTGGTGCAGTTGTAAATAGGATTGTTTTCTTAATTTCTCTTTCTGCTGCTTCATTATTGGTGTAAAGAAATGCAACAGATTTCTGTACATTGATTTCATATCCTGAGACTACTGAATTTGCTTATCAGTTCTAGCAATTTTTTGATGGATTCTTATATATATATATATATATATATATATATATATACATATATAACATACACATATATATATGTTATATAATACATTATACATGTTGTTATCTTTTACATCCTTTTATTTTGGGAATTCTTTGATTTTTTTACAGAAATATTCTGCTTTTGTTTTTACCTTTATACTGTCACTTTAAGTCTCTCCTTTACATTCAAAGAGTCCCCTTTAATATTTCTTGCAGGGATGGTTTAGTGGTTATGAATTCCTTTAGTTATGGTCTGGGAAACTCTCTCTCTTTCTACTCTGAACAATAGCCTTACTGGATAGATATTCTTGGCTGCAGGTTCTTCCCATTCAGCACTTTGGATATTCATGCCAGTCGCTTCTGGCTTGCAAAGTTTCTGCTGAAAAAAAAAATCTCCTATTAGCCTTATGGGTTTACCCTCATAAGTTACTGTGTTCTTTCATCTTGCTGCTATTAAATTTTTTTCTTTATTGCTACATTTTGCCAACTTAATTAAAATATGTCTTGGTGTGTGTGTGCTTTTGTTGACTTTGATGGGAGTTCTTTGTATATCCTGGACCTGGATATATTTCCTTCCCCAGATTAGGAAAGTTTTCAGCTATTATTTCTTGAAATAAATTTTTCTCCCCTTTTTTCTCTCCCTTCTTCTTCTGCGAATCCTGTAATATGAATGTTATTATGTTTGATGGAATCACTGAGTTAAGTCTATTCTCATTTTGCATAATTCTTTTTTTCTCTATTTTGTTCAACTTGATTACTTTCCATTTTTCTGTCTTCTAGGTCACTAATTTGTTCAAGTGTGTTTTTCATTTAGTATACCCTTCATCTCTACTATATTATTCCTTATCTCTGTATTAAGGATCTCATTCATATCTTCCACTGTTTTCTCAAGTCCAGTGAGTATCATTATATCATTACTTTAAATTCTGTATTAGGGCACCTGGGTGGCTCAGTCAGTTAAGTGTCCAACTTTGGTTCAGGTCATGATCTCATGGTTTGTGGGTTCGAGCCCATGATCTCATGGTTTGTTTGTGCTGACAGCTCAGAGCCCGGAGTCTGCTTTGGATTCTGTGTCTCCTTCTTCTCTCTGCTCCTCCCCCACTCACACTCTTGTTCTCTTTCTCTCAAAAATAAATAAATAAACAAAATTTAAATTCTCTGTCAAGCGTGTTACTTATATCCATTTTGCTTAGCTCTCTGGCTGTGTCCTTCCTTGTCTTGTTCTTTCATTTGGGATAAAAGTCTCTGTCTTCTCATTTTGTCTTAGTCTCTGTGCCTATTTCTGTGCATTAGGTAAGTCATATATGTCTCCTATTTTTGACATTAATGGCTTTATGAATAAGGGGTCCTGTAGTGTCCTGCTGTGTGGTATTTCCTGTTCCCAGGGCCTGGCACTTGTGGGAGTTTCTCCAATGTGTGCTGCATGTGCCATGCTGTTGTATCCTGGCCACTTTATCCATCAGGCCAGTAATCTTCAGAGGCACTCTTTGCCTGTTGTGGCCAGTGTTTTCCTGTTGGTCTGAATGTGGCTAATTTAACTAGGTATGCTTTGGTCTGTTTGTGGAATGAGACCTGTCACCACTACCACCAGAACTGGGTTCTGCAAAAACTCCCACATCAGAAGCTGCATTGTTGGCAAGGGCCTGGAATAGTCATCTTCTGGGGGAGGGGACCCACAAATCTGGGACTGAGGCTAGCATGACTGGGAGGGGTAGTTCCATTGGAATGCAAGGGGGTGGCCTTTGATGTAAGCAAGTTAGGTAGTGAGTGTCAGAGATACACTGGTTCCCACAGCTATTCCTCTTTTCTAAAATGAGAAGACTGAGAGATTAACTTATATACCTATGACAACATAGAACATAAATGGCAGCCCTTAATTAAAACTCTGGTTTAATTCCATAACCTCTACTCTTAACAATCTTCTATAATGCCTCATGTTGACTGGAAATGAAAGCAGTTACAGGAGATGGAACAGGAATGGGACACTGACTGCCACTACAAATAGAGACTGCAGGAATGGATTTTTAATAGGTAGACAGATATAGATAGATAGATTGATAGATAGATAGTCACATATTACTGGCTTCTGATCTTAATTGAATTCTTGATCTTAAAGTAGCATAAAGGTAACTGTGTCCCCTCAGTTGACAGCATGATAAAAAAGCCAACCTAATAGTTATGGATGCAGGAAATATGAATGTGTCAGAAAGTCAAGGTTGAGGTTTTTTCATGATACTTAGAACCAGGAACAATAGAAACTTAATTCTGTTGTCACAGCCTATTAAAATTTACAAAGTTCTTTATGTAAAATTCAATCATTCTTTCTGAAGAGTCCATAAAATACTTCACAATTCTTTGCCATATGGTTAAGTCTTTCATAATTTGAGAGAAATAAACAGGAATATGTCACAGGACAAAGGAATTAGAGTATAATAAAATTCAGTCAGTATCTCCCAGTTACCATTTTAAAGGAAACCATGATAACAAAGAAACTGAAAACTGTGAGGATTCTTTCTATGTTTTGATCACCCTTTTTAAAATGTGCATTTGGTTAGAAATTCAAAATAGAACCATTTAAAATTAGTACTATTAAATACACAATAAGAATGGTGAAATATCATAAATGTCTTTTAGAGAAATAAACAATTTACAAATTAGCAGAAGAAGCATGTAAAGTGATTATACAGATGATGTTTTCATTCTGAGCAAACGGCTTAACTGAGGTAAAAAGTGGTTGTCTTGCAGATGAAAGAAAAACAGAAAAGGGAACTCTGTGTCTCTTGCTGTACATTGTGATCCAAAGTGCATATGACTCTACAGAGAGGAATTACTTGATGTTGTTGCTTAACCAAATAATCCTTGCAGAGATGTCCAGAGGCTACACCACAGCTTCCCGTTTTCCTGTTATGAGATTTTTTGATCTGTAAATTCTCCCCAAACTAATTTTGCCTGAGTTGACATTGCGTGAGCACTCCTGGTTTGTTTTATTTTTACATTCTAAACTGTACATCTGTCTTTGGATTTTTTAAGGTTTCTTCTTAACCTGCTGGTCTCACACTAAATGCCCCACTGTAGGACAGGAATAGAATGTTTCCACTGTGCAGTTTTTCCACTTACTCAATCAGAAGTCATATGAGGCATAAATCTTAGAAGAGTTCAGTGGATTCCACATAAACTCTAAAATTGTATCTCAAATAAAAATATATATATCTATCCTGTAGAATCCTGATTATCCATTGCATGACATAATAGCAGTTGACCTTAGAAATAAAAAGAGCCTGAAATGAAGTGGTATAGAATTTGGAATTGAGATAATAATAATAATAATAATAATAATAATAATATTTATTGTGTACTACTATGCTAAGTACTCTGCTAGGGACATATCATACATTATCTTTTAATCTTCAAAAGAATCCAGTTAGATACATGCTAAAAATATTACCATCCCCAATTTACAAATGAGAAAACTGAGGCACAGAGAACTTAAGAAAACTGCTCACATCACATAGCTAGTTTGTGGAAAAGCCCTAATTTGAACTGAGTAGTCTGCATTTACAGACCATGCCCCAACAACTCTGCACATTGCCTCTCAGTCTGGGTAGAAAGACCAAGAATCCTAATTAGACAAAATATACCCAATGGCAAGTACCTAGATAAAGGAAAATGGAGAAAGGCCATACGACTTGAAAATTAGTAACAATAGTGCTGTCATCAAAGAAAATAAAGAAAGTTTGGGGAATGTTGAGTTTAAGTGCCAGCAGAACTACCAGGTAGAGATGTTCAGTAAACATTTATAAATACAGGTCCAGAGCTCCAAGGGAGAGAACTTAAATAGATATTTGGAAGTCATCTTCACATAGATGAGGTTTAGAAAATTGGAAGCAGGTAATTCAAAGAAAATAACAGAAAAAGAAGAGGGGTCAGAAGATGTACAAACTTAGTGAATGCTACCATCTAGGTGATAGAAATAACGTTAGAAAACTAGGAAAGGTAGACAAGCGGTGCTCAGGTAGAAAGAAAATTTTAGGAGACAGGAGTGCCTGGATGGCTCAGTCAGTTAAGCCTCTGACTTCAGCTCAGGCCATGATCTCATGGCTTGTGGGTTCAAGCCCCGTGTGAGGCTCTGTGGTGACAGTTCATAGCCTAGAGCCTACTTCAAATTCTGTCTCCCTCTCTCTCTCTGCCCCTCCCACACTCACCCTCTATCTCTCTCTCTCAAAAATAATAAATAAATGTTAAACTTTTTTTTTTAATTTTAGGAGACAGATACCAATACTCCATAATGTAGGAAAATGAGACCTGAGATTAATCTACTATATTTGATATTTAAAAGGTATATAAAGAACTTCAGGACAGTGGTTTCATTTTAATGTTTATTTATTTTTGAGAGAGAAAGACAGAGCATGAGTCGGGGAGTGTGGGGGGAGGCAGAGAGAGACTGAGACAGAATCCGAAACAGGCTGCAGGCTCCAGGCTCTGAGCTGTCAGCACAGAGCCTGACACAGGGCTCGAACTCACAAGCTGTGAGATCATGACCTGAGCCAAAGTCGGATGCTTAACCAACTGAGCCACCTAGGCACCCTGACAGTGGTTTCATTTTAGTGGTAAGTATTTTTATAAACAACTTGGATAAAAAAATAGAAAATGTGTTGATCAAATCTATAAATGTCATAAGGATAAAAGTTAGTATCATCAAGTGATTCACCATTGAAAAGAATATTTAATATACTATAAGGATAGGCCAAAATTAGTATTATTCAATTTAGTTGAGGCAAGTAAAATATTATATATTATCCCAAAAATAAAGGTGAATTAATTATCAGTAATTCATATAAAAATTACATTAGTAGTGTATTTTTTAATTTAAAATTTCCTTTTATTAAAAAGTGAATATAATCACATTATGAAAGATTTATTCAAATACATTTTTTCAAAAATATGTAATCTTACTGTACTAACAAGATCAGTGTTAGCATTGTATGTTTATTTATAATCCTTTTGTCTCCTCTATCTGTTTCATACAAGGAAGCAATACAGGGTGGATACAATTTTATACCCTGCTGTTTTTCACTCAACCTTGTACAATTAGCAATTTATATACTGTATGGCTATATTAATATTTATATGTTCTAGTGACCATGTAACAATTTCCCAGCTAATTAATGCAACATAGTTTATCTACCCAATCCTCTAATTTTAAAGATTAA
This sequence comes from Prionailurus bengalensis, assembly GCF_016509475.1. Classification (NCBI taxonomy): domain Eukaryota; kingdom Metazoa; phylum Chordata; class Mammalia; order Carnivora; family Felidae; genus Prionailurus; species Prionailurus bengalensis. The sequence goes on along the minus strand of NC_057344.1, from coordinate 97,847,628 downwards.
GTTGTTTTCAATTTTTTATTTTGGATACAGGATTATACTCACTTTATTAAACAAACTGGGATAATTTTAATATTTTATATTTACCAGAATAATTCATATTTTATATTTATCTTTACATATGTTACATTTTTGTGTTTTATAGCAGGAAGGTTATCTGATTCATGAAATGTTAAATGGAGTCACCTGTAAAACAATATCAATCCAGAGTCTTATTTAGAAAACATGTCTTTTCTTTTTAAATGTTTTATTTTTTTATTTGGAGAGAGAAAGAGAGCAAGAGCAGGGAAGGGGAAAGGGCAAGGAGAGAGAGAGAATCCCAAGCCTGATATGGGGCTCCATCCCACAAACTGTGAGATCATGACTTGAGCTGAAACCAAGAGTCAGACACTTAACTGAGTCAGACCCGGTGCCTCTAGACAATATTTCTTGACAATATTTCTCAATTTCTTCTATATTTTTGGTCTTATATTTGAAGTCTCAGATTTCTTATTTAAGTTTTGATGTTTCATATTTTTCTAGAATTTTTTCCATATTTCATTTTGATTTCCCAGACTTATTAGAGTTGTGTATTGCAGAAGGTACCAAATTTTTTCTATACAAGGCCAAAAAATAAATATTGTGTGAGTATATCATCTCTTTCATCAACAATCAAGTCTTCTGTTTCCATATGGAAGTAGCCATAGAGATTACATAAACAAATGGATGTGGCTATGTTCCAATAAAACTACTTATGGAAACAAATTTGCATTTTATATAAGTTTCACATCATTAAATATTATTCTTTTTATTTTTTCAATCATTTAAAACTACAAAGATCAGTTCTTAGCTCATATTCCTTCCAAGTGAAGATCAAATTGCTTTATCTGACACTCCTCCTTTCACTCAGAAAGAAGCTCATGCCCAATGGGCATCTTTAGGTTATGGAGAAAACATATATCTTATTTGGGCATGCTTCTCTGATCCATTTCCCTATAAGCCAAGTTTTGAATGGCCCCAAGAACAAGATAAGGTACTGCAACTTTTCCAAAATGATACAGTAGCTGTTCTGACTTGGTCAGATGGTCCAATGGTCCTTAGAGTGGTCCTTAGAGTAGTCCTCTGGCAGATAGGAATGCTCTGTGGAGCTTTAATCAGGCCCATATAGGTAAATCACAGTATAGAGCTATTGGATTTTAAGCAAAGCTATATTGTCCTCTGGAGATAACTATTCTCCTTTTGGAGGGGGGAAAAAAACCACCTTGGGCATAGTATTGGACTTTAACAGAGACTTACTGTTTGGCCACAGCCTGCAAAGTTATCAGGTGATCTGACATTCCCATCATGAAACGGATATTCCTTCAATCATCACACCTTAAATTTGGCCTACACAGCAACATTCACCATCAAATGAAAGTAGAATATACAAAATTCAGTTTCAGCAAGTCTTAAATGTACAGTAAGTTGCATGAGCAATTGGCCGAGAGTCCACAGATCCTAGTCCTACTACATTATCTCTTTTCTCCTTTCTCTAAAACTATACTGTTCTCATGGTGACTTCCCCATGACCAAGTGACTGAGGAAAATTGGGGCCAGATTTAGAGATAGTTCTACAGGATATGCTGGCCAATACCCAAAGTAGACAACTACATCTTACAGCTCCACTCTGGAGAGGTCATGAAGGAAAATTATAAAGTTATCTCTTCTCAGTAGGCATGACTTCAATCAGACATAATTATTTGCCTTGCCTGGAAGGAGAGATTGCCAGAATGATCTCTATAGTTTCATGGATGGAGGCTGATAGTTTTGCTAGATACTCAGAGTTTTTCTGTGACCCCAAAAATACAGAACACTGTTCCTCACTCTCTTCTTTTCTATGATGCATTATGCCTTTCAGATTACTGTACCCCTCTTCCTCTCATCTTCACCACTGCACATCTTTCATTAATAGAAAGTCATAGAATGGACATAGATAAGGATGCATATTATAGACATAGAAAAAAAGTTTGTAGGGATGAACAGAGAAGAAGTAAACTGAACTTGTTCATCTTAAGAAGTTTTCATAGTATAGAGCATTTGCTTCTATCTTTCCAATTAACGGAAGTTTACATCTCTGAATAGGTAAGTAGTGGAAAAAGTAAAAAGCTACCCTTTTTATGGCTGAACTTCCTATTTTATCTCAATTCTCATCTACTTTTTAGCTAGTCAAAACTTCTATAGTCTAAAACTGATAAAATTTTTATATCTATGAATTTTCAAAATTATTTTGATTTTAAATATGGGAAAAAACAAATCAAGTTATTCTAGCCAAACTGCATTTAGCCCAGAAGTCAGGGTCAATTCTTCAATACCAGGGGCTTTGATTAAATAATTTAGCTAACTAGCTCTTTTATAAATAATAATGTACTTAGTACATTACAGAAGCTGAAAGAAATGAAGGCCATGTGGATGAACAGCAGTCTAGGTAAAGGGACTTTATATCTAAGGAAGAGAAGACATAAGAGTATGAAACCATGGTGGAATGGCTGCCTTCAAATATTTAAAAATCGTCATAAGAGGTAGATCAAAGTATCAAAAGGTAGAAAATTTATTTATTAATAAGTTTGATAAAATTGGAATGTAGGTTGTGATTCAACATTAAAAAAATTGAGTTGCCCAAAAGAAATATTCAAGCAGAAGCTGGATAATCAACTATCATAGGTTTTTTGAAAGGGATCCTGCACCAAAGACAAGGTTGATCTATTCTTTATAATAACCTAAAATCTTACCAATGTTTTAATTTCAGGAGAAAGACAGTTCCTCTGAACTATAAAAGGGAGTTTCTTTTCCAATCTGTAACACTGTATTTTAAAATGACAGTTACTGAAAGAAAAGATTTTGTGAACAAAAATAATGTCAAATGAAAAGTTAGAAGGTTTTTGTTGTTACTATAAGTGATGAATCACTGGCTTCTACTCCTGAAATCAATACTACACTGTATGGTAACTAATGTGAATTTAAATAAATACGTTTTTTTTAAAAAGGAAAAAAGAAGCAGTGTAAAAAAAGGCATTCCCAGAAATCCCTCTAGGTCAAATGATGTGTAGAGAATTTTTTCTGTAATACCCCCTAAGCCAACTAATATATAACAAAGCTCAGACTCATATGGTAGAAGTCAGTCTCACGTGGCAAAGAAAGTCAACACAAAAGGTTTAACCGTATTTCATATTAAAGATTTTCTTAAAACTTGTTAAACCTGCCCTCTCTCTTCCTCTAGTCTTCTAAACACTCAGGTTTTTTAACCCATTCCTTAATCCTCTTGAAGTAGTTTTCATTTTCTGGTTGGAATATTTGAGGTTCAGTTCTTTCCACTTCCTTTCAATGGGACTCAGAAGGCAAAAATTTGTTTCTCCTTTTTTGCAGTAGGTTTCACAAAAGCAGGTTTCCATTTGTGGTGGCCTACAGCTATTGAGTGCTGGCCATAACTGGGCAGGTCTGCTTAATTCTAAGCTTCAGTAATAGGAAGGCCACTATTGCTACACATCCATGTCACTTTCTCCTTTGTGAGTTTTATTACTAAGAAAGTAGATATTTGGTTCTACTGACCCCACTGCATCACTCAACTGATTTTTATAACTCAAGCTGGAAAACCAAGGTTGTCATTTACAGGCCCCCTCAAAGTCCAAGACACTTCATATCTCTTATTCTGCCCACTTCTTGGCATCATCCTGCCACTCTTTACAAGCATTCTATATAGTTGCCATGCAACTTGTAATTTCCCAGATGTACCTTCTTGTTTTCACCACAAAAATTGTCAATATGCCATCTCCCCCTGTTTGTGGAACCTCCCAAACTCCTATCCTTTATTAAAAAGCTTGAAGAGGGGCGCCTGGGTGGCGCAGTCGGTTAAGCGTCCGACTTCAGCCAGGTCACGATCTCGCGGTCCGTGAGTTCGAGCCCCGCGTCGGGCTCTGGGCTGATGGCCCAGAGCCTGGAGCCTGTTTCCGATTCTGTGTCTCCCTCTCTCTCTGCTCCTCCTCCGTTCATGTTCTGTCTCTCTCTATCCCAAAAATAAATAAAACGTTGAAAAAAAGGAAAAAAAAAAAAAAAAAAAAAAGCTTGAAGACAATTTGAAATTCATTACCTCTTGAAAAATAATCCTTGATATATCCAGAAACAAATCTGATTTTGGTACAAGTGAGCCCTAATAAAGAGGCTGACCAAGTCTTAAAAAGTGTACATATCATATATTAATATGTCAAATCCTATAGGAATGATCCAAATTCCACTGAAAAGCTATCATCTAAAAACACTTTACATTGTCTAGTTTCAATTTTCCTGTAATTACCCTCAAAAAGTATATCAATGACCAAGTCAAACAGTTAAAAGTTGAAATAAAATTTACTAGATTTAATAAGATTTTTTTAGTCAAAAAACCCAGAAATACCTGAATCTTGCTCCAGACCACAGTTGTCCCTTGCCATAAGGTTCCCAAGGAAACAGACCACAGGAATATTGGCAAAGGAAAAAAGAGAAAAAACAAAAAACTTTATTATTAGCTGGGCATTGGTTCCTAAACTCAAGTGAAGACTATACTAAGCTAGAATTTGCTGTGTATTATGCTAGAGACGTAAAGGGACTCTGAGCCTAAGCTGGAACCTGAAGCCTTTCTCTCTGGCCAGCCACAAAGAGAAAGAGAACAAAAAAAAGTGTTAAGTCTGGAGAAGGACTTGAGTCTGGTAAAGACTAGGCTGGAGATACATATGAGGAGCCATTTGCCTAGAGATGGTATTGCAGGTTTTGAGACTAGAAGAAATGACCCAATCAATGAGTGAAATAGGAAAGAAAAGATCAAGATTGAGCCCTAGGGGGATAAGAATGTACCACCTGTGACTGTAGCAGTGTCCAGAAGGAGGAAATTATATGCTATCTTTGAAGCTGAGACAGAAAAATTATACTTCAAGGGAGTATATATGCTATTTTTTAATGTTTATTTATTTATTTTGAGAAATACAGAGTGTATGTGAGCACGAGCTGGGGAGGCGTAGAGAGAGGGAAGGAGAGAGAGAATCCCAGGCAAGCTCCATGCTGTCAGTGCAGAGCCCTATGCAGTGCCTGAGCCCACCAACCATGGGATCATGACCTGAGCTGAAATCAGGAGTCAGATGCCTAACCAACTGAGCTACCCAGGCGTCCGAAGGAGTATGGATGCTATTATTCAAATTCTACTGTTGGGCGAAATAAGACATGGACTGAAAAAAGCCCACTGGGTTTAGTAATATGAGGATCATTGATGACTTTGAATACAAAATATAAATAGAAGTACCAGTCTCACCACTGACTAGCAATGTGACTGTGGGCAATCTGACTTTTGGTCCCTCAAACCTTCAGTCTGGAGATGACAATGGTACCAATAATTCCTAATTCAAAGTGTCATAATGCAGGTTAAATGAAATAACATATATTAAATGTTCAACACAGGGCCTGTCACATTGCAAGCTTTCAAATATTAGCTGGCTGTTAGTCCTAGAAGAATAAAGACAGGTCAAAGGCAAACCAATATCCCTTGCTCTTTTTTCTCATACAGGCACTATGAGAGTCCATAGCTGTTTCTCCGTATACATCAAGCTAGATCACTTTCCCAATTCTTCTGTTCTCTTCTCTCTAAATCCTAAAAGTTATCTTCTCCAATATAGTTATTTATTTATAAAATTAAAGTTCATAGCATTTCCATGAGGCAAAGCAGCATAATGTTTTCTAAGTAGCTCCAGTTGCTTTTAAAACAAATACATTTTGGTAAAAGAAAGAAGCAGCCAAACATCTCTTTTTCATCTGAAACTCAAACCCCAAGGTACTACTGTCATCCTAAGCAGTTTTCAGTTAGTGCTGAATACATATGCACACAGTAAATATGCATATACAGTAACAGCAGAGTATGCAGCTTCCAAATTTATTGTACCTAATAAAATTATGTGCTGAAATGGTCCTATCTGCCCACAATATGTCTATGGCAGAATGCTGGTGACCTAATAAAAAACTTTAATTCCCATTTGACATTCTTCATAGTAGTAATCTCTGTGCTGACAGGTGGCTAGTAATTTCAAAAGTAATTATGGGGATACTATCTGCAGATGTTTGGGAATATACTACAAATTCTTATAAATGGGTGTCATAGGAATATGTGGAAAATGATGGCTAATATAACTTTTATTATAAAGAGACACATTCTCCTTAAGAACATCTGGAAGACCTTGTGTGTGAAAGAGTTAGAAGTGGGTAACAGGGATTGTGCATAGAACCCTGGCATTTCACAACTATACACAGCTTCATAATGTCAACAAGACATTGATTTGGTGCAAGGATTCTAAGTCTTCACCCTGCATCACCTCCCTCCTGGGCTCAATTTCAGGACAGGAGCCAGATGGATAATTCCCCCTTTTCTTTTTCCAACAAAAGGAACAAACCAGGACAGTATATCAAGTATATAACTGCTAACAAAAGTCAATGGGTGTGCATGGATATATTTTCTTCCTGCAAGTGTTCTTTAAGTGAAACGTTCTGCATGTAGCTGGAATGTAACTGTTGGATGTTTAGTTTCTCAAATGATGACAGTCTCAAAAATCTTAAGTATTATTTGCCAGCAGCTGCATTTTGCTAAAAAACTAAAATAATGCCTATTTACACAAGTGCAGGGTCTTGTCCAAAGGCAGCTCTCCACTAGATCTAATTCTATTTGACATTATTTCCTAAATTATGGAATATATCAGAATATACCCCTATTATGGTTAAATCTTTCATTAATAATAACAACATGATCTACATAAGATGTATGAACCAATGCATTATACGCATAATTTGTCCTCCAGTGATCTCATGTTTCTTGAACCTCCCCCTCTTTAAAGTTCATACACTTTTGTAGAGTAAAAGAGCTTTATCTATAAAATTCACTGCAGTTTATTTCTAGGAATATCTGAAATAAAATATTTAAATATGTATCCTCTGTGGTATACCACCAAATTTTATTTGAAATAGTCATGGTAACAATATTCTTTACAATTTCAAGTTAAAAATTACTAACTCAAATAGTTTGATCACTCATAAACTGTCAATTCTTTTCCAGATATCAAATATATAAGTTATATTTGTATAGAACTTTGTGAAGCAGTTTTACAAACCTTTTATTTACGTTTCACTACAATCTAGTGAAATATGCAGGACTGATTACTCTGGTTTTATCATTCATGAAACGGAAGCTCAGGAAAATAAAATAGTTTGGATTACATGCCTAATACACACACAACACAGGAAAGATAAACTGAGATCTTCTTGTTCCTAGCTGGTCACTTTTAATTACTCAAGAAGCTTCTTCAGAAAAAAAAAAAAAAAAAAAAAAAGTCACATTCTAAAGACAAATTTCACCTTCAAAATCTTCAAAATCTTCAGCTCTCATATTATTATTCATATTCATTCTGCATATTAAAGATTAACCTTACGAGATAATCTCTAGGAAGAATGTCTTTGTTTACTTGGGGCTCTGGCTACCTAACATTTTCACAATGTGAATTATGATGGGTGCTTTGGGCCATATAGTAACCGCACTACCTCCAAGAGGGATGGAGACTAAAGATCAACCATGTGGGCAGTCAACCATGGAGCCCCAATAAAACTCTGTAGACACTAAGGCTCAAATGACCTTCCCTGGTTAGCAATACTATGTGTATTATCACACATCATTGTTGGGAAAATAATGCTGCTCATAACTCCAGGGGAAAGGACAACTGAAAGCTCTGTATTTGGAGCCCTCCTGGACTCTGTACGAGGCCCTTCTTTCTGTGGCTGATTTTCATCTGTCTCCTTTCACTATAATAAATTACAACTGTTGAGTATAACAGTCTTCAGTGAATTCTGAGAATCCTAGCCAATCATCAAATCTGAGGGAGGTCTTGGGAATCCCCAAACTTGCGATTGATGTCAGAAGTGAGGGGTCGTGTGGACTACATTCTCTGACTTCACAGTTGGCTGACTTCTCACCTTCATATGAAAGTAATATTTCCTTGTAAGATCAATTGGTTAGACCTTACTTTGAAAAGAAACCCATTTTAATTTCATCAGGACAATCCGGTTTCTTATAAAACAGTTTTGTGAGAATTACCAAGATTTTGACTCTACACATATGAAACAGAATCCTTCAGATATAGTATGTAGTATTTTCTCTCTCAATACTAATCTACTTTCTGTGCTATACTAGGAGACACCGAAACTACAATATAATGCCTAATGTTATATGTATAACCATTCTTTTCTCTCCATTACAATAAATAAAGCCAACAAGGCCATGTGTCACTCCTACTTACAAAGCATTAAATTGGGCATTAAATTCAGAAAACTTGGGGCAGTACAAGTCAACCAAAATTAAGAAAAAAATATCCATCCTGTATTTAATCCCCTTAAACACTGATAAAATGAAGAAACTGATACCCATATGTACAACAAATCCAACTTGGAAAGTGCATAAGCCAGTTCATAAAGTTTTACATATTTTAAGCACAAAACTCTGGGGTCGACATGGCAAATGCATCACTTGATTCTTCTTTTTCCAAAAAGAGGTGAAATAAGATTCTTAATCCCATATGAACCTGGGTGCTCTAAAAATCTTTGTAAATAGAGTTTCTTGTTACAGTGACCACTGAATATCCTTCTAAGCCTTAGAGTGTGCCAGAAATATAAGCTTTTCTACTGGAAGGAAATCTAAAATGAAAACGCTGGGAGATATTTAAATCTCCTAAAAGATACCACTGAGCTTCCTATATTTTCCTCAATGATATTTCAATTACAGGAAAAACCTTAAAAAAAAGAATCTCTTTTTCCAACATCCCAAAATAATAATGATAAAGGTAAAATGGCTCTATTTATTATTGGTCTCAAAAAAAGATTAATTTGAGGCCTAAAATACATCGAAGTTACTAGGGACAGTACACTCATCCAAACAGTATTATTTCATTTAAGTTTCCCTTGCCACCAGAGAACATGTATATTCCTATGGATGTTCTGATATCGAGTAAACAATTGTATTATATCCTAACTGCCTTTTTAAGTAATGTGATTATTTTCTTTAAGATACATAGAGTTGATAATATAGTACAACAAATTATAAAGCAGTAGTACCTAAAAAGGAAATACCAAAGTTATATAATAATCTAAAAGAACCCAGAGACATCAGAAAAAAATAAGCCAACATCTAAAAATTGCCCAACCTGATTAACTGTGTCTTCAGTATCACCTGGATCAAATACAAAAGGACCAACAGGTGACACTCCTTGACTGAAAAAAGGAGGTCTACATGGGTAACATTTATACTCCCTTATTGTATAGAGGTTCAAGTCAACCTGCTACAATCACAGCAGAGGGTATGAGATTTTACATTCATGAGCACAAATGTTTCTCTTTATAGGCCTTTTGCTTTACAGGCTCATGAATCTATGAGAAACAACAGGCTTTATGAGGGTTTTCCATGGATAACATTCATGAATCTTAGTAATGGCCCAGTTATCATGTCATCAACATCACACTGAATTTCACTGTAAGGACAAGGTTAGTGACTTCCTATCAGAAATGCAGATAAAGAAATTGGCCCAAAAGTCCTTAATGTCTTTGATTAGAAAATCACTTCTCCCAAATTCTTTCCTCACAAGCTTTTCATCCTCTGCTCTCCTCTTTTCCCATTTTTTTTTTTTTTTTCATGTAGCAAATCCCAGCTCTTTGTACAAGCTCAGGTCAAATATTATATCCTCTTTGAAGCTTTCCCTGACAAAGTCCTGCCTCCCTCCATGAGGTCATCACACCATCTTTACCATCACTTAGTACCTGGAACTTAGCCCCATTAGCATTTACATCTGTATATTATAAGTTTTTGCTGTACCTTTTCAATTGTATCCTTAACATTTAGTAGAGCCACTAGTAGGCACGCAGTCAATATTTGTGGAATCCACAGATTAACAGATGAAAGAAAGAAAAAAGTGTCCCTGATATTATGGTTTTATTTAATACCCAGAAAACACTGGTAGACATGAACATTAAAATGAATTACAAAATTTTTCATGAATCTAAATAAAAAGTAAATAGAGGGGCATCTGGGTGGCTCGGTTGGTTGACCATCCAAGTTTGGTTCTCACCATGATCTCACAGTTTATGAATTTGGGCCCTACATCAGGCTCTGTGCTGACAGCTCAGAGCCTCCTTCAGATTGTCTCTCTCTCTCCCTCTCTCTCTCTCTGCCCCTCCCCTCTTTGTGCACTCTCTCTCTCTCTGTCTCTCTCAAAAATAAATAAATAAACATTTTTTTAAAAGGTAAATATAATTTCAAGTAGTTTCTGCCATGGCAAAAGTGAATAGAAGTATTAAATTCCTATTTATAAGAACAAAACTGACCACATAACAGAGATGTATTTCTTATATCCTCAAGTCGTTTAATATCCATCATCATTTTAGTAATCCTGATTGTAATCTAAATGGTACATCTAACAATCATCAAGAAACAACATGGCCTGCATATGAGGAAGAAAAAGTAGGTAAAATATTCAGTGAGAATGATCACCTCACACAATAATTCTTACTGAACTCAAGTTTTTAGATCCTTAGATTATGTGAATATTGAAACCACATCAAAACCAGTCTGGTTTCACAGACTCATAGAATCATTCAACTGTTGCCTTTTATTGAGAGAGGAGACTAGAAAACAAGGATTAAAAATGCATACAAATACTTACAAAGAAATTTAAGCCTCCTTTATTTTATAGATAAAGAAACTGAAGCCCAGAAACATTAAATGGCCTATAGAAGAGCACCCTGTTCAATATAGTTCACATTAATGAAAGGCAACCAACATGGCTTGAAAGCTACACTTAATATTTTTATTTTGCCACCTCCCATCAAAGCTCTGAGCATGTGGCATTATAGCTACCACTTGTATATCCATACAAGAAGGGCTGAGATCCTTTACACTGGATATAGCAGCTCCCACATAACAGAAACCTAACAGGTTCTAATAGGAGTAGCTTTCCTCAGAAGGATTTGAAGAGTAATTGAGCTTCTAGGATAATAAGGCAAAGTTTGGGTGCTGGTAATTATTCTAGTTTTTTTTCCTAAGCCAGTTCTACTCTTACACTCATATTCACATGTTTATTAAGCATGATTCTGAATCATAACTACAGACTACACTGTTTGCACTAATCAGTCATCTCACAAATATGGGCTCTATTATTATGTTTACTAAACAAGAGTTTTCACTTAGTCAAAACCCTCCTATTGAAAAAGCCATTTCAAAAACCAAGCCCTACTGAGAGTGGGTCAGATACAGTACTGAGTTCTTGGGCTGGGGGGGGGTGGATATTTGTTAATGACTGCTTAATTTCCTAAAGATTACCCCTCAGTATCTAGCGTTGTGTTTCTTCTTTTTGATAATTAATGGAAATTATCTATGAAATTGTCAAAGAAAAATTGCACAAAACAAGTTAATCAACTAAGGAAGACTTTCCTCAAGACTACTGCAATAGGGGAGAGAGATGAAAGGCAACTCTGTTGAAACAAAAGACAAGACATTTAAGCCCTGTGATAAGCTAGTGGATAAGCACTGAAGGACATTAGGAGAAGGCTGGTCAATGTGATTAGACAATTTTATGTTACTAATCAGTATTAAATAGAGTAACATTCCTACCCTCCCACACAGTATGAGAAGTAGGGGGTCCTCTCTTTCTTGATGCTTACATTTAAAGGGATGGTTCTCAGTCCCTCTAAGAAAGACATTCCTGGACTGTAAAACTGACAAGAGGCTGATAGAAGATTTTCATCTTGAAAGGGTAGACAAAGAATATAATCACAAATTTTCTAAAGTAAATGTTCCAAGAAAAGGGAGATCAGGGGCCTTTATTTGAAAGAAACAAGTATGGAATTTAAGCAGGCTGAAAACCATTATAGTGGTATTGGTCAATACCAGCTAAACTACAAATTCCTTACTCTAGCCATTCTTACTCAACAGGCCCTGGTGTGAGCACAGGAAATATCAATTTTTAAAACACTCCAATTCTCATGTAAGAGTTCCATGGAATGGCTAACAGGTTTCAACTCATATCAATTGGTTGGCTTCTTTAAACCCTGTGTCAATACAGAGAAAATATTCAAGCTCAGAAAGAGGGCCATGATCAATTGGAGACATTCTGGAATAAGCAAAAAATGGGAGTGAATAGAGCCTATAGGCATGCTGTGCTATTGCTATCAGCAATAGGTGTTACCCTGATGGCATAATTCCCATCAGTGGCCACATAACTATTCCGTCCAAAAACAAAAACAAAACAAAACAAAAAAGTGAAATCCTCTGAAGTCTCTTTCCTGAGTGAGCCACTATTTTAAGTTTCCCTTGAAACACTACAACTTTAAAGATGCTAAATGGCTTAAAATCATTTGCACGGCACAAAGAATATCCCATTTGTAAACAAAAATTCAAGAACCTATTACCTTATAGCCATTTCAGGAGGTACACTGGTCTAGAACATATTAATACATTTCCTCCAAATGCAAGACAAATTATTGAACCCTGAACCCACCCAGGATTTAAAGAGGTATAATACTTGGTGGATCTCTTTGGCTTTTGGAGGTAATATATACCATATTTGAACACACTGTTCAGACCCATTTATCAAGTAACCCCAAAGGCTGTCAGTTCTAAGTGGAACCTAGAGCAATTAAAGGCTTTGCAGCAGGACCAAGTTATAGTACAAATGTTCATTTGGTCTTTATGATCCAACAGATCCAATAAAGCGTCTGTGGCAAATAGGTATACTGAATAGAGCCTCTAGCAAGATCCTAAATGAGAATTAGAGCACAGAACCCCCAGATTTTAGAGCAAAATCATGCCTTCTTCTATAGATAACTATTTTTCCCTTAAAAAAAAAAAACAAAAAACAAAAAACAAAAAAACAGCTCCTGGCTTATTCCTGAGCTCAGATAGACTATATTCCTAACTATGGGATATCAATGGACCATGTGACCTGAGATGCCCATTTTGAACTGGTGCTATGACACACACACCCCCCCCCCCCCGCACACACCAAGCCACAATTTTAAGTGAGGTAACAAACCATCATCAAGTCTGTAAAGCAGAAATTAGTTACATGAGCAGGTGACTCAGACTCAGACTCCTACATAATCTACTACTGCTTCACTGTATCCTCTCCCCTAACCCACACTCACCACTTAAAAGGGAATTACTTTTGATCATTTGAGTGAGGGAAAAAAAAACCTGGTTTACAGGAGCACTGGGTGGTTTAGTCAGTTAAGTGTCTGACTTTGGCTCAGGTCATGATCTCGCGGTTCGTGGGTTTGAGCCCCGCGTCAGGCTCTGTGCTGACAGCTTGCTCAGAGCCTGGAGCCTGCTTTGGATTCTGTGTCTCCTCTCTCTGGCCCTACCCTGCTCACGCTCTGTCTCTCTCTGTCTCTCAAAAACAAATAAATATAAAAAAAAAGAAATTAAAAAAAACTGTTTTACAAATGGTTCTGCATAATATGGTGTCACAACCTGCAAGTGGAATGCTGAAATTACATACCCATCCAGAAAGGCTCTAAAAGAAAGTGGTGAGATAATCCTCCCTAATGGATAACACTTTAATTCACCTGCTTGTCCACTTTGTATGGAATGAGAATGCAGAAAAACAGATCTAAAATGATCACTAGCTAGCTGTTTAGTTGAATCGTCAGGGGATTTGAAAAAGCAACATTGGAAAATTAATGAAAAGAAAGTATAGAGAAAGAGCAGTTGGAAGGAACTCTCTGAATGGGCCAGAGTGAGGATATTTGTATCTCATGTGTGGGCTCACCAAAAAGCATCACAGGCAGAGGAGGCTTTAAAAATCAGGTAGATAGATAATTTGTTTTATGGATGTTATTCAGCCTCTTTATCCAACTATCTGTGTGCTTGCTCAAAAGACCCATGTAGACTGACACTCAGTGGCAAGAATGGAGGCTATAAATGGGCTCAACACCATGAAGTTTCACTCTCTAAGGTTCATCTATCTACTAACTTTGAGCATCTAAACTTGTCAATAGCAGAGATGAATGCTGAGTCCCTGAGACGTCACTATTCCCTAAGGGACCCAGGAAGTCCCTGGGGACAAGTTTAAATGTTGGAGCCTTTGCATCAGTAGTAGTATGTGGTTTGTCCTAACTAGCACAGACACATATTCTAGACATGAATTTGCCTCACTAGCACCAACATCGTTAGACATATTGAATACCTTATTCACTATCATGGTACTCTGCACAACACTGCTACTGACATGGACTCCTTCAACCACAAGGAAGTATGGCAATAGGCTTCTGTCCATGAATTCACTGGTCTTAATACCTCATTACCCAGAAGCACCTAGCATGGTAGAATGATGGAATAGTCCACTGAAGCCAGTATTAAGGCACCAATTGGCAAACAACCGTCTCATAGAAATGGATTCTATCCCACAGGATTCATTATATTCTTTGAGTTAGCCATTTCTCCCACAGTAAGAATATATGGGTCTGAGAATCAAGGAGAAGTGAGAGTAACTCCTTTCTCTACTAACAAATAACTTATCAGGAGAATTTTTACTTCTTGACTCAGAAATTTTGAGTTCTACTAGTTTGTAAGTCTTCATTTCCAAAATAGAAATGATTCTACCAGGAGAAGCAACACTGGTTCTGTTGAATTAAAAGTTGAGACTTCTACTGGTTAACTTGGGCTCCTCATGACACTGAACCAAAAGGCAAATATAAGGATTACTTTACTGGCTGAGATGATAGATTCTGATTATCGAGAAAAATTAGGTTTATAATGGGAACAGGGAAGACTAAACTCAGAAACTAGAGAATTCTCTGGAACACCTATTAGAAGTTCCATGTCCAACAGTAAAAGTTTGTGGAAAATCACAGTAAAACAAAACTGGGTAACTGAGGATTCAGACACTTCGTGGAATAAAAATTTAGGTCACTCTACAAGGTAAAGAACATTGACCAGTACATAGAGGCACTGGTTAAAGGCAAAGAAAGAATGTTAAGAGTAGCGGAGGAAGGACAAAAAGAGAAATTTTAAAACACCTTGAGACAAATGAAAATGGAAATTTGTAAAACCAAAACTTCTAGGATACAGCAAAACAATTTTAAGAGGAAAGTTCATAGTGATAAATATCTACATGAAGAAAAAAATATCTCAACCTCAATTTACACCTCAAGGAACTAGAAAACAAAATATGCCCAAAGTTAGCAAAAGGAAGGAAATAACAAAGATCAAAGTGAAAATATATGAAATAGATGCAAAATGAAAAAGTAGAAAAAAATGAATAAAACTAAGAGGTTATTTTTCAAAAAGAGAAATATAATTGACAAACCTTTAACTAGATTACCAATAAAAAAGAGAATATAAATAAAATTATAAATGAAAGCAGAGACATTAAACTGATACCACAGAAATACAAAGGTTCATGATAGACTGCCATGAATAATTATACACTAACAAACTGGACAACCTACAAGAAATAGCTAAATTCCCAGAACATATAATATTCTAAGACTGAATAAAGAAGAAATAAAAAATCTGAACAGACTGATAACTAGTATGTAGATTGAGTCAGTAATCAAAAACCTCTCAACGGAAGTCCAGGACCAGATAACTTCACTGGTGAATTCGACTAAACATTGAAAGAACTAATAACAATCTTTTTCACAAGCTTGCAAAAAATAGAAGAGGAAGGAATACTTACAAAATCATTTTTCAAAGCCAGTAATTACTCTGATACCAAAGCCAGACAAGGAAACTACAAAAAAAGAAAACTAAAGGCCAATATCCATGGTAACATAAATGCAAAAATCCTCAACAAAATATGAGCAAATCAAATTCAACAATACATTAAAAGGATCATACACCATGATCAAGTGTGACTTGATCAAGTGTGACTTATTCCTGGGATACAAGGAAGGTTCTATATATGCAAATCAATTGTATACCACATTAACAGAAAGAAAGATAAAAATCATATAATTATGGCAATAGATGCAAAAATTAAAACATTTGACAAAATTCAACATCCTTTCATAATAAAAACTCTCAACAAACAGGATGTAGAGAAAAAGTACTTCAAGAGAATAAAAGAGAATGACAAGCCCACAGCTAACATCATACTCAATGGTAAAAAGCCGAGAGCCTTTCCATTTTTATTCAAAATAGCACTAGAAGTCCTAGCCAGATTAATTAGGCAAGAAAAAGAAATTCAAATCAGGAAGGAAGAAGTAAAATTATCTCCATATATAGAAAAACCTAAAGTTGTTAGTAAAGTTGAAGTTGAAGG
Source organism: Prionailurus bengalensis (assembly GCF_016509475.1). Lineage (NCBI taxonomy): Eukaryota > Metazoa > Chordata > Mammalia > Carnivora > Felidae > Prionailurus > Prionailurus bengalensis. The sequence goes on along the minus strand of NC_057344.1, from coordinate 97,831,309 downwards.
ATACAAAACCAATATACAAAAATCAGTTGCATTCAATATACCAACAATTAACTATTGGAAAGAGGAATTAAGAAACAATCCCATTTACAACAGTATCAAAAAAAAAAAAAAAACCACCCTAGGAATAACCTTAACGCAGGAGGTAAATGTGTACACTGAAATGTGTACACTGGAAATTATAAGCCACTGATGAAATAAATTGAAGAAGACACATATAAATGAAGATATTCTGTGTTCATGGACTGGAAAAATTATTATTGTTTTTTTGTTTGTTTGTTGTTTTTTAATTTATATCCAAATTAGTTATCATATAGTGCAACAATGATTTCAGGAATAGATTCTTTAGTTCCCCTTACCCAATTAGCCCATCCACCCTACCACAAACCCTCCAGTGACCCACAGTTTGTTCTCCATATTTATAAGTCTCTTATGTTTTGTCCCCCTCCCTGTTTTTATATTATTTTTGTTTCCCTTCCCTTATGTTCATCTGTTTTGCCTCTTAAAGTCCTCATATGAGTGAAGTCATATGATTTTTGTCTTTCTCTGACTAATTTCACTTAGCATAGTACCCTGGAAGAATTATTATTGTTAAAAATCCATACTATCTAAAGCAATCTATAGACTCAATGCAGTCCTTATCAAAATTCCAATAGCATTTTTCACAGAAACAGTAAAACAAGCCAAAATTTGTATGGGTTAAAAAAATATCCAATAGTAAGAAAGAACAAAACTGGAGGCATCATAATTCTTGATTTCAAACTATATTACAAAGCTACTGTAAACAAAATACAATGGTATTAACATAAAAAAGAGATATAGATCAAAGAGAACAAAACAGAGAACCAAGAAATAAACCCACACATATATGATCAATTCATTTATGACAGGAGCCAAGGTTATACAATGGGGAATGGACAGTCTCTTCAATAAATGGTGTTGGCAAAATGGGACAGTGAAAAATTAAAACTGAAACCACATCTCACACCATACACAAAAATCAACTCAAGACAGATTAAAGACTTGAATATAAAACCTGAAAACACCAAAACTCATAGAAGAAAACATTCAGGGAAAGCTCCTTGACATCAGTCTTGGCAATGACTTTTTGACACCAAAAGCAAAGGCAACAATAATAAAAGTAAACAAGTGAGACTCCATCAAACTAAAAATCTGCACAACAAAGGAAATAATTCATGAAATGAAAAAGCCAAACTATTGAATGGGATAAAATATTTGTAAACCATATATCCAGTAACAGGTTAATATCCAACATATACAAAGAATTCAATAGCAAAAATCAAATAACCTAATTAAAAATGGGCAGGGGACCTAAACAGACATTTCACCAAGCAAGACATCCAGCCAACAGTACATGAAAGTATGCTCAATATCACTAATCATCAGTGAAATGCAAATAAAAACCATAATGAAATTATCACCTCATACCTTTAGGATGGCTATTATCAGAAAGAGAAGAGATAACAAATGTTGACAAGGGTGTGTGGAGAAAAGAGATCCTCATACACTGTTGGTGGGAATGTAAACTAGTATAGCCCCTATGGAAAACAATATGGCAGTTCCTCAATAAATTAAAAATAGAACTACCATATGATCTAGCAATCCCACTTCTGAGTATATATCCAAAGAAAACAAAATGATTATAGCATCATTCCTCACATTAGCCAAGGTATGGAAACAACCCAATTATCTGTCAACAGATGAATGGATAAAGACAATTTTATATAATGCCTTTTAAAAAAAGAAGGAAGTTCTATTATTTGCAATGACATGAATGAACCTGGAGGACATTATGCTTACTGAAATAAGCCAGACAGAGAAAGACTATACTGAATGGTATCATTTATATGCAAAATCTTAAAAAAAAAAAAAAACCGTCAAATTCACAGAAACAGAATAGAAAAGTGGTTGCCAGGGTCTGGGGGTGTGGAGAGTGGAGAATATGGAGAGATTGGTAAGAGAGTATAAAACTTCCATTTATAAGATAAATAAGGTCTGAGGATATGATACATAACATAGTGACTACAGTTGACAATACCATATTTTATAATTCAAATTTGCTAAAAGAATAAAACTTAAATGTTCTCTCTCTCTCACACACACACAACAGAAAAGGTAAACATGTAAGGTGATGGATATGCAAAAAAAAAAAAGCCAAAACAACAGAATAGACACTGAATAAATTCTTGTTGTGATTAAATGAATGAATTCTGTTTCAATCTATCTGTTATTGACAGATAAATGAAGTATTCCAGTCAACATTCCTTTTAATCCTTCCATTGCATGAATTGTTTCTTTTTATTTTTTTAAATATATATATTTAAGTTTATTTATTTTCAGAGAGAGAGAGAACAAGAGAGCATGCAAAGAAGAAGCAGAGAGACAGAGAAAGAAAATCTCAAGCAGGCTCCACACTGTCAGTGCAGAGCCCAATGCGGGATTCAAACTCACCAGCCATGAGATTATGACCTGAGCTGAAACCAGGAGTCAGACGCTTAACCAACTGAGCCACCCAGGCTCCCCTGATTTGTTTCTTTTTAATAATTCAATTTAACAAATATATATATTCACACCATCTCAACTATTACCATCAGAAATGATTCTACAACAGTATGTTGGAGAATGTGCAAATAAGTCACATCCTGTAGAATATGTAAGTATGTCAGTGTTTAACATACATAAGCTAGAGGAAACAAAAAACATAACATATTAAATCTTAAAATCCAGCAGTGTGTATAAATTAATTTCCATAGGTGTTAAAAAAAAATCAATCTTACTTTTTTGTTCTAGATTGAATCTAGCAATTTTTTGCATTTAATGAATATGTTGACCTGTTAATATGAGAATTAACTCCCCTGCTGAAGATCAATGAAATCCTTAAAAGCAACCTAATACTGTGAAAGAGCACTTGACTTTTTCTGTCCTAGCTCCACACTTCCTTATAATGTGACCTGGAACGAAACTCTAGCCCTTCTGTTCTCTCAATTTGCTTATTAACTGAGATAAGTAAATAAAATATTTCTAAGTATGTTCCTCATCCCCAAAAGCTTACAATTTTAAGATGAATTTAGTTTCCAGCATAATCCACAGTTCATGGTTTTGTTTATATTTTTTTAAAAGTTAAGTTCTGATTCTATATTTTTATCACTCTTTATTTTCATAGGTAGCTATTTATCTTTGAATGCAAAATACTTGCAACAAGGAAAAACTGCAAAAAGACTTTAAACTTAAGGTCCAGGGATATATTGGAACTTTCCTGCACCAGCTCACAAAACAGATTATTACATTTTCAAAAACTGTATAAGCTTTATTAGAAATAACTAATAGTAAAATTATAGTAAATAGTAAGTAAATTATATACTTATAACTAAAAGGGTCATATATTTGTTAAAAGATATTACATTAGGGGCACCTGGGTGGCTCAGTCAGTTAAGCAGCCGACTTCAGCTCAGGTCATGATCTAGCGGTCCATGAGTTCGAGCCCCACATCGGGCTCTGTGCTGACATCTCAGAACCTGGAGCCTCCTTCGGATTCTGTGTCTCCCTCTCTCTCTGCTCCTCCCCACTCATGCTCTGTCTCTCTCATTCTCAAAAATAAATAAACATTAAAAAAAGTTTTAAAGAAGATAAAATTCAAAACTCATAACTATATAATTACTTTACATATTTTATCAGTATGAGGAATGGTTAACTACTATACATCTCTTCCCAAATCCACGTTCAGTGACAACACGTTAGTAGCTTGAAATCAGCCATGGTGGGAATGGTCACACTATAGAAACAGGCAAATGTCATAAATTGGGGTTTTTTAGGAGAAAACCTGTTGTTAAACATTTGCCAGCACATGACCATTTATGTCATGGACTCACTCTTAGTCCACTGCTCTATAAGTTAGAAATTAAACCATATGAGACAATATTTTTAAAACTTAAAGACAAACATTCAGTTTTTAGTATTCGAAGCCATTCCTAACCTTGAGGAACCGATAGTCAATCTTTTCTTCTGAGGCAATGAAAGAAAATAGCACATCTGGCTGAGACTGACTGGTGGTTCAACCAATCAGCCTTTTCATTTCAAAAAGAAAATCATTCTCATACTATTTCACCCAAGTGATTGCTAAGAAGTAAATTCATTTTAGAATTTGGAATATTTGTACAATAACAGTTGTATAACAACTGTTATATTCCAAGATTCTAGATCAGAAGTAGGTAATTTTTTTCTGTGAAGAGTCAGATAATAAATACTTTAGGCTTTTTAGGCCATACAATCTCTGTTTTAATTAATCAACTATACCACTGTAGCATGAAAGCAGCTATGGGCAATACATAAAGGAATGACATGGTTTTATTCTAATAAAACTTGAATTACAAAAATAGGCAGCTGGCCCAATTTGGCCCATGATTTTCAGTTTGCTGGCTACTGCCAAAGGCAGTTCCTATGACACTGTAAACACTCAATAATATTAAGAGAACTTGTATTAGTCTGCTTGGGCTACCATAACAAAATACCACAGACTAAGTGGCTTAAACAACAGAAACTTATTTTCTCATAGTCCTGGGGGCTACAAGTCCAAAATCAATGGTCTGGCCAATTGAATTGTGAGTAAAAGCTCTCTTTTTTGCTTACAGAGAGCTGCCTTCTCACATAGTTTTTCCTCAGAGAGCTCCACTCTTATGACCTTATTCAAACTTTATCGCTTCCTCATAGGCCCTATATCCAAATATGGTCACATTGGAGGTAAGAGTTTCAATATATGAATTTGAGAGAGAGACACAATTCAATAATAGCATTCTACCTCAGCCCCTCAAAATTCAAGTCTTCTCACATGTAACATACATTCATTCAATCCCAACAGCCCCAAAAGTCTTAACTCATTCCAACATCAACCCAAAGTCCAAAGTTTCATCTAAATACCATCTAAATCACCCATGGGTGAGACTCAAGGTATGATTCAACCCAAGGTAAAATACCACTCCATATGTGAGCCTGTGAAACCAGTTAAGTTATCCACTTCCAAAATACAATGTTGCAAAAAGCAAAGGACAGATATTATCATTCCAAAAGGGAAAAATTGGAAAGAAGGAAGGAGTGATGGGTCCCAACCAAGTCCAAAACCCAGCAATGCAAATGCCATTAGATTTTAAGGCTTGAGAATAATCTTTGGCTCAAAACTCTACCCTCCGGGCCCATGGGGGTGACAGCATCAAATTCAGGGCTCCAAAGGAAAGCTCCCTCCCTTTAGCTCCCTGCAAGGCACTAGCTAGAACATCCCAGTCTGTCAAAACAGAAGAGGAAACAGAGGAGGATCCAGCCTTGTCCAACAGGCATGTAGTAGGAATGGCAGCCCTGATGATCTCCAAATCATCTTCTAGGTCATTCTTCCCTTTTCTTGATTGATAAAGCACATTTGCATGTAGAATCTAAGAGTTCTCCAACCTTCATTTTGTCCTTCCTCTATCCCTTTTCAATTCAAACTAGCAGGTTTTCTGTTTGTATAATCTCCTAATCTCTTTATCAAATAATATTCCAGCTAAGCCCTTGGTGTTCTCTTCCAAACACACTGTCTCAATTTTTTGCAATACATATAAACTAATAATTTTCCAAAAATTTACCAAATCTATGAGTTCTGGTTCCTTTTTACCAAACAATTCCTTCTTCAGTTCCTCTCTCTCTTCTCTCCTGTTTTACTGCATGCATTCAGAAGAAACAAGACCACACATTCAACATTTTGCTTTGATATACTTTCAACTACATAAATATCCAATTTCATGGCTTCAAAGTTCTGCTTTCCTTGAAATACTAGAACAGTTCATCCAAGTTGTATGTCACTTTATTACAAGGACTGTCTTTCCTACAGTTTCCAAGAATCTGTTCATTTCTAAGACCTCATCATAATGACTTTTAATGGCTATATTTCTACCAACATTCTGCTCACAGAAATTTAGGCTTTTTCTAGAATGCACCTCAAAACTCCTCTAGCCTCTACCCATTACCAAAGTCACTTCTACATATTTAGGTATTTGTTAACAGCAGCACCCCACTTCATAGTACCAAATTCTTTATTAGACAGCTCAAGATGCCTTAAATATATACCATAAATATACACCAACTGGCTTAACCAACAGAAATTTATCTTTCATTGTTGTAGAAGCTACAAGTCTAAAATCAAGGTTCCAGTTTCTGGTGCAAGTTCTGTTCCTGGCTTGCAGATGGATGGCTTCTGTGTACTTATGCAGTCTGTCTTTGGTGTGCACAGAAAGAGAGAGTGCTGGTGTTTCCTCCTTTTCTTGTAAAGGCAACACAGCTCTATTAGATTAGACAGTCTACCCTTATGACCTCTTTAAGCCTTTATCACCTCCTCACAGCTAATTCCAAACACACACTGGGGGGTAGGGCTTCAAAATATGAATTTTACAAATTCCCAATGCAGTCTATAGCAGAACTGAATATGGGACCCAGGAATCTGCTTTAATTATTGCTTTTAACTTATACTTGCAGAACACTTTATAGTTTACATATCTTTTTCCTGGGCCTTACCACACTTAATACAATTTATACAAAGACTTGGATCATAAAAAAGAGAAAACTGTCTAGAACACTATAACAAAGAAATCTCTCCCTATTCCGTTCCCCTCATGGACTTAGCTTTCGAATATAAGCATGAATAGGATAAAAAAGTGATTTATCTGATGGATTACTTTATCTGTCTGTCCCATGCAACTGCTTCATTATGGTGTCTTAAACTTGTCAAAGAAAAGCCTAATACATTGCAGCAAGCACATTCTTTGTTGACAGTGAAGTAAAGTTTAGCTCCACAGGTCTTGCTATTAATAATTGTGGTATTGTTGATGTTAGATGCAGGTCCAAGTGATATCTAAACTTCTATTCATCAGCATAAAACTTGGCTGGGCTTTTTTTTGCATGTGTGTGAGAGACTTACAATTCCATTGCTTTATCAAACAGATCATTAGAAACGTTTTTGAATTGGGATTTTCTTTTTTTGAACTATTTCAGTACAGATAGCCAGCTGGAATCTATTGATGGTTTCTGTGTAAGTTAGAGAGGGAAAGAAGCTTGAAAAGGGAGATGGAGCATCAGGGCCCCAACTTCCATATGTGTTCCACCAAATATAATTGTTTTATTCTGGAATAACATTTGCAAATGAATGTAAAATTGCCTATAAGACAGAACAGGTCACAGAAAGCAATTTCATTGTTCTTATTTTCAATGGCATCTATAAATATAAAACATTAGAATTTTTTTTATGTTTCCATCCCAAATTTGTTCTCATAAACAAGGTTTTTTCACTACTTTAGAAGATATACCTTAAGGCAATTAATGGTGCAGTATTCCATCCTTTGCAAAATTAGTACTATATATCAAGCAATACTTGCATCAACCTACACCAGATCTACCTTAGATAAAACTAATTATATCTAAGAGTTTTGAAATGTATATTTTGAAGAAGAAAAAAATATATATTGTGACCTCAATTATTACCCCCCTCTAAAGGAAATTGATCCATGTTGGTTTTCTCCTTTTTTTAAACATTTCAATCATTTTCTATGCCATAGCCAGGGAGGATTACAAGACTTGTTGTGATCCTCCATATCAGATCAGCTGGAAAGAAGAGGAGATCTGGAGAGTGGGACCAGAGTTTTGAACCCACTAGGCTGTGGGGCTGACCTCAAGGAAGACAATCAAAAGTCCAAACAGAATGGCCAATGATATATCATAGCAAATTGGTCTCAATGAAAGCCAGTATCTTTATACACTGGGGTCCAGTGTAGCAATTGAGCTTTGAAAACAAGAATTTCCAGGCAGTGGCAATACTCTGGGTTAAGTCAATGGGTGGTAGCGTTTTAATTCCAGGTGATCCCTTTAGTTTCTAACAAGCCTTTACCATCACTTGGGAGTCATGGGAGTTGGGAATCAGGGCTAAGGCAGAGGACTTTCAAGACAGGGTTTTAGAATTTGATAATTAAGTTCCAGTAATTAAGATCCTTATTCTATTTGTCAAAAAATTTCCTAACTGGCCCAGCTCACAAAATGTAAAGTCACTTTTACATTTAAAACTTTGTTCCTTGGGGCACCTGGGCGGCTCAGTTGGTTAAGCTTCCAACTTCGGCTCAGGTCATGATCTCAGGGTTCGTGGGTTTGAGTCCTGTGTCCGGCTCTGTGCTGACAGCTTAGAGCCTGGGAGCCTGCTTCAGATTCTGGGTCTCCCTCTGTCTCTGCCCCTCCCCCACTCATACTCTGTCTCTCTCTCAAAAATAAATCAACATTAAAACTTTTTTTTTAATTTGTTCCTTGATAATACTCAACACATATATAGTGCTTTGCAACTTTCAAAGAACTTGCACATATATAATTTATTCTTCACAGCACACCTGAAATAGGAGTGCAACATATTTTCACACCCACTTTATCAAAGAGGAGACACAGAATTGTGTAGCAGCAGGGCCAGGACCCATATGAGCCTCTCTAGTGCTTTTCCAGTGTGTTGTACCATGATGCCTTTAAGGAAGCAGATGATGTAAAGCTCCTCCTTCCTGATCTTTTCCATATGTATGTAAGAGAATGTGGATGGAAGCAACCCACTGTCTTGGCTGTACACTGGCCCTTGTCATCACCCAGTTCCTCCTTGAAAACCTTAAATATCAGTATTTTTTTTATTCAGAAGAAAATCTCTCATCTTTTTGTTGTTTCATTCCCACTAAACTTACTTGAAATTCACTGAGATCTCAGTCCCTTGAATCCTCTCTTTTGTCTTCCCAATTTAACTCCCTCCAAACCTTACACCCTTGATTATTCTCATCCTCATTTTATCTCTTTGTCCTCCTGCCACAACTATTCAAGACCCCTGTCATAGATCAATCCAATTCTCTATCTCTAAGCCAAGTTTTAGAGAGGCCCATACTTGACAATACAAAAATTTGGGCTTTTTCTCTGGCTACTTTCTCATTTATGTAGTAAGTGTCCTAAACTTTCACTACCATCCTAATGCCCTTACCCCACTTCTACGCTGTTTATATTCTTAGTTGATGTTTTCTACTTCATCAAGCTGCTCAAATGCAAATTCCCCTTCTCCCAAACTTTGTCTTTATAGCACCATTTGTTCATCTTTGCTTTTCTCTCCCCTTTGTCTTGAATCTCATTCTCTGCTATATCCCCTTGGTTACCTATGCAATCTCCTTCATTTCCACTATCCTCAATCTAACCTTTGTGTCAACTACTTCCCTATGTTTAAAAAAAGAGCAATACTTTTTTTAAACAAAACAAACGTTTTTGGCTTAAAACAAACCCTAGATATTTCATCCAAAAAAAAAAAAAACTTCACAAATTTCTTGAGAAAGCACTCTACACTTTCCATCTCTGTTTCACCTCTTTCCATCCTATAGAGTCCATCCACTTCACATAAATTTCTCATCTATAATGTAACAGATCACAGAGTAGTCATAGAAGTAAAATGTGTCCACTCAAATACTGTCTACGTTTGCTTTACTCTGTCAAAAATCATCTGTAATATAAAACATGCGATTTTTCAAAGTTTTGTTATATATATGATCATGGTGGGGGGAGACTTTGAAAAAATATATTACTCCCATATTTAATTTGGTCATTTGTAAATATATTCTCCACTATTCCAATTATATATGAAGCTATTATATTTTCAAAGAATAGTCAATGAAATAGAACCATATGGATTAATCAGGCATTTTTATTGAAGATAGTTTGTGTTCTATTAAAATTTCACAAAAAAAATGTCTTTCATAACCTGAGTATCTTTCTCATGGTTCATTTTTTAACAAGAAAGTCAGCCTTTAATGGAAATATATAGTTGTTGTTTTTTTTTAATGTGTGTGAATGTGTTTTTCCTTATAAACCTAAAAAAAATTAGCCCTTTATTCAAGGGTTTGGTAATTCTTCCACTCAAGTCTCCAGAGTATTGATTTTACATTGAATGACTGTGAAGCAGTTTCAATATTCAGATTTTACTCTTCCATGTCATGAGTGCCTCTGTCTCTTACTTGCTTGGAGTCTGAGTTCATTTAGACATGGTCTAGCTTCTATCAGGCTGTAGGCCAAAGACCTGAGATAATTGCATGACTGCTTCAGGAATGTTTTTATAGTTCCTCATCCAGTTTAAGGCATAAAAAACAGGAGGGTATGTCAGAGGGTTCCATGGGGATATTACTGGTGTGTTCACCAATAATGGATATATTATGCGGGAATGGGGCATTTACATTTAATTACAGAGCAATTGTTTGAATGGGAAAAAATGTTTATTTGAATGTACATAGATTATGCAGTACTGCCCTTATCCTTAAATGCAAAACATGGCTTTCTCTCTGTGGTATTTTGGAATTTTACCCTGTTTTGAGGCAAAAAACAGTATTTAACTGCCTTTATACATGCATAGGAAAGGCTTTCAGGCGCCAGTTGTTTCCCAATAAAGAATCCCTTCACAGTAAATTGGATCACTTATTCTCATTGTGGTGACGGTGGGGTATCAAAACCAAACCAAACCAGCCATGATGTGGGCTGTTAACACAGGAAGGTGCAGAACTCAAGTGCAGCAAACTCCAAAGAGTAAGCTATTATTCAAATTAACCATGATACTACATAAGATATATTTCTAGTTTCCAGCCCACTGGGATATAGAATACATGTTTCTATAATTAAAAGATTCTGAGGAGAGGGCAGATATTTTTTAACAATCAAGAATCACAAACGAACTGATCTCTCTCTTCCTAAGGGACACACAGTTAACTCTATATTATTCTGAGGCTGATTATCCAATTGTGGACTCTACTAGCCACTGATTTCTCTGCATGTTCTCTCTGGCTCCTGGTCTTTTGGACAACACATTGCTCATTGGCAACCCCACCCAAACTTGAGCAGAAGAAATAAAATCTTCAGAAACACAAATATATTCTGCCTCTTGTTAGTTCTTGTAGAAAAGGATATGGAAACTGTTCATTAAACCAAGGCTTTTGGATTATAAATAGATAATTATCTATGTACTTGCAGCTCTCCTTACTATGGATAATTAAGAGTTGATCACACTACAAGACACTTAGACGACAACATTCTATTTCTTGTTCAGTTTTATCTCTGCTCTCCCCACTTCCTTAGACTACAATACTATTTCCCAAGTGTCAGGTTTTGCAATCATCAAGTCTGAAACCTTACTTAAAATTATTTCAAAGGTAGTAGTCATCTCCCTCAGCAACTGAAGTAGCGACAAAATGCTAGACATCTCCCCATCATACTACATTTGCTCTGCAAGTAAGAAAATAAATAAAATCCTCAAGTTCTGCATTTAAGGTAGACTCCATTTGTCACTTATTTTCTTCACACAAAACACAGAGTGATAGAGTCTCAAAGAGAGGGAAAAAAAAGTTAAGCCTGGCAGATCTTTAAATTTAATAGGTTTTAAGCACTCTGAATTTGATGTGGATGTTTTGAGACTATTAAATTGGATTATTTTCTTCTTTGTTACATATGAGATATATTGGGTTTTAATTTTAATTTTGAACATGAGGAATTCAAAGTAAGTGAACTAAAACTGAAATCTTATCTGTGGACCAGGCTGGAGTTTTATACACACATATATTAGACCATTATGCTTCATCATGATGTTTTAATTAAGTAGAATAAAAGAGATTTGAGAGGAATCTAGAAATGGTATATAAAGAGAGCAAAAGTTCAATTGTGGAAAAAAATCAAAAGAAAAGATGTTTATATGGACATGAAAGGCATGAATCTAGAAATTTACTGTATTGCTAAAAGTCAATAGTAATGAACTGACATTATAAGATTAGCATGACTCAGACTCAGACACAACCTCTGTTGTCATCCTAGATAACACTGAAGGAAAAAGGACATAAGGATTAAAATGAATAAAGAGCAAAATGATTATTTTTTCATTCCTTCAACAACCATCAATTTAAAATCTAAACATTGCAAAAGCTCCAGAAAAAATAATTTAAAAATGCAATGTAGATGATACTGAAATGCAAAATGTACACCAACAATCCCTAAGCTAGAAGGTGACAACTAGAGATCATCAAAACTACTTAATTTACCCCAGAGATTTCAAGTATTCCTTCCAAGATCAATCGTGGCAAATCTTTATGCAATAAAATTCACTTTTTATTTGTTTTATGCCCACTGTAACTTAATCACTAAAGACACAGTCATATTAGAAAATAGAACTTGTAGGGGTACCTGGGTGGCTCAGTTGGTTGACCACGTGGCTTCAGCTCAGGTCATGATCTCATGGTTAATGAGTTCAAGCCCCACATCAGGCTCTGGGCTGACAGCTCAGAGTCTGGAGCCTACCTCAGATTCTGTATCTCTCTCTCTCACTGCCCCTCCCCATCTTGTGTGTGCTTTCTCTCTCTCAAAAGCAAATAAACAGTAAAAAAAAAATTGTTTTATAAGACAACAGAATTTGTTTAATGTCCGAGGCTTTACTGCAACAAGGATAGAGAGCTAAAACTCAGGATGATTAATCTTAAATCCATTTGATTCCTTTCAATAACATTTTATTGAGCACCAGTTTAATCCCTTAACTGAAGTATTCCTTGTCAAATTACAGTGCTTATGCTCCTAAAAACCTTGTTGGAGAATTCACAGAATAGGAACCTAAAACCTTACAGGAAAATTAAATCAGGAACACCTACTCACAAGAGAACCTACGGTGATACTGTTTGGCCTAAAACTATCATGGTTCTTCCACTCTTGGCAAGATTTGCAGCAGCAGCATCCCCTACCTAGCCACTTAATTATAGTCTTGAAAATAAAGTATTTGTTAATTTAAAATATATTTTCACTGAATGGCACATTATTAGTATTTGACGTAAAATACCAAGTGGCAATGTGCTTAGTGCAAAATAATAAATTTTCATGATTTGGGGGGACAAATATGACTGACAATATAGAGAACTAACTGTGGGCTGATCAATATAGCAGCCACTAGCCACAACATTATCAAGCACTTGAAATGAGGCTAGTCCAGGTGTGCCTGGGTGGCTTAGTTGCTTAAGCATTAGATTTGATTTTGGCTCAGGTCATGATCCCATGGTTCATGGGATCAAGCCCCACATTAGGCTCTATGCTGACAGTACGGGGCCTGATTGGGATTCTCTCTCTATCCCTCTCTCTCTCTCTGCCCTTCCTCCACTCACATGCCTCTGTCTCTCAAAATAAATAATCATTTTTTTTAAAAGAAATGAGGCTAATCCAAATTGACATATGCTTTAAGTATAAAATACAGAGCACATTTCTCATACTTAGTATGAAAAAAATGCAAAAATAACATTACTCATTTTTGTTTATTCATGCTAAAGTAATATTTTTTATACATTGGGTTAAATAAAACATTATTAAAATTAATTTCACTTATTTCCTTTTAGCATTTTAAATGTGTATTTAAAATATTCATGTGACTTGCATTATTTTTCTATTGAATAGCACTTATACAGAGAACAGGAAAAAAATGAAATTCATCCTTTAAGAGACACCCAAGCATTATCCATCCAAGTGACTACAACAATTTTGATTTTGAAACTTAGAGTTACTGCCAGTCCCATATCCTTAACCCAAAATTCTTCCATTTATGGAAAATACTATAAAATATAAATTTTTTTGAATATTCCCTAATTCATAGTAGAAGACAAGAATCTGATAAACCCCAGGGCCCCTACATGAAAATTAAAATTGGAAAAACAGAATAAGGAACCTACTTTGATTTAATCCCTTGGATTTAGGCAGCTGGCCATTAGTAACTATTTTCATACCTAATTTTACTCATATTTATATAGTATAATAATAGCTCATATTGATAGGAGAGGTTTAAGTCAACTCTTTCTTAAACCATGTACCAAGGAGATAGGTAGCAATGATTCAATCTTTTCTCTCAGATATACATTATATAGACTAAGAATGCACAGTCAACTCTTACATACATTTCTAAGAGGCAGTTTCTACTGTGTCTTCCTTGCTTTGACAATCAGAATTAAACAATGTAAGAAGATGATTGTCGTTTCTGCATTAAATTAGATTATAAATTCTAAGTTAAATTATAATTTGAAAATAAAACTACAGAAAAGCTGAATCCATCCAAAATATATTGTCAGAATACCCACCCAATATCTTAAGACTAAGTGAGATTAGAGGTTGCAAACACATAATTTCCTAGGCAAAGGCCCACAAAAGACCTGTACCAAGATTTTTACAACTTGGAAATAATTGTCAACATTTAAAAATCACAAGATTTTACCAAAAAAAAAGGGGGGGGGGGCGGGGGAAGCTTTTTCATTTCTCTAGGAAAACTACATCATAAGGACTGCAAACAATTGACATGTGCTCTCCAGCTCATCAGAATCCCTACTACTTTCCCATTGACTCAAACTTTTTTTCCTTACCTGACTGTTTTGTGTGCATTTGAGTTTTCAACCTCTGAACTAGGCAGTAAAATGTTGATAAGTGCACAATAACTATTTATTTCAGTTATTACAGGACACCCAGAATTATCCAGGACACATGAACACATGGACTCTCACCAGGTCTTACACACAAATAATCACACATAGAAAAAAACTGAAGGCACATTTTCTTAGGGTGGCTGTTTATATCTAAAATGGGATTTGAGTACAAGTAATTTATTTGGTAGGTGTTCATTTGGTAGGTGTCACCTGGTAGCAAACAACAGTAGTAAATAAGGCAATAACACAGAGACAGCTGCTAATACAAAGTGTGTTCATGAGCAGGTTAATACAACGGGTGGCTCAGTTGTGCTGAAGGACCTCTGCAGTTCTTCCACTTCAGAGTTGTTCCACTGAAGGGCACAGAAGTAGTACATTTATATACCAACTCTTTTCCATAATAAGTTAAGTGCTTGTCCTAGAGGTGTTAGGTCTCCCATACCTCTCATCCCATTCCCACTGGCATGACCCAATCACATACCCATAACCAAGGAAAGATTCAGGCAGAGAGTTGGAGGTGTTTACTTCATCTGTATATATGAAAACAGTGAGTAAATACAGGCAGGGCAAGGACCGTATCTGCCATAGGCCACCCCTAAGGCTATGCACCCCATAGGGCGCATTTCTAAATTTCTAAAAATAAGAAATGTGTAAATATTCTATGTTCATCTTAGCTCAGCTAGAACTTAGGCTCATCTAATTTCCCCTCTCAATGGAGTTACCTAGATCTTGTCCTAGAGGTGTTAGGTCTCCCATACCTCTCATCCCATTCCCACTGGCATGACCCAATCACATACCCATAACCAAGGAAAGATTCAGGCAGAGAGTTGGAGGTGTTTACTTCATCTGTATATATGAAAACAGTGAGTAAATACAGGCAGGGCAAGGACCGTATCTGCCATAGGCCACCCCTAAGGCTATGCACCCCATAGGGCGCATTTCTAAATTTCTAAAAATAAGAAATGTGTAAATATTCTATGTTCATCTTAGCTCAGCTAGAACTTAGGCTCATCTAATTTCCCCTCTCAATGGAGTTACCTAGATCTTGTCCTAGAGGTGTTAGGTCTCCCATACCTCTCATCCCATTCCCACTGGCATGACCCAATCACATACCCATAACCAAGGAAAGATTCAGGCAGAGAGTTGGAGGTGTTTACTTCATCTGTATATATGAAAACAGTGAGTAAATACAGGCAGGGCAAGGACCGTATCTGCCATAGGCCACCCCTAAGGCTATGCACCCCATAGGGCGCATTTCTAAATTTCTAAAAATAAGAAATGTGTAAATATTCTATGTTCATCTTAGCTCAGCTAGAACTTAGGCTCATCTAATTTCCCCTCTCAATGGAGTTACCTAGATCTTCACTCCTGAGAAGTATGAAATCACCAGTTATTAGGCCCTAGTCAGACCATGACTGTGCCATTGCATGGAAGTCATGGAAGCCCCAAGAGTACCACAGTGAACCTTCTATATTCCAGGCATATTTCTCTCTTCTCCTATTATATAGCAGCAATCCTATCTCCTCATGATAATAAGTCATTACCACTGCCAGTATAATATCTTCTTTTTTTTTGCTTGATGGTCTACCAGCATGAGAAGCCCCAAATTGCCAGTCAGGATTGTAGCTTTAGGTTTATGGAATCCTTACTGTGTCCCCTTAGTTGAAGCATACCTAATCAGGTACCAGAACCTCTATTCAGCAGAGGCTAAATTAAATAGGCTAAATTCCAGGCCGCTGCAGCAGCTGGAATAATCTTGGTGAGAGGGAGTGCAGTGCTATTTGAGTCTTGCATATCTTTCATTACTGGTCCTATACTCCACTAATGAGTCCATTGCACATGCAGCACTGGGGTTACAGAACAATCTAGCTAACCTCCACTGGAAAAAGTCATTCTATATTGGTGAGCACTGATGTAAAACACAAGGACCCACACACTTTGTGCCCAGTCCTATAGGTCTATCTGAATGTCTGTACTCTATAATTTTTTTTTTTATTTACTCTCCCATCTTGCTCCAGCTAGGACTCTTAGAAATGAGACAAGCCATTGGCCACTGCCCAGGAATTAGTGTATATCCTTACTTTATGTTGTTTCTCCCTCCTTAAAAAGTTAATGACCAGGTGTACTGCTCAAAGATACACACTCTTAAAAGATTTCCCCCCTTACCCTCTTTCAGGACCATCCGTGAAGAGACTTTCAGGTAATGGCAGTTCATTTTCAGGTTGTATCAACATGTCAAGTAACTCTAACCATGAGGTAAGTTCAAGGTTTTTTCCTTCTTTTGATAGCTAAGGGATAGGCATTGGTACAAGAGCCAAAACAAAATGTAGGCCACCTGCTTGTATAACCTACTTGTGTGCCCTCCAGATACTTGTGGGCCTGTCCAACTTTATAATTTTGTGGGTCTGATAATACCCAGTTCACAACGTGTATCTCACGATAGTAACTTGGTCTCCCAAATCCAAGCATTTAATTTCTTTTTAAAAAGTGATAATTAGCTGCTACAGGCATCATAGCTTTTTCAAGAACCCTAGGAGTCTGCACTACAATTTTCAGAGAATCCACATACCATTTTAATTTATGTAACATTTTATCATTTAAACATGATAGCTCTAGGGGTCCCTGGGTGGCTCAGTCAGTTAAACTTCCGACTTCGGCTCAGGTCATGATCTCATGGTCCATGAGTTCAAGCCCTGCCTGGAGCTCTGTGCTGACAGCACAGAGCCTGGAGCCTGCTTCAAATTCTGTGTCTCCCTCTCCCTCTGCCAACCCCGACTCTTTCTCTCAAAAATAAACATTAAAATTTTTTTTTTAATGTTTATTCTTGAGAGAGAGGAAGAGGGAGAGGGAAACGGAGAGGGAGGGAGGGAGGGAGGGGGAGAGAGAGAGAGAGAGAGAGAGAGAGAGAGAGAGAGAGAATGAGTGGGGGAGGGGCACAGCTAGAGAGGGCCACAGAATCCAAGTAGGCTCCTGGCTTTGAGCACAGAGCCCAACACAGGGCTCTAACTCACAAGCTGTGAGATCATGACCTGAGCCAAAGTCAGATGCTTAACTGACTCAGCCACCCAGGCACCCACCCCCTAAAAAACTTTTTAATAAAATAAACATGATACCTCTAGCACTACTAAATCTGCTGAGTCATACATTCCAAACAGCAAGACTGCTTATACCATACCCTGAAGTTGCCTTAGAGTCCTCTTTCTCTGAGTACCAATCAAACTGGTAGCCTTCCAAGACAGCCAGCAATTATTTTGAGGCAGTATTTCCTATTATGACATACCACGCACTGGGCTTCTTTTTTAGTGGCACAAGGTATAATAACCTTTTTAGGGGATACAAGGTGTAATAACCTGCCTTTAACTTGGAAGGAATGTCCTAGTATGCACAAGAACAATAGCGGCAAAAAAATTTCATTGATGGTTTGGAATATTTGTAGTGTTAATAATCCACCATCTAGCACACATAGGTCTTACCAGACCATTCAGAGTACCTGCCACTTTGGGCTCTCCAAACCCATGTCAGGGAGCTGATGGGAAGATTTTACCAGCTGATAAGTGGATCCATCCTGGTGATGTTCTCAGGGACTAGATAAATAACCACAAATTGTTCTTTGTACCCATATGGACAATCAGATGAACTTGGGCCAGGATTCTATAACCTGTCCTCCATATGTCCCCATTCTAACAAGGGGTATAATAATATCTTGAGCCTTTGGGTATTAGTGTTAGCTTGGCCCTATCCAATAGTCAGAAAATCTGGAAAACTTCTGTGTATTAAGATACTTTCTGTGCCCAAAGAGAAATCTAGACTTTGCCCTCATTTTCTACGAAATAATCTCTAAGCCTTTGAAATATTATGCCTGATAGGTTATCTTTGTTTTCTGGGAGTCTTGGAGCATAAGACTCTAACAATGTGATTTATACTGGGAGATCTGAGTCATGCTGTATCAATTCAACCTCCAGATGGGCTAGAGACCAAGATCGGCCATGTGGACAGTTACTCATGAAACCCTAACAAAGACTCTATATATCGGGTTCTGGTAAGCTTCCCTGGTTGGCAATATTCCTGCCAAGTTGTATTGTTATATAACTTTCCCAGGAAGAGTTAACAATGTCCACAACTATGGACACAAAGACAGGACACCTGCAACCTCCATGTTTGCAATGCTCCTGGATTCTGTCCCATGCTTGTCTTCCCTTGGCTGATTTTAATCTGTGTCTTTTCCTTATAATAAACCTAAATTTATATTAAAACTCTGTATTTATTTACCTGTAATAAAACCATAACTGTGAGTATAACAGCTTTCACTGAGCTCTGTGAGTTCTAGCAAATCACTGAAACTGAAGGTTTGCAGACGCCCTGAACTGGGAACTAGTGTCTAAAGTAAGGGCAATCTTGTGGACTGTATTCTCTCTAATTCTGCACTCCCCTTTCCCTGGTATACAATTAATCTAGTTAATGGCCACATCTCTTTGAGGGAAAATGTGGGAATATCTACTTTATATTCTTACTCTGACATTGCAGGACATTTCCTCAATGGCATTTAGCATCTCCTTCACCCAAACCACTCTGGGACCAGAACGTGGGTAAGGAACTCTATTTTTTCCCCACTGAAGGAGTTAACATTATTCCTATGCTAACCTGCAGTTTGCTTGTCTGTTTGTTTTATTGTGTAAGTCAAGCAATAAATCCATCCAGAAAAGATCTAAGGAAAAAATCATCCCACTTTCAGAGATCATGTAGGTTTTATGTTTTGTAATTTGCTGGGTATTTTTAATTTTAAATAATGGGTATAGGAAGCACAAGTCTTTCCAGTGCTTTTCAATGCTAAGATCTAAAAACATCTTAAGAGCCACCCTCTGATGACACACTCATTGAAAGCAGCATGTCAGATCCCCTGCTGAGCCCCTAAACAATCTTCTTCTTCTCAACAATTTTTACACCAACTCTGAATCAATTCTTCATCTAAACTTCAATAAGCTCTCCTGTAAACACCATGACAGTTCCTCTTAGTCTGTTCCTAAGTGACCAAATCTAGGTTTGGGTCCAGTATGTATGCCTTCCTCCTTCCAGAGAAACTTTTCTCTTCCCTGACTTTATTTATTCCCCTACAATGGAAATTCCTGCTCCTATCTTCCTTTTAATGAAGGAGATTTATTACTAGAAACAAAACAAGTGAAGATGCACATATTTCCCAGAGAAAAACCGCAGTCAAAAGAATTATAACATAACTCATTACCTTTCTTCTCCCTGCTCCCAATTTAGAAATCACTTCTAGGGGAAACCATACTTAAGACCAATAATAATTTCAGTTAATCATGCAATGGATTGCTTATATCTATATTGCATCATTGAAAAAATAAATAGGTGACATACTTATTAAGCACTTTCTATTTACCAGCCACTATACTAACTGCTTAACAGGGATTATGCCATTCAATCCTGTCACCATTTCTACAAATACTGTTTTTATCCCATTTTAGTGATGAAGAAACGGACATTGGATCTTCCCAATGGAAATACCTGATCTTGACTACTATGCTGACTTTCATAGATTATATAAATATTTGTTGAGTGAAGTATGGTAGGAAAAAGTTAAAATGAAAAGGAAAAAAGGCTGGAGGGGTTCTCTAGAGTGGCTACATAGATTTCATTCTCCACTTTGGAAAACTCTGTGGCAGCTTCCAAAAGAACTGCTTAAGTATTCCCTCTTGCCACCTCAACCTCAAGTACCACTTGTGAACCTAGGGCTAGACACAAATGTGTGTACAGAAAAACATACACACATTTCACACTTGTAACAAATTATACTTGCATAAGTAAAAGTCTGATTGACTCTATGAAATAGACCTGAAGCCATCATTGTCTTGCTCCACCAGTTTCTTTGCTGTCTCTCAGTTTGGAGACAATGCACCCTCAGGCCTTACCTCTGAGCCCAAAGCCCTGCCCTCTTAGACTAAACATGCTGATTGCCAGCCAAAACAAACATCTTCACTGACTACCAATTTCTGCCTGGATATTTTTCACTTAAAAAAAAAGAAAGAAAAAAACTACAAAGCATGATCTGTCCCCAAAGGAATTCTTTCCTACTCTGCTGTTTCCTCATGTTGAGGAAAGAATCCGATGATACGTGAAAATAGTTAGTTGTACTCTGACTCAAGTATTTCACAGGGATATCTGCATGGCTAAATTTAGGAAGAATAAAAATATTGAAATAAGTATAAAAATCAAAAGTTAAAATCCTATTTCAACATTATACTGATCAGTCTTTCAGAAAAACTTCTGGAGAGCAAGTATGCTGTTACTCTCTAGTCATGTGAATCTAAGGCTACTAACAGATACGTAATTCCAGGCTTGATCTCATTTCTTGCCTGACTTTGCTTTTAACTCTGTGCATACAAGCTGAGATTCAAGCTGCTTCCCCAGCTCATAACAAGCTCTTTCAGAGACAGATCTCCCATCTTCCTGCTGCCTCATGAGGAGCATGAGTTTCAAATCAAACTTCAAAAGAACAGTTGTTTTGTTTTGGTTTTTTTTTGGAATATTATCTGTAGTGGGTTTCTAACACAACCTTCCTCAGGGGTATAATATCTCTATAGAAAGTAGTTAATCTAGTGAAAGAAAATCTAGAGTCCTGGAAAAAGGAGGCCAATGGAGCCTAAATTGGGGCTAGATTTGCTATTTCCTTTGGGTTGGGTGGGGGGGGAAGGGAGAACTGAATCTTGGTCATGCTAATACACATATGGGTCTGATTCCAAAGGCAGAAGTTTAACCTAACTCACCTTTGGAAAACTAAGCTAGCGTCTTCAGACTTAGGTTCCCTGATGTATGAGGATATGACCCTGTTCAGTATGATCCCACATAACTCATGCAACATGAACCCCATGTAAATACTCCAAAACCACAATTGATTGGAATTCTCAGAGAAGGAGATGTTCTAGGTCACTGGATTTTCTGGGCAAACCAGAATTGAATAGAAAAACCTTTCCTATTTCAACCCTAAGGATCAAAAATGTTTATAAATGCATTAGTCTATTTTCATGATTTATTAAATACAGAAGGGGAATGTAATTCAATCTCTATTTCATTATTCAGATACTTATGGTCCCTAAGGTCATACTTCTGGGAATCAGTTACTTTGGTATTCTATGAAATCACAGGTTAAGAAATGGAAGCAGAGCTACCTTGACATTAGGTTACGTTCTCTAAAGTTTAGTATAGAGTCATCACTGATAAGCAGTTATCACCCTTTTATGTATTTCTCAAAATATTACAGGGTTAAAATTTTTTGATTAATGGGTGATTCTGAATATTTAACAATTTGAATGTTTACACTAGCTCTGTGTAGCTTTTCCTGGGGGAAAATCGTCCATCTTGATCTGAGAAAGAGCCCATTTCTAACTGGCTGCATGGTTCACATAGACTCATGAAACTTATTAAAAAAATAAAGTGACACAATATATAGTAAATTGGAAGCAACTGAAACTTATACATCCAGACCTAAGTTGCCGTTGTTATTATTGGAGTGATTATTTTGCTGTGTGTTAGTAAAACAAGGCAGCTTTTATACAATGAGAGTACCGTTTAAATTCAAAAGCCATCAAAATTTATTTCTGCTTTAATTCAAGAGGAACAGTCCTTTCAGTAATCTTGGGAGAAAGTTTTCTACTCAAATCCTCCTGAACTGTGCAGCCCTGGAGTGATGAAAGACAAATCAGGCCAAGGTCACACACACTAAGACCAAGAATGAGCAGTAAGACTAACCACAGCAATGGTTACCTCAAGTGCCAGCAGGCACAGAAAGGCCTTACACCAACAGTTTCTTATGCCCCTGTTCTTCAAAGGTTGTGTTTTTCCTGGCAAGAGAAGAGGCGAAGAGGTGCACTTCCTAACTTGTCAAAGGCCTTATGCTTTCTGAGTAAGAACACTGGTGGACACACAGGATCTCTCTCCATTCCATAAGCTCCCTATTTGCCAGCAAGTGGTGTTTATGGCTTCTCATGGTTGCTAACAAACATCCTCACCATCAGCAATTCTAACTTGATCTGTCCCTCACTGATCCAGAGTTCTGTGTGACACAGAGCAGGGAAAGGAGGGGGCATGAAAAATTGCAGGGGAAGAAAGGGAAGGAGAAAAAGGGCACGAAGCAAAGAAAAGCCTGTCACACACAATCAAACGATTGATTCATGTCAACAATACTAAAATTATTCTCATTTATCTGCCTTTCCTACCTACTTTCAGTAGAGTTTTACCAAGTCTAAGACCAAAAAGAAACTTCTTCCCATATGCTACCCACAACATCTTTAAAAGTAATACCTGCCTTATTGTCTGTATGATACAAACATATGCAAGTAACAATCTTTCACTTAGGAGTAAGATGAGCAGTAAATAAATTTAATTTTTCACCTAAGGCTGTAATCTGTTTAATTCTGGACCCACCAGGACCTAAACTTTCAGCAGGTCAACAAAATGACCCTTCTGTCTAAAAGTTGAAAGTCTTTTCGATTTCCATATCTCAACCAATTAATCAGCTACTGAAGACTTTATAGACAGAACGTTGGAAAGACAGGGAACAAGGAGATGAAGCCAGGAGAGAAACTCTACAGTTTCAGACATGCTGTGTATACTAAGAGTGATACTTGAACCACTAATATTTCCATTCCATTGATACTAATTTATTTCAGACTGTTCCATGGTGCTACTAATCAAAGCCAGCAAATATACCCCAAGACAAGCCAAAGGGGGACATGACATCCACATCAGTTGTCAAGAGGGTGGTAAAATAGTCAGAATGAATAAATACACAGTTGCTGATGCTTTAATTTTATGAATAGAAAAATATTCAGTTAAATACCAGACACAAATTTGTAGAGTATTTGTTAAATACTATCCTAAAATAAGTTTCAGATATAAAGTCAGATCCCTGAGTTCAGTATACCAATGCCTCTGATCGTTTCTAAACATTTGTTTAGTCAGAAAGGGATAAATGAAGGGCCTTGAACAGATTTCTTAAGAATAACTATTCTTCAATGATAAGCTTGAAATTAATAATAAGCACAAAATCAGCACAATTGAAAAGAGAAAATGATTGACACTACTATAAGCTATTACAAACTTTAATGACATTTATAATTATAATATAAACTTAAACTGCATTTAAAGAATAGATCCACCCTTTTGTCCTTTGTGAAAAAAAGCATAATGGTTGTGGCTAAGTGAAAAGAAACTTTTTTTAAATTACTTTAAAAATAAAGTTTGAAGCAATGAACTACATTTACTCACAACAACCCGGATGACTCTTAAAAACATAGTCCTAAATGTAATTTTTAAATGTAAGAAACAGAGTAAGATCTATAGCAGAATGATATATAATGACATATATCATTTATATAAATGTAAAATACATGTATACAAAGCAAAATAAACATTTAATAAGAGTATACATCGAAAAAATACACAATGAACTCACTGGAATATCTATCTGTGGGAATGAGGGAGGCAAGTAACAGTGGAGAATGGAGACAATATATTTTTAAAAAATAAACCTTGCATGGGGGTGCCTGGGTGGCTCAGTTGGTTAAGCCTCTGACTTGGGCTCAGGTCATAATCTCGTGGTTGGTGAATTTGAGCCCCAGGTCAGGCTGTGTGCTAACAGCTCAGAGCCTGGAGCCTGCTTCAGATTCTGTCTATCCCTCGCTCTCAGCCCCTCTCCAACTCATGTGCTCTCTCTCAAACATAATAAATAAACATTAAAAATTTTTAATGAAAAATAAATAAACCTTGCATGAACCACTAATGGCATTGTACTATGAGTTAAGAAATATGATTATATCAACCTTATGTATCATAGTCCAAAAAATTACAGTCAAAATCAATAAAGCTCATATGTAAATGTGAAAAGGTAAAACAACTTCAGGGATAGCAAGATAGAAGATGGTTAATGAGTTCAATATAAAATGCAGTCATTCAGCCCAATGATTACTATGCCTGTGGTTTAGGACCCTTAGAAATTTGTTGGGAAAAATCAGTAAGAAATGCTACCTAAAATCTGCTCCATTTTTCTTCCTTTCTTTCATTGATTTTAGTCCCAAAATGAGAAACTAAACTAGACTTTAATCTCTATTGCAAGACCATTTCCAGATATATGTGGAAAGAAGGATAAAGATTTGAAATAGTATGAACAAGAAAACTTGGTGATGAATTAGATAGTAAGTAAAGGGTGAGGTTGAGGATTCTTTGGCAAGTGGGTAGATAAGGACTGATAAGAGGAACACTGGTAGAAGAGAGGGTGATGAGGATTAAACATCTCTGTGTTCAGTGCAGTAGTTACCTTTATATGGCCATTTCTCACAGCCTCCTCCAAGGCATACCAGTGGTTTAAAATCAAAGGTCAAGGCAGGTAAAGTATTTCTATAAGGATTCAAAGATTCTTCTGATGATCTGGTTTAATCCAAGGACAAAAGAAGGATACTTTTTATATCCTCCCTAGGTAATTTTTCTCACACTGAAGTTTTGATGAGCACAGAGCAGCAGACTGATTCTTAAAAGTCAGGCATCCATGTTAGACAACCATCTAAGTACCAGGAGGCTTCATAGTTGCGACATGTCATATTTTCCAAAAATGCACCAATATGCATTCTACCCAACATTCTCTTTCACAGTGTCATGCTTACACTTCTCCACCAAGAACTGAGATCTATGCTCTCTCACTCTGAACCTGGCAGACATATAAACTGCTTCAACCAATTAACTATTTTATAAGGGATACTGAATTCCCAGGCTTGGTCATCAAAGATGATATGGTCTCATCTCTCCCTCTCCCTCCCTTCCTCCTTCCCCACCCATCCTCCCTCCCTCCTTTCTCTCCTCCTCCCCCACCAGGACATACACCTTTGGAGCTCAGAGCCAACATTTAAGAAGTATGGCCATCCTGAAGACAGAACAATCTAAAAATCACATAAAAAGACTACATAGTGGGGCGCCTGGGTGGCGCAGTCGGTTAGGCGTCCGACTTCAGCCAGGTCACGATCTCGCGGTCCGGGAGTTCGAGCCCCACATCAGGCTCTGGGCTGATGGCTCAGAGCCTGGAGCCTGTTTCTGATTCTGTGTCTCCCTCTCTCTCTGCCCCTCCCCCGTTCATGCTCTGTCTCTCTCTGTCCCAAAAATAAATAAACGTTGAAAAAAAAAATTAAAAAAAAAAAGACTACATAGAGATGTCTGAGAAGACCCCACTATTACAGCTTAAAGTTGTTAAGAGTCCTTAGTCCTCATAACCTAACATAAGTGAAGAAGCCTTCAAGAGATCCTCAGCCCTAATTACAATCTTACCACAGTGGCAGAGAGACCCAAGCCAAAATTACCTGGTTCTACCACTCCTGAATTACCACAGAAGCATCTGAGATTTTTTTTTTAAAGTAATAACTTTGGTAGTTTTAAACTATCAAAGCTTGGGTGATGTGTTATGTAGAAATAGATAACTGATATGGCAGTCTTTTATAAAAGTTGAAGAACTTAACCAGGATATGCCCTCGAATGGATGGGTGCCACAGCTACCTGCAGTGACAAAATCTGTGATTAAGCCTCAGAGCTGGACGATTAAGATTCTCATTTATTTGTCTGTGTTGTTGTTATTTGCTAGCATTCACTTACTAGTTCCTCTGAACCAGACACTGTTATTCCCAACAACATGTTGAAAACTTAACATTTTATTGCCATTTTACATTTAAGGAAACTAAAGTAAGCTGAGTAACTGCTAAGAATCAAAAAACTATCCATTGAGGGAACATCTTCCAATGATTCAGTCTGTTTTCAGGCTCATGCTTCTATCATGTTCTAGTGCCTTGGTACTTTTCATGATTGAGCTAAATTATAAACTTTTGGGAGTTATGACAAAGCTGAAGTAGAACTATAAAATACAAACTTGGCTACGTAAGGCTACTAAAAATTGCTACCCTAATAATGTTACTTTGTGCTGTGTGTACCCAAGGAAAGCTACCTATAGTGCTCTAATCTTAGAGACCTATTCTAATAATCTACTTAGCGAGTGTAAAATGTTATATAATGAATCTAAGCAGATTAATATGTAAATCAGAACTATTACCTGGCTCATAGCTAAGGTCATTAAGGCCATTAAAAGGCATATGTGCAAATTGGGATCAGGAGCATTATGACAACTGTATTAGATTTTATTCAAAACAAGGTAACAAATACTGAGTGCTCAAGAAATGCTAATATTAACATAAACAATATTATTCTACCTAAAACAAAGGGAATGGAAGAAGAATAAACAAAAAAATTTTGATTTTTGTCTCAATCCACAGAAAGTGCTATATTTAAATCAATCACTTTAGAATGAAAGCACTAGCAGGAATTCAATATAGCTCACTCACTATGTCTCCTGAAACATCATCACCATGTGTATTCTTTAAAAAAAAAAATCATACTTAAACACTCTCCTACAAACTGTTAAGAAGTGTCATTGTATTACTATTTCATGTTGATGATTACTATTTCATGGTCTCAGCATATGTGTGACTAGCTGTGGGTGGGACTGTAGTGAGAAACCCTCATCAAAATATATACCATATCATGATCATCCAAAGAATTTCTCATAGGAACTTGATCTATGGCAACATGGTGGGCACCATATTTTGGACACTCACATAATTTGCCCAAAGTCCATAAAGCATTATTCTAGTTCAGAAATCCAAGAGACTTTTTTCTTCTATTTGGTATGTCATTTAAAATATGAATTCTAAATGCAGTATGAAATGTCTGAAGCATGTTTTCTTTGAAGCTAAATTTTAAATTGCATTTCCCTAAGGCTCAGTAATATTGCATGCAACACTACTGGCTGAGTCCTGGAACCATCTTTTAAAGATACAACACTAGAATCAAATTCCTGACTATAACCCTAAGCAGTGCCAATAGAGAAAAATGGAGAAGGTCATTCCAGCAATAATGGGATTTGAGAAAAACCAAGCAAGAAGAACTAGACTGAGATTGAGTATAGCACATGCCTACCACCTTGAAAAAAATATGAAAATCACAAAGAGAACATAATTCCCAATAATGTTACCCTTGAAATGGCTCTCTGAAATACCACCCCATGGTCATGTATCTCTTCCAATTTGAACTAACACTTCTGTGGGGAAAGTTTCCCAAATATATACTTCACAGCTCCTTTGCAGATTTCCTGAAAGCCCCCACCCTCATTCTACATCTTACTTTTCTCCCCTGTCCCCACCTTACTGGAGTTTCTGCCTTTAACTTATTTCCAAAGTTCCTCTTCTATATGTTTATATAGTCACCTAAAATTCATGTGGAATTGAAGCATGGTGTAAACATATAAAAATATGCCTGGAACATAGCTGAATGCACTTCAAATTCAACATATCTAAAATAAATCCCACTTATTCTCTTTCTCATTGCCTTTCCCCAAAATATGCCTCTCGACTTTTCTGTTAACTATTAATGACACAATCTTCTCCCAGTGTCTCAAACTAGAAAAATGCAAGTAAACTTCTCTTTCCATTCCTATGAATAATAAAAACAAAGTAAAACCTATGTCATTAATTGTTCCTTTAAACTTCCTCTTGCATCTGCCCTTTCCTTTCCATTTTCATCCCCATCCCACTGGTTCAGACATTTATCTTTTCAGGCCTGAACTATTTCAGTAGCTACCTAAATAGCCACCTAAGATGAATTCCCAACCATCAGCCTTTCCCACCCTAATCAACCTTGCACATACTTTAGGAGACTTACATCCCTCAATTACCTCACACACTTTGTCCTTATCCTATTTTAAAACTTTTAATGGGTCTTTGTTACCTCCAAATTAAAATCCAAACTCCTTAACTTGGCATTTGAGTCTCCATCTACCTTCCACCAATCCTTTCATTCACCAAGTGTTGGGTCAGTAATGGGGAGAATTATGCAAACTAGACTTCTCACCAACTGCTGGTAGGAATGTAAAATTATACAGCCACTAAGAAAATAGTTCAGTAGTTTCTAAAAATTTTAACATTCTCATACCATAATGATCCAGTCATTCCATTCCTAATGATTTATCCCCACCAAAATTGAAGCAAAGGTCCACACAAAGATTTGTAAGTCAACGTCCATAGTAGCTTTTTGTAACAGCCAAAAATTGGAAACAATCCAAATGCCCAACAAAAGGTCAATGCATAAACAAATGGTGCTAAACCCATCCAATGAAATACTGTTCAGCAATTAAATGATGAATTACAGATATATACAACATAGAAAAACCCATAAAAATTATCCTCAGTGATAAAAGCCAGACAAAAACACTTCCATGAAGTTCTTAAAAATGCATAGTAATATATAGTAACAGAAAGCATATCAGTGGTTGCCTGAGAATCCAGAGGTAGGAAGTTAAGAGGACTGGAAGGAAGGAAATACAAAGGTGCTCTAAGAAACTTCAATATTGATGGGTATGTTCATTATCTTGATCGCAGTGATAGTTTCACAGTTATGTGCATATGCTTAAAACTCATCAAATTGTACATGTTAAGTATTCACTGTGTATTAAGTGTCAATTTTACCTCAAAAAAGCTGTTTAAAAGAAATTTTATCTCTAATTACTCACCTTCCAAAAGACATTCGTTGAGTCAAACTGTTCAACTAATTGATAACAGAATGCATTGTGAAACTTCACACATCTGTATTTTTCCTGCTACCATCCTTCCACCTGAAATACCCTATTTCCCCTTCAGAACACAGCTGACATCACATCTCATCCACTGAGACTTCCCAGATCACTCTAGCTTGTAGATTTCTTCTTTCCTTGAGTTTCCAACTCTCTAATACACTCCAGCCATCATTTGCCAAGCCTAAATACAGCACAGACTCAAACCTAAGTTTGAATCCCAATTCTCTAGTTTATATCTCCCTGATCCTAGTAATTATTCTCTGTGAGCCTGTTTTTTCATCTCTTAAACATTTATAATTACTATTTAATTTATAATTTACCCATTTGATAAAGTCACAGAATGTAAACTGGTTGGCCTAATACTTAGCACATAGTAAGTATCCAATCTTTGTTGTCTTAGATTTACTATATATTTCTTTATAATGTTTCTTATATGAAATGTTTTTAGAAGGGATGATAGAATCATCTGGTTTTCCTGACGGTGAGTTCCAGAAATAATTCCATCCAAGCCCTTTATACAATAGACAATAACTAATTGGTTTTATTTTCCTTTACCTAATAATACCCTTTTTCTCCAATATGATGGGAGAGGAGGGGAGGGGAAGAGAGACTAGGAAGTTTTGGATTTAAAATACTACTGTTACAACAAATATTCAGCATCCAGGAAGAGAAAAGTCACGTGCACTCAGGGAATCAGAAAAGACTTTATTGCACACCAATGCTGGCCCAGCAAAGTCACCTCCAAAGACTGAGCCCCAAACCTTGTCATTGGCCTTCTTTTATGGCTGGAATGGTAGGGGGTTGAGAGACAAAAGAAAAAGGGGAGGAGGCCCTCCTTATCAGTGATACTGCCTGGGTAGCTGGTGGAGAAAGGAGGCAAACAAGATTATAGAAGCCAAGAGTATTCAAGAGGAGTATCCAGCCTCAGGCATCTGGCTGACCCCTTTTATCATGTTTTTACTAGCTTTTCTTTTCACTACTACCTTGATTATCCCAAATATTATGGTTTTGCAGGTACAGTAAGCTTAAACTGAATCCAAACGTTATCTTTAAAAAATAAAATGTACTTAGTCATACTCTTAGAATTTGACTTAACTCCAAATAATAAAATAATCACCACCAAACATTTAATATCTACAAAACAAGTTTGTACAAAGCTCAAGGTCACAACTCTAAAAAGCTAAGATTTTATTTGAAGCAATATCTGTGTGATTATGCCATAATACTTCTAACAATTTTACCATTGTTTTTACTTACATCATCCATGTTTTGAATAACAAAATTCAGATTACAGCCTTTTAATAGCCATTCATTCATTTATATTAATTGACTTAGATAATGCTACATCTTACTTAATAAAGGGTACTTCTGGGAAGTGGGTCTCAAGATGCTTTGGATTCTTAATATATTCATTGTTCAGTAGATTTGGCAAAATTTTCCCTTCAATGGGAATTCTTTGAGAAAAGTGAGAGAATACTAAGAGTAAGCTACTATTTTATGATTTCCCTTTGAAATTTAGAGTAACTAGTTTAGTAGCACTGACAATGCCCCTCATTGTTTACCTAATTCAATATCAAAAGTAACTAACTTTTCTCGCAATGGAGCCATTCGTATTTAATTAAGAGAGATGGCCACTTCCCTTTCAGCAATAGATAAAGTAGAATATATCACCAATAGATACCTAATTGATGTTTTGGAAGGTTATGCTTCAGGCAAAACTTTATTTCATCCAGCACTGGGTGAAATCCAGTACACCAAGGCCACTGTGACTACAAAATATAGTTTCAAGTGGAAATGTCAACATGCATGAACTATATATTGGTAATCTTATCATGTAGTTAGACCAATCACAGATGATATTTTCTAAGCATTATATAAAAAACTAAGCATGTAATGCTCTGAAGAGCAATCACTGATTTTTTAGCTAAATTGCACTTTAGCAATTAATTCAGAGGCTTATCACATGCTTGACCAATGGCATTTATAACATTACTCCCATATTGTTATGATTTGCAATAATAATAGTACTACAGGCTTGTGGGTGGCTCAGTCGGTGGAGCATCAGACTCTTGATTTCAGCTCAGGTCATGATCCCAGGGTCCACGGGATTGAGCCCTAGTCAAGTTCCATGCTGAGTGTGGAGCCTAGTTAAGATTCTCTCTCTCTCTCTCTCTCTCTCTCTCTCTCTCTCTCTCTCTCTCTCCCTCTGCCCCTCCCCCACTTACATTCTATGTCTCTCTCTAAAATAAATAATAATAATAATAATAGCACTGATGAAGCATTAATTATGTAACAAGCACTATTCTAAACACTTTGTATGGGTTAGCTCATTTTCTCTATGAGATTGCTCTATGAGATAGGTACCAGTCATGGGAGATAAGGCACAAAAGTTAAAATAAGTAGGGGTATCAATATCATTATGGTAAGTATTGTTAATAATATGCTCAAATGTGGACTTAGATTTCACAATAAAATTTAAAAATTGAATTTCAAACAACTACCTCATTTGCTACTCTATCCAAGTAAATAAGTTCTCACCACGTCTTTATGACACAGATGCATGATGTTTTAGTCAAAATAGAAAAATACTTTCATGAATTCAGAACATAGCTTCCTTCTTAAAAGAGTGCATAATTCAAACTTTGCAACAGTCAAGATATATATATCCTTTGCACTACATAAATATGAGTAAGGTTTTCATATTAGAAAATACAATAAGAAACCAGGGCACCTAACCCTAGAAAGCATTAGAACAACCCACAAAGAAGAATAAAGCTTGGATTACTATGACTTTTTATGTGTTCTAAAGAATGTTTGCACTTCAAATACTTTCAAAATCATATTAACTTTATAAAACTCTATTTTCTCCACCCCCAAATCTTCCTTTCCCCACTTTAAACCAATCAACTCAAGTCTTTGGGGACTGCCAATTTGGAACATCCTCTGGCCTTGACAATTGGCAGCTGGGATCAATCAGTTCATAAAATCCAACTTGTCAGCTAAAACCAGTCATATTTTTTAAGCAAGACAATCTGTTAAACAGCTTAGGTCGTAAATCCATGAAAAACATTTCCAAAACACATTTTGTGCTTGCTCTTCCTAAGTTCTGAGGCTACAGATGTTACAGAAACCGCCACTCTGGAAACTCTCCCAACCATCTATTATCCTTCTCTGAAAATTTGAAGGTATCTTCTGGACTCCACAGCTAACAGCAGAACAGCTTCTGATAGCCATGGGTGGGAATAGATACCCTCAATGTGAGAGGAATCCTTGTTTCACCTTGGGCAGTTACATAGTAGCCTCTATCTGATGTGCTCTTGATCCAGTTTATCATAAGCCAATGTCGTCACTGTGCAGTTAGGCTAACTTCCAGTACTGGCTCTGTCCTAAGAGGAAAAATTTATTGTATAGATTTCAAAGCAATTGCAGAGCTTATAAAGCTAAGTGATCTTAGGCAAGGCACATCTTCTCAAGCTTCAATATCCCTCTCAGTAAAACAGGAGGGCTGGAATAACCAAACTCCAAATTTCTTTCCAATTCTGTAATTCCATGACTCTACTTCTTCCTATTGCTTTTACTTAGCAGGAAGCAACAATACTCCCTCACCACTGCCAGCTCTTGTGGGTCCAGGACCATAGTGTGTCAGTCCCCACAGAGCATCATGCCACAAATAATGGTGGCTTAAATGAACGTTTTTTTCAGACTTCATTTTACTCAACAGTGTGTAAGCAGGTTTCAAAAGCGATAAAGATTATCAGTACCTCTCAGTATCATAACATCTTGACATTTCCTACCACTACTATCCTAAGTAGTCAAATACGCATCAGGCAAATTATCATCCTCCTTGGCCTTACTCCAGATAAATGTATCAATCACTGATGATGCCTCTTCCCCTCATCAAGCCAAGACCACTCTCAGAATCCTCAGCTTAACCTTCCAGACAGCCACCATCGATTATTCAGAATTGGTATGAGTAAAGAGTACATTTAAAATTGTGACCTACACATAAGGGATACCTGGGGGGCTTAGTCTGTTGAGCATCTGATTCTTGATTTCAGCTCAGGTCATGATCTCATGGTTCTTGAGCTGGAGCCCTGCATCAGGCTCTGTGTTGACAGTGCAGAACCTGCTTGGGATTCTCTCACTCTCCCTCTCTCTGCCCCTCCCACACATGCGCTCTCTCACTCTCTCTCTCTCAAAAATAAATAAACTTTAAAAAAAAAACATTGTGACCTACACATTAACTAGTACCAATCCAAACCCAAATGCTGCCTATACATCTCTAACTGCATATATCCAAAGACATACATACACTCGTTCTCTTCCAACAAAGCATCTCCTTCTCTCTCTACATTCCTATTTTTATAAATGGAAGTAACCCAACCTTCCAGATGAGGTAATATCTGCCTCATCCTTACATCTAATCAACCAAGTCTTACAAATTTTACTTCCTAGGTAGTTTTCACATTAATAATCTCCATTCCAAGCAACACTTTCCTAGCCCAAAACCTTATCATTTTTCTTCAAACGTATTGCAATTAGCTATTTAAACTAAGTTGCCTTGTCAATGGTGTTGTGAATACCATATTTCCCTACTTTAAACATCTAATAAACTTAATGCATATGAGCATGACAGCCTCAGGTTATTCAATCATATTACATGATAGCTCAGAGTTTCATAAGCATGTAAAAGCTGTATAGCCTTTTATGACCTAGCCTTGGAAGTCAGATAGTATCACTTCTACTATACACTACTAGACAAAGCAGTCACAAGCCCACGCCGATTCAAAACACACTTGATGGGAGGAATGTCAAGGAATGTGCAACCATGTTTTAAAACCATGGTACCCACCTCAAATTGAACTGGTAGTTCCCCAACTATGCCATTGCACATGCTGTTTTCCCAGCATGGGATACTGTGACGGTTAATTATATGTGTCAGCTTGGACCACAAGATGCAGCTGGTTAAACATCATTTTTGGATGTGTCTATGAAGGTGTTCCCAGAAAAGATTCGCATTTGAATCAGTATACTGAGTGAAGCAGATGGCCCTTCCCATTGTGGATGGGCATCATTCAATCTGTTAAGAGCCTGAATAGAACAAAAAGGTAAAGGAAGGTTGAATTAATTCTGCCTAACAACTGAGCTGAGACACTGATCTTCTCCTGCCCTTGGCAGTCTTGGTTCTCAGGTTTTCAGACCCAGACTGGAACCTTCACTATCAGCTCTCCAACTCTCAGGCCTTCTAACTATACCACTGGCTTTCCTGGGTCTCCAGTTTGCAGATGGCAGGCTGTGGGAATTCCTACCCTCCAAAATCATGTGGGCCAATATCTTATACTAAATCCCTTCATATGTATCTCCTATTGGTTCCGTCTCTCTAGAGAACCATGACCAATCTGATTCTCTCCTTCTCCTCCCTGGAAAATCCCAACTCATTCTCCTGGGATCATTAAAATACTACTTCCCTGTGAGAGCTTCACTGACAGCACCAAGGTCACCTGGTGCCCCAGTAAGTCAGTAAGTAAGTAAGTAAGTAACACCTCAATGCTCAAGTAATATCTCACCTCCTAGATCAGTGCTTCTCAAGGAAAGAGATTACCTGGGATCTTAGTAAGATTCAGACTGATTCAGTAGGTCTAGGATGGAGCCAAAGATTCTGTATTTCTTACAAGCTCCCATGTTGCTATACCAACGACACTTTGCGCAGCTAGAGGCCACTCGAAGAGCCTACTCAAATTGATACCTAAAGGTAGAATGCTCCATCCAAGGAGAGGACTGTGGCATAGGAGCAGGCCACAAAACATTCACCCAGGAGAGGGCCAGAGTAGAATGGGAAAAGCTGCCACAGGCCCGTAAGAGCAAGCAGATTGCTAAGAGACAGGCAAGAAGAAAATTGTGGGTACCAGCCAAAAGAGGGAAATCAGAGAAACCAAGCCAAAAGCTAGCAAAGTTTTTGTTTGTTTGTTTGTTTTTATAAGTTTGTTTATTTTAAGAGAGACAGAGACAGTGCAAGTCAGGAGGGGCAGAGAGGAGAAAGGATCCCAAACAGGCTCTGTGCTGCCAACACAGAACCCAACATGGAACTGGAACCCACGAAACTACAAGGTCATGACCTGAGCCAAAACCAAGAGTCGGATACTTAACTGACTAAGCCACCCAGGTGCCCCAAAAGCTAGCAAAGTTTTTAAGTGAAGGATGGGGACCAGAGAATTGGGTAACCCCAGAGCTAATGAAAGGGTAATCTATAAAATTTTTTTGTAGGTGAGAAATAGGGGGAGAGCTATTAGGGTCCGAGGCTAAAATTAACATTGTCCAAAATATTTGCCTACCCCTCCATTGAGTAACTGTCTTTGTTTATTTGGCTTTTCGAAATTTGCATTATCTGTATCTAAACCATACTTACCGTTAGCTTCCTGAAAACATGAACTGTTCCTATTTATTAGAGAATGGTAAAAACTAAAAACAGAAAAAAAAAGAATGGTATTCAAGAGCATACATGTGCTTTCTGGGTTCATATCTTAACTCTGCCACCTGGAGATTAGGAGGTTTCTGCGGGTTTGGTTTGGTTTTGTTTTGTTGCTTTAGTTTCCTTAAGCATAAAATAAGAGATGATGTCAAAATAATAAGAACCCATAGGAATGTTGAGAGGATTAAAAGGGAATATATGTAAAAGTGTTTAGCCTGGAACATAATAAGCCTTAAAACAGTGTTTGATATTATTATAGAGAGGAAGCATTATGCTGAAGAATGTGCAATGAGAATCAAACCACCAAATTAAAAATCTCTACCTCTCCTATTTATTAGTTGTGTAACTATGGACATGGTTCTTAACTCCTCTAAGCCTTAGTTATTTCAGCTATACTGAGATGCTAACAGTGCCTACTTAACAGTATTATTAAGAGAACTGGGATTACCCACCCCTGATATAGGCAATAAACTTTCACTCAATACTAGTTCTTATTGTTAGCAGCAGCAGCAGCATGAGACATGCAATCTGGCACAAAGCGGGCTTTCCATAAATATTTGTTGAATAACTAAATAAATTAATGAATGTAGAGATGTTGATCTCAGCAGTTTCACTCTCCTTCAAGAGTTTAAAATATTCTCATGTACTTATAGAAAAAAGTATAGGACTTTTTATTAGGACTTACACAAAGAGAAAGTGAAGTAGAGACAGTGGGCCTCCTCTATATTCACTTTCATCTTTTGTTATATATTAAGCTTCCATGTTAAGTTTCACTTACAAAATTGATTTCACCACTAAAGAATAAAAATTTTATCATATTTTCCAAAACTATGTCTTTTCCTACAAACCACAAGAGAATATAGCACAGCACAGCATACAATGTCTAGTTGTGTGTATGTTAATCAGTGTGAATATCTAAACAATAATAAAAATTAAGTGAAAGGCAGCTGTATCATCACACCATTCTTCATTCATCTACTGCCTGAGAATCTAAGAATGCAATTGGCTGGGAAAAAATATGACACTGACCAGCCTGTCAGAATTAGCACAGTGCTACTGTAACAGCAAAAGAATTAATAAGATTAACAGGCCTAATTCCAATACACATGGTGGAAAACTTCTTGCTGACAGACAGATACAGGATAGGATTTATCTCAGCATTCCACTGAACATTTAAATTAAAAACTACAACTCAGCTGCACCCCAAAGTATCTGAGAATTTGGAAGACTTTTGATTACCTCATTTTACAGTAAATGTCCGGACTAGAACCCTAGAAGGGTCACATCTTCTCCAAACTAGGGTTCATTAAAGAAAAGCATTTTGGGTGGTGTGAGGATGTCTTCTTTTACCTCATATTTATGTTGTCAGACAGGGGATAAATTTAAACACATTCTGCTTCATAAGTTCATATGATCTTTCTTCTATCTTCTGTTGAATTGGGACTGTAGCAAAATTTCAATTTCTAAGAGGGAAATTTTCTACAATTTCTTTTACATGCAATTCAGTTCTCTTTCTTCAGAGAATTAGCACCAGGAAGACCCTCTAGACACCTCAAGACAGGTTATGTACATTCCCCAGGCTATGTCTGCAGACATTGCCATCTTAACAAAAATCCTCTCTGCTTTTTTTTTTTCCTTATAGGTTCTTTATATACATAATGAACCCTATGGTCTATGCAGATGGAGATAAAGAAATCAAATGATGGAACCAACCATATTCTGCAGATGACTGAGCAAGAGAAAATAATAATCACTAAATTTTAGTCTTATTTTCCCAAATAATGATCTTGAAAAAATAAAAACCATCCACCCCACTCAGTAGTAGTTGAGATTCACTATTTACACACCAATAGATGAGGATATGCAGGTTACATTAAGAGTTGGTACTTGACTAGGGGCTGTGGGATATCCCAATTCTGCCTTTTACTAGCTACCCCTTATCAAAAATCCCTCAAAAACTTGGCCTCAAAGGCCAAGAAACCCTTTATTACTAACAGGCACTTTGGTGCCCAAATACCATTATAGAATTATAGGGAGATGTCCCACACCTCATTTCCAAAGAGGATCTAAAGTAACCAACTTTCAACACAAAGCCCAAACCCAAATCTCAAATCTTTCCATCTAAGGAAAGTAAAGGCCTTCCTTTGTGAAGAATAAGAAACCAAGAGAAAGAAATGTCTGAGAATGTTTTCCTAATATCCAGGGTTGGCTTTTCTATACAGTACACCCTAGGCCTTTCTATAGACTGAAGAAAGGAAACATAGGCCAAGGAAGATGCTTCCAGGCCTATGTTATCTAGACTCAAGGGAAAAGAGAGAGCACCCTTTTCCTACATGGACTGCCATTTTGGTCAATCCAGAGCCACACTCCTTGAGTGTACAAAGTGGTGTTATTTGCAACTGAAGTAATCCTTAAGGTGAGGACAGAAAAGGGCTCCAAGCTCCCTTAGAGAATATCTTTATATTCCAATAAAAACCTAATACCAGCTGTTAAAAATCACAGAATTTGAGTAAGAGGTGTTACTGATACAAGTACACTGTGCATTTTATATGGAAACAAGAAAAAAATAGAACCACTACTAAATAAATAAGAATATACGGGTAAAAAGTAGAAATTTATGTAGTACTCATATAATTATAAATGCTTATTCAGTGAATAACTAGATAAGATCAATTTTCTCTCTTTTAACTAAATTATTTTGGAGTTATGTAATCAAAACCATAATTATTCAATTATTTTTTTTTCCTCTTGACATATAATGCTGAAATAGGATCTTATACCTGGGTTCAAAACAAACCAAAAGACAAGTAACAAGGGCATAAGTGCTGTGGTGAACACCTCCTCCCTCCCCTAATCTCCCCACAGATACTACTAGTTCAACCACAGACTAGGACTGAGGACAGATTGATTTTCCATGAATTACTCCAAAGCTAAGAGGGCTCTTCTCAGTCAGATGTGTATCCCTGCAGACATAAAGTGGAGCTACAGAGGAAATGTTGGGAATAGAAAAGACTGTGTATACTAGGCCCTCACCCAGTGATGCCTGCCTCAAAATAAAATAAGTGTTTCAGAGGACAAAATAAATAACCTACAAAATTTCTAACTTATTACTATATTCCCCACAGACCTCAAATTATCTTTTTATGAAACTCATTCCTAGTGTGAGCAATTAATGGAATACTTTTCCTTATATATAATGTCTCTCTCTTATTGGGTAAATGGGGATGATGCAAATGGCTTATGAGGGTGATCAGTATTACCCATATTGTGTGGTCAAGAGATTTTATGTTCATGTTTTGTCAACACCGTTGTCAACAACGTGTTAAAATCCTCATGACAACGAGCTCAGTGTATGATGGGACCATAATGCGTTTCTCCAGAAACTTTCATTAATATTCATCAACCGGGGAAGACATTTCAACGATGGAAGCACATTACTTCTATATTAATGTGACTTTTAGGGTTCAAAAACTGGTCATGTAAGCCTCCTCCAAGGCAGAGAACCCTGTAATTATAAATTCCAAGAAAAACTACAACCAGCATTTATGGAGCTCTTTCTACGTGACATTCCTATTAGAGACACTTTGTACACATTCTCTTACTGAATCTACACAATAATCTGTGAATTAGGTACTATTATAACCTCATTTTGCAGATGAAAAACCTTAGAAAGATCTAACTTAAGCCAAAGCAAGATAACTCCAGTTTGCACATTTAACCATTATTCTATCCTGTATTCATGATAGCTTGAAGTCTGAAAAAAAAAAAAAAGCAGAAGACATTGACTATGTAGGCTGCTCATGGCATTTGTAATCCAGCTTTCCTGGCTGCTTAATATGTAAATGAAGTACCATAAAACTTATTTTTTGCCTTCCTAGCTCTTTTTCAGGGGGATAAGGGACACAAAACCTTAGCTGTGTAGGTCAAGCAGTACATCCTTGTTACAGATTCCATCCACCTGACCAGCAAGAGAAAGATACTTTATACAGACTCATTTCCTCTCTTGGTATAATAACAATTTAAATTTCTCCTTTAAAGCCCAGTTGCATGGTTCATCTGTTCCAACTGGCTCTTCTCCTGATTCATGGTGGCTACAGGAGGGAGGTGAGGAAATCCACTTGCAGGGGAAAAAAACCAAGCAATGTTGTATTAATTAAATTTGCATCACTGTTGTAAATATGCCCAGGGGCCAGGGTGATGAGTGCATTTTATAAATCAAATAAATGAATATTAACTTCTTGAGGTTGCTAAATGTAAAATGTTTGAAGAACAGAAACCAAATAAATCCAAACTGTGGCTGAGAGAGCTACCCTTGATAATTAAAACATACACTGAAAATATTAACTTGATTCAAAATCTTAAATGAAACTCCATTTCTAAAGACGGCTTTCCATTTTATGATTTTTTTTTTATTACAACAGAAGGTAACCACATGAAAGTCATCCTTAATGAACTCAACATTTTTCAACTTTCTGAAGTAAAAAGACAACAAAAGAGGAGAGAAACATGAAAACTGCCATATTTATAATGATTCCCCTGCATGTACCTCATCTCCAATGGTAGGCTTTAGCTCTTGTCTTTAGGGACTGGGTTTAAAATTCAGAAATTCTTCCTGTGAAAAAGAAAGGGGAAAAAAAGGAGGAAGGAAATAAGATCAGAAGGGACTGAAGGAACTAATGGAGTAAAGAAAGAAAAGAAATGGGAAAAAAATGAAAAGGGAGGATTTCAAATATCTGTAAGAACCATCACATTGGAATTAATATATCAAAATGCAAAGTTAAAGGTCACCTATACAAGAGTAAATTTTTTATGTGTATGATTCTAAATACCAAGAAATACAGCATCAATTAAAATTGGGGCAGGGGTACCTGGATGGTTCAGTTAGTTAAGCATCTGACTCTTGATATTGGCTCAGGTCTCAAGTCATGGTCTCATCCTGAGATCTCAAGCCCTGAGCCATTCTCCACACAAAGCCTGGGGAAAAACCAAGAAAGGTTGTATTATAAAATAAATTTTTAAAAAATTGGGGCAAGTGAAGCCTGAATTTACTGCAAACCTTTCAGCACATTGTTTTCATGCCCAACCTTTAGTTCGACTTTTTTTTAATGTTTATTTATTTATTTATTTTGAGAGAGAGAGAGAGAGAGAGAGAGAGAGCAAGCAGGAGAGGGGCAGAGGGAGAGGGAGAGAGAGAATCCCAAGCAGGTTCCACACTCACTGTGGAGCCCGATGCAGGGCTCGATCCCACAACCATGAGATCATGACCGTGAGATCACAGCTTGACCCAAAATCAAGAGTAGGATGCTTAACTGACTAAGCCACACAAGTGCCCTTAGTTTGACTTGTTTTTAACATCAGTTTCTATGGTGTAAATATTAATCAGTCCAATGGTATTCTGTTAGGCACTGTGGGAACACCAGAGCATAGTTAGAATTGTTTTTAAAGAAATAAGCTCTATTTGTTTTCAAACTAACAGAATGCCTTTTAATTGAAACAGAAGGTCTAAAATTGAAAATAATTTGCTCTGAATTTATACTCCTTGAAATCACTGGGAATCCAAGAATAAAACGTGTATCTTCTTTTTCCTACTGATCTTCAGAAATATATTACAATAATGAAAGAGAAGGGAAAGGAAAGAAAGAAATGTACATACAATCTAAAGACACACACAGCTATCAGTCCCCTCACCTCCTAGGGCAAACGAACAGCATACCTCAGTTTTTAATCTTAGTAGTGGCATAGCGGTAATACCATTTTATGTGGGTGCCGTAACATGAAAAATGTGAGGAACCATTGATGCAAGGACCTATAAGTTTTGTTGCATGTATTAGCGTCTCAAATTTAATCATTTTGTGAATCCCTCTAAGAGAGAATTTTAGCTTCCCTTAAAATTTACATAGATTTGTAAAATATTTACTCTCTATTATAACTAAATTTTGTATGCATCCTCCTTTTTAGCCACAGTGTGATTAAATCCTTACAGAACCATTTGTCACTCGGCCTGATTTCATATTAATAAAAATGCACTATTAAGCATTTGGGAAAATATAGTATTTTAATTGATGAATGTCAATCATTCTGAAGTCACTCTCCATATTAAAAAAGACCTTCTCTTGGTTAAAAGGGACCTTTCTTAAATCACATGCATTGGGGTAGGAGGTGGGGAAGAAGGTCTCAGTCTCCTTTGCATAACATAATATGGCCAGCTGACACAAATGTGTCCCATGAACAAAGGCTCATGACATCTGCTATTCTGGCACCAAACATGAAGGCACCACACCCACCTTCATCCACATAATTGTCAGCATGCCATTGAACTCTAACTACATTACTGTTAGAAAGTTTCCCACAATAAATGTAGTCTCCCTACAGCACAGAGCACTATTAGAGACAGGACTTCCATAGAGTATTACAGATTTACTGGAATTCTACAGGAACATTCCATAAAAAAATAAATACTAACTCCAAACATAGAAGATT
This sequence comes from Prionailurus bengalensis, assembly GCF_016509475.1. Classification (NCBI taxonomy): domain Eukaryota; kingdom Metazoa; phylum Chordata; class Mammalia; order Carnivora; family Felidae; genus Prionailurus; species Prionailurus bengalensis. The sequence continues at coordinate 97,789,173 of NC_057344.1, read as the reverse complement.
TTTAGTTTTTATGATGAGAATTATTATATTCAGGAAAAAATAATTGTTAAAAAAAGTTAAAATTTTTTGTCACATCCTTATTATCTAATACAAGAATTTGTAGTATGAAACAAAGAAAAAAGAATTACTGATCTTTACATAAATGCAAGACATATTTCAGTTTCTACTACTATAATAGATTATTTTTCTCTTAAGAAAATAGTAGAATGTTGTTTAGGAGTACATTTGTACATGAAAGAAGACTATAACTATATCCAGAGTAATCAATCATCAACAAACCTTTAAAACTCATTCTCTGAGCCAAGTGACCACTAGAGAATTTGGTGTTTGTTAACTGGTAACTAGCTTTTATTGAACATATCAAGGCCACAGTTTCACAAATGATGCCCTCTGAATGGGAGAAAATACAGAGACCAGAAAATCTTTCTCACTGAAAATTCACAAATTTGTTCAGACAGGTCTGGGAAATTATAATGTAAATAAACTAAATGTATGTGACTGATAATAGACCATGGCTTATGTATATGAAATGTGTGGTTTTGCCATGCAGATGTCTACAATGAAATCTTTTCACTCTATAATTTTTTTTTATCTCATCTATGGTTGCTCCCTTAGAACCTCTCAGTCTCAGCCTAAGGTTTGATTTTCAAATCTAGCAATAAGTTAGTATGAGCCTGGTCTTTTCCTTTGATGTTGCATTGCACTGTGCACGTCTTCTGGAAGAATGGATGAAGGCTATTGATATAAGGTATCCAGGCAAAGACATGTGTTTACAATTATGGCCTTCAAAATAAAGAGAGGATACATAACCGTATCCCTGGGGGTATGGAAATTACACCATTAGAGAAGCATGGCCAGAGGCCAATGGTTTGTACTGGTATACCTAATGAACAGTGTATTTCCATCTCCAAATGTGCATTCTATTTATAATAATATAAAGCTATTTTTTTTAGATGAACAGAAAAATTAGACATACCTGGCACAGCCACATAACTAAAGGCTTGAGAATATTAAATTGATAGAGCATAATAGTGTCTGGCACAAGGAAAGGCATGCTTAAATGAGGGCATGCTGGGAAAAGGTGCTTGCATATATACCACAAGCAAAATTACACCCTGCTGTGTAGGAGAGAGAACACAACACAGGATTTGGAAGATGAGGTCTCTACACCACACTTTGAATTGTTACCAAATAGCAGCTTCAGAATCAATAAGCAAACTCCTCCAATGAACTGGATAATAGGCAATTTCCAAGTTTCAAGGGCAGAGTGGTAGTGTAAATTCTATGATGTCAAGGCCAGTGAGAGAAGGGTGGACTCCACATTAGACTCTGAGCTCATAAAATTTGGAAGAAACTTAAGGGCTGCCACATGTCCTGGCTCTTGCTCAAACTCCCTTGCCTGCACTGAATCAAGAGAGAGGGATGTGAAAACTGCTCACCACAGGGGTCACCAGCCCAACACCTGATGTATAAGTGCCAATGTTGGTATCCACTGGTGTGTCTTTTCTACTTGTGAAACAGGATGAAGAATGTAAAAGTGACCACGCAGGAGACAGACAAACATGAAAATCTGGCAAGTCACCTCGGCTACACTGAAACTCTAAAGCCAGAGGGAGGCTGATATTTGCCATATGTTACTCATTATACCAGAAAGAGAATGAGAAAATGGTATGAAGAGCAATCCTATAGTCCAGGAAGAGAAGGGGAAGAAGTAATGGGCAAAGTAGTGGAAATAGGTATTTCACAGTGAAAGCTGCCTGTTGTAGTTCAGTGCATGTTTACAACTTTTCAAGGTATCACCTAACAAGCACATCAAAAGTATATTGTCCTTAATTTCACAGTAAAATTGTTATTTATAATTCTTGCCAATGTAAAATAGGGCTCACATGAATAAACAGAAAAATGCCATAGGCCTTCAGTCATACATGCTAATAAATTCCTTCTCATCTTTATTAATCTACCCATTCCTAAAAGCTGCCTTGGTTCTGAACTGACATCTAATTTCATATTTTGTCAAGGCCACAGGAGTTCAAAAAGAAATCAAAACAGAAAACTAAAATTTTGAAAAACAAAATGGAAGGTAAATATAGCTTCCATTCACTTAATAAATTAGTATAAAATGTTAAGATTCGGAGGCTCAACACTATATTGTAATTCTATGAAGCAAACTGGTATCTTAATACAGCATGCATAAGAATAACAAAAAAAATGATTTTCTATACTTTCTCAAAAGGGCTTTGGGGCTTTCAAAGAGTATAGGTAATGGCACTATGTTCAAAGGCACTTAACCTTGGTAATAAAGATGAGTTCCTTACCTTAAGATTTATAAGGAAATGGGGTATATTGACAGGAAGAGCTGTGAAGCCTCAACTGACATACAATTTTATCAATTTTATCAATAGATACACAATTTTATCAAATAGCTCATGAGTCCAAGACAGTCTAGACAGCAACATACCTGGCCAAAAAGGAGATATCAGGTACAAAAATTACTTCAAGCTCTAAAATTCTACAAGTGTAAAGTGATAATAGTGTAGTTTGCATCACAGTTGTTTTACTTCTCTTATTCCTTCAAAGGTTAGAATTATAGGATTATAGCATCTTAAGCCCAAATCTTTAAAGATCCTTCTAGTCTCTCTCATTTTAAAGATATGCAATGCTATCTTATGCAATATGTAACTGAAATAATAAAAAGCTGTGAGCAGAGAAATCTAAATTTACTCCCTATTCCTACATTCCAAGTTAAATTGATTTGCAGATCTTTAATCATCTTCCATTTACATTTAATTTGACCCTGTCCCCATACTTTCAGATTTGATCTGTTCAGATATTATAGCTGCACAAGACAGGGGCTCAGCATCGCACTGTTGTCCTCCTTACCTTAATAGATTTATTGATGTGCTTATTAATAGAATTCCATGCTTCCTACCAAAACGAAAATGCAGAAGTTAACTTTTTCTCTTACTTGAGCCATGACAGGCATCAAAATAGATTTGGAAAGTATTTTTCCTTGAGGTAATCACCCTAAAAATCCTCAATGTAAAAATATTTAAGGGAAAGAAGCAAAAGAAAAAAACAAAAAAACAAAAAAAAACAAAACCTTTTTGCTTATTTACCATTAAAAGAAACAAAGAAACATAGTGATTCAAATTGTTAACAAATGGAATGAAGCAGTTTCTTACTTTTGCTCAAAGTAGGTAGAAGCACCTGAAAACAGGGCCTTAGTATCTGACCAGCTCTCTGGAAGATAGATAGGGTAAGAATCGCCCTCTGGTGATTAGGAGTTGACCAATATGCGATAGTACACAGAAGATCTATGTTGCTCCCTTTGCAATCAGAAGTTACGTGTTTTATAATGGTCTGGGGGAAAAAAAGTGGGATCCAATGTAGCTATGGCCCTGCAAGGACTCTGAGAAAGCCTGGCTGTGAAGGAGCAAGACCTTCCTGGTCACTACTCAGTGTGAATCCATTTTATGTACTGCAAGCCCTCAGCAGCAGCAGATTGCTGCTCGAGCATGGACACAAATGAAATGAGTGCCTATTCTTGGATCTCGAAGACGTAACCCCAACTCTTCCTGGACAGCATCAAGAATAGTCACATGTTCATCTTTGCATAATGAAGGTTTAGGAAATTATATTCCTAATCCCACTCTTTAATAAAAAAAAAAAAGCAAGAGTAAACTAAAGAAAACTAAAATATGTGAGAAATTTTATTAACGGATATCATGATACCCTAAGTTTTTCTTATGTTAAAGACTATTCCAAGATTTCTTTAATATCCTGGCCCTCGGCACTTTACAGATTCTCAGGATTTGGATGAAATGGTGAAAAATGAAACACGAAAGGGATGACAGTGAGATCTCCAAGTTAGTGGACAAGAATGGAGCTTCTTCACGATCATTTCAATCCATCAAATTTCAGGAAATTTAGGAACTTTAGACAAGTTAGAAACTTTAGCGAAACTTTGGAAAGTTTGATTCTAAAACAGAAAAGAAAATAGAGGAATATAGAGAAAACATGGATCATAGATACCCACTTCCACCAAGCCACATACATGCACATTTCCCCATCCTACACTAACATGGCACTATATTATAAAACTCACAATGCTGCGCTGAACCGTGCTTAAACAGGTGAGCTTCTCAGGCAAGATACATTTCTTTTTCTTTTTTCTTTGATCTATCCAGAGCGCACATTAGACTTCAGCATAATGCCTGACAAACCATCTCAGTAGACACTGGTTAAACAGAACAATCTCCCTCCATGTCTTTCATTTACCCAAAAGACAATAGGTTTAGGATAAGAAACAACAGCACTGAAATAACCTGTCAACCAATAGATGAATGGGTAAGGAAGATGTGGCGTGTGCACACGCATGCACACACACACACACACACACACACATACACAAACACACACACACTGAAATATTACACAGCCACAAAAAAGGATTAGATCATGCCATTACAACAATATGGATGGGTCTAGAGGGTATTATGCTAAGTGAAAGACAAATACCATATGATTTCATTCATATGCAGAATCTAAAAAAAACAAAAGGAATGAATAAACAAAGAAACAAAAAAGCAGAATCAGACCTATAAATACAGAGAACAAAGCAACAGTTACCACAAGGGAGGAAGGTTGCAGATCAGCAAAATATGTGAAAGGGATTGGGAAATTCAGGCTTCCAGTTATGGAATGAATAAGTCACGAGGGAAAAAGGGACATCATAAGGAATATAATCAATGATATTGTAATAGTGTTGTACAGTGACAGATGGTAGCTACCCTTGTGGTGAGCATAGTATAACAAGCATAACTTACAAAGAAGTTGAATCACTATGTTGTACACTCAAAACTAATATAAAATTGTACATCAACTATACTCAAATTTAAAAAAAACAGCACTGAATGTCACAGTGCATGAGAGGAATTAAACCACATCATCGAATGCATGATTAATATGTATCTTCTAAGGGGAATTAATGATAAAACTTTTACAGGAAATTCTATTGCTTTCGTATCTCTAATTCAGTGTATAGATTTTGTTTGCCACAGAGGCATAAGTCAGTAAGAGAAGACGAACTAGAAATTTGGTCAGTTGCATTCACAGTTAACCTATGTCATACTTACTTTTCACAGGAAAAACAGTGACCTCTGGAAAGAGTGCTTAGCCCGTGGCAGAAATTTGCCTACCTAAACTCTACAGAAATAATCAAATCTTGGTTCGCAAAACCTATCCTGACTGAAACCTTCCATCTTTACTTTACAATTTTCCTGTATGTCTTTGGAGTAACCTGACACTAAGTGCTTACCATGTGGCCGGCATTGTTCTGAGCATTTTATAACACTCGTATATTTAGTCCTCACAAGTGAGAAAACTGAGGCACAAAGAAATAAATAGTCTTGTGCAAAGTTACATCATTAGTAAGGGGCAGATCTGGGACTTGGGCCCAGTCAAGTTGGCTCCAGAACCAAGATCTTAATCATTACACCATATAAGGCAGCCCCTTCACTTTTGGTTTGGTGTGCCAGTTAATCCAGGATGTAAACTCAGCCAAGTCAAAGTTCAAATTCCCCCTCAAGGCTATGCTTCTTTTTTGTGGGTTCTCTCCTCACTTCTCCTCTTCCCTGGGATGGCATCTGGGTACAAAGGGAACACTACACAGCATCCCAGCAGTAAAAGAATGGATTTTCATTTTCTATATCTGTGTTGACTTCACCCTGGTCTTTCAGTGTTGGCTCCTTATCTGTTTTCCTCCTGAGATAACCAGGTTACCCATTTCCTTAGGATGAGTGCTAGCATCATAATGTCATCTTGCCATGCCCTCTAACTGTGATATCTACCACACTCTGTGCCCTTCAAACTTGAATCCAGGTCTCTTCCAGTCCACCAGAACTCAACTTTTTTGACTTCCACTAGAACATATGTGAATTTCCCTAATTCCTATTTGCCATTTTGGCCACAGAAAATTGTATTTCAGTTCCTTCATCTGCCCAAGCACATCTTACTGCCATTCCTGTTCTACTATGGCTGCTCCATATGGTACGAGTCCCTCTAGATACTTCCTCCTCCCAGAGTTCCATGCATGAAGTCTTCAACTATTCCCTCTGCTTTAGGATTCAGATATGTTTACTGATCCCTTCCAGCCTCTTAGGTTGTAACACCAAGAGGGGCAGGGCAGACTATCAGGGTGAGGAAAGTGCTAGGGCCTGCAGGCCCTTGGCATCCCATTTCTCTTGTTCTCCTCCCCTTTCCAGAATTCTTTTCCCCAGATCAAGAAGGTCTCTCCTTATTCCCAGATAGTAGAAAATTGCCATTGCATCCTCTCCTATGTCTTCTTCATCATGAGTTAATAGTATTCCAAACCTCATTTTCCAGCTTTGGCTTCTTTTCTCTCAACACATTTTGGTCTTTTCAAATGAAATATTTGGGTTTCTTAATGCTTTTTCAATGGAATTGGCCTCACAAACCTATTTCATATGCCAAAAGCTGAAAATTGACTCCTTTGTCTTTGTATGGGTGTTTCCTTCCCTCCAAAGCCCTGGATGACTCAGTCTCAATAGGCAGAAGATGCATTAAGAAATACCAGGAATGAGAAATACCTCACATAATCATTTTAGTCAGTGAAGGACACTTTTGTTGGGTAGAGATCTTCCAACACCAAGCCATTTAATATGCTTTGACTAACATAAAAAATGATTTTTTTTAATTAGAATGAACTGCTCTAAATGTTAACTTGTTAGACTTTTCCCAACTTCTTCATTTCCTAGAGTTGTCTGAAAAACATTAGGAATTACAGGAGGTCTTTTTTTAAAGTTTTTTCTTTTAATTCCAGTATAGTTAACATACAGTGCTATATTAGTTTCAGGTATACAATATAGTGATTCAACAATTGTATATAATTTCAGTGTTCATCATAATAAGCGTACTCTGTAATCCCTATCACCTATTTCACCCACCCCCTGACCCACTTCCCCTTTGGCAACCATCAGTTTGTTCTCTATAGTTAAAAGTCTATGTCTTGGTTTGCCTCTCTACCCCTCTCTCTTTTCTTTTTGTTCATTTGTTTTGCTTCTTAAATTCCACATGTGAGTTAAATCATATGGTATTTGTCTTTCTTTAACTGGGGAAGTCTTTTTCTTGATATAATATCACTGAATAGAGAGGATTTAGTGAATTCAGATTTAAATAGGAATCATCTGCTAAGATTTAGGAATCTAAATATTTAATATTAAATCCTTTATTTAACAGATATTTATCACACTGTTGCTGTGTAGCAAGGGCTGTGTTAATGCTAAATATATAGTTATAAATAAAATAGACAAGGACACTGCTGTCCTGGAGGGTACAATATGTCAGAGGGAAGACACTGAATAAACAGCATCATTAGGATTCTTCCCTGAGGATGAAACTTTCCCTGCTGGAAGCAAAGCAAAGAGAAGTGGGCAGTTACCTTTCCAAGGAGGAAATAACACAGGTAAAAACCCAACAATGGTAAGGCACTTTGTGAGTATAAGCCCTCCAGGCACTGAAAGAAAACGTGGCTTTATCATAAAGAGGGAAGAAGAGCACTGTAGAAGACAGAAGTAGAGAGATAATCAGTAACTAAACTTTCGATGGCGTTATGGGTCGTGTTAAGGATTTTACACTCTTCTAGGAGTAATAGGAAGCCCCTGGATAATGTTAATCCAGAGAATGATGTTATAAGGACTATGTTTGAAGATTTTTACCATAATTGCAGTGGGGAAAGTGAATATAAGTGGGGTTAAATATGGGTACAACAAAGGACCCCTGGCCGGCTTGGTCAGTAGAGCATGTGACTCTTGATCTTTACAATTGTGAGTTCAAGCCCCATGTTGGGCATAGAGCTTACTTAAAAAAAAAAAAGGAATGCATACAACAAAAATAACTTTATGGGGATGATGTGGCAGTTACCAGATAATGTTCACTTAGACTTGAGTAGTGGTGGTGGAAATGAAGAGAAGTTGGATGATTTGAAGTATGTCTTCCAGTAGAAGGACAGGACTTGGTAACAGATTAGATGTGAGGGGTAATGATAAGGAAAAGACAAAAAAAGTCAGTGAGGACAGCAACCATGACCTTATTATTTATTATTGCATTCCTGACATCAACCACAGTTCCTGAAATATTAAAGATACATAGTAGAGACTTACTGAATGAGTAGGTATGCAAATGGATTGAGATGCAGTACTTTTACTGACGTGGGAAACACTGAAGAGGCAGAAATACAGGTTAATGCTATGATTTCAGTTTTTGACAGAGAGATTTTGAGATGCCTTTCTCATTCAGGAAAAAGAACTGTAGGCAGTTAATATATATGCCTGCAACTCAAAAGAGAGATCTGGCCTGGAGATACCCATGTAGGCATTGGTGGCATATGAAAGGCAACAGAAGTAGAGGAATAGAGAAGACCACTTAAGAAAACCATATTAGAATGAGAAGGGAAGAGGGCCTAGAAATCCAGCACTGAATGTTACCAACATTTACAACTCAGGCAGAAAAATCTGTCTCACATTTCCAGCAAATTTTTCTGATAGTGAATTAGTGTATCATATTGACCACATCAAAAACTTAAAACTGAAGAATACTTTTGTATGAATAAACATTTATTGAAAATCTTCCTTTTATCAGATAATGTCCTAGGTGCTTAGAGACACAGACTTAAGGAATATTCACTGCCCTTAAAGAGCTTAGTGACCCAACCAACAATGTAAATGTGTTCTGAATTGCTTTACATTCTATGATACCTAAGAGGAAGTGGCCAAGATTAACTATTTTCTGCATTCATCATAAAGAGTGCTCTTGGCTCAGCTACAGAAAAATAAAGTTATATTTCTGTATATCTGAGTCATAGTTTATACATTTTAAATCTGTTGTGCAGGTAATGAATGACTAATTAAGCCATTATATGCTGTTTCAGAGATACAGAGGAGACATAGTAGAATGATACAGAAAGAGGATTGGACGAAAAATGAGAGACCAGATCTGCAAAAGCAATTTCCTGAATGAGTCGTTCAAACAATGAATTGCTTTGTGTGAAATGCCTCACAAACCTCTCCCCCTCAGAGAGAAGTTAGCATGAGCCAGACATGATGTGCTCAGAGCAGGTCTCTGGGAATCATACAACTACTCCCTTTTTGAGAAGAAACTAATTGAGGCTTCTGGGTCCACAAACCTGATTCTTAAAAATGTATAGTGTTTAGGGCTTAGGAAGAGAACCTTCCCCCAAATCTCTCAAGTAAATTGCCCTTCTAGGCTATGATTTCCCAAAAAGTAATAATAGAATATGTGTGTGTGTTTATGTATGTATGGGCATATATTTATATATCTATATATCTATATAAAATATGCCAAAATAAATATACAGATATATGTTCTTTCTCATGTATATCTCACATGATCCTAGACACACCACTACGAGTTATATAAAATTCTGCATGCTGGGCTAGGTCCTGATAGTGGCTGCGTCCAGAGGTCATTTAGGAGAGATTAGGCATCCTCCATAATCTCCATTAATCCATCCCAAACAAATATATAACCTAAGTAAAAATAAAAGTGTTTGCTCTGTCAATGCAGTCCCAAGATAAGCCCCATATGCCTCTCTTCCAACCAAATTTTGATCCCTGGTCTTTTCCTGTTTAGAAATTCTAGGGCAACCATTAGGCACTAAGATAATAAGATGGATACTTGCAGAGATTTAAGTAATTTTCTCATATCAGAAAGACAGTACATGACATAGGTAGTCCTTAAACACAGATCTGCTGATTCCAAAGTCATTTCTCTTTGTAAATATTTCCTGTTGCCATCCAAACCACAAAGTTAAACAAGTTAGAATAGTAGATATGAAAATCTGGGAGAATAAAGGTAGAACATTTTTATCTGAAAGTCTTCTAACTGTAATGATTTTATGCTTTGTTTACCACTATGTACTTAGCTCCTAGCAAAGTACTAACTGATCAATTCTCAGTATGTAGTTGATGAACGAAAATGAGTTAACTAAGTAACTAATTAATTAATGTATTGATAATCATTCTCAATGATAGGATCTACTCTGCTAGTGAGTACATTTTAATGTTGGTTCTACAGAGTGTCTGACATTTTAGGTTAAGTTTTAAAACCATACTACAACAAATGTTTTAAGTAACACAGATTTTGTCAGAATGTGTTTTACTCAAAACACCCTTAATTTTAGTGTTCCATGGCTTTGAAGTGTTAATACATGTCACTTGCCTAGAGCAGTATAACATTTGTTCCAGCTAAACACATTTATAAATGTGGTACCTTCTTTAAAAAAAAAAAATAGATGAGGGGGAAACAATCCCCTTATAAAAGTAAAGAATTATCCACTTCTACAAAAAAAAAGTAGCACAAAACCACAAATAAACATCAAATAATGCCACGTGTTTTTGAAACTCCATAGTCATTAAAAGTTATATGTCTAGTCATGTGAAATTATCATGAACTTTATAAAAAAATAACATAAATATTTACTGTCTTATAATATCATTACCCTTAGAAGTTACTCAGAAGAAAATTTTGCTTGATGAGGTTCAATCTCCTAGAAAGCTCTAAATCTAAATCTAAATAAAGTTCTTTTTGGTATGGTGTATAAAAGACTAACAGAAAAAAATATTTTTTATTGCTTTAAAAATGAAAAATATGTACTCTTTACACTTTCACAGAACTCAAAACCAAGTAAATACTTTTTTCAAACACTTCCTAAAAAAAACTGCTAAAGTAAGACTATGCATCAATCATGAGTCCAATTATGTTTCAATTAGAACTAATTAAATATCCAAACAACAGCTTCTATAACCTTATCTTTATAATGCAGTATTTTTCCAATGAATGCTAGATTTCCCAATATCATTCATTCATCAATTTATTTTCTCTAAATCATATCAAAGTCCACTATATAAAACTTAAAAATGGGCACCTGGATGGCTCAGTCGGTTAAGCATCTGACTTCGGCTCAGGTCATGATCTCGCAGTTTGTGAGTTCGAGCCCCATGTCAGGCTCTGTGCTGACAGCTTGCTCAGAGCCTGGAGCCGGCTTCAGATTCTGTGTCTCCCCTTCTCTCTGTCCCTCCCATGCTCATGCTCTGACTCTGTCTGTCTCTCAATAATAAATAAATGTTTAAAAAAATTTAAAAACAAAAATAACAAAAGCAAATATCTATTTTAAAATAAATGTCCCAAACTCAGTTTCCATTTGTCAAATTCAAAGCAACAGTTGTTTAATATCTAAGCAATAAAAACCAGATACACAGCATAACTAATCACTAGTATAATACTATTTTTAAATCTAGATTCATGTCTCTTTTTTCCTACTGTTATCCAAACCAGAAAACAACCTTTTTTTAGGTTTTCATTTTTCCTTCATTTCCTGGCCATAACCTTTCTTCACCCTGATTTTTTGTTCCTTTTTGTATGTCTTGCACCTTCTAATATGTCATTTAAACTATCCATTACATTATCTACTAAGCAATAACACCAACAACTAGAAAATTCTTCTAAGATAGTAATATATAATATTATATTTCAGATATTTTGATTCTCCATATAAGACAAATCCTTTCCTGATTTCTTTTAGGAAAAAAGAAAAAAGAAAACAACTACTAGCTCATATGAATTAAAGATTTCTGTGTTTCCAGAGGAAATGGAAATGTTGCATGTATAGTCTTAAGCTCTTCTCAACATACTAGGATCTTTAATAATAATTTGCTATGCTATACCATCCATGATGTACTATCATGTAGTACATAGTTGTTACTTTAGAGCAAGAGCTATAAAGTGGTTGCTCCTACAAAAAGAGAACAGATCTCTATTATATACAGACAATATACTAAAGTTCCAAGAGCTTTGCAAGAAAGGGTAATCTGCCCCTAGGTATGACTCCCCACTCAAAACCTCCAACAGACAACCCATTCAATTCAACAATCAAAGACATAAAGACAATAAACTCAAAACCGCTTTGAAGTTTCCAATCTCAAAGCCTATACGCTATATAGGAATACCCTTGATGTTTTGAGGTAGGGAACCATAAAGTAAAATAACAACTTACTCTTTTCTAGGCAATTGCTCATGTCCTCATGGTACCATAAAACAGTACAGTTTAGGCCCTATAATTAACATTTTTAAGTTATAAGAAGGCAAAATGGGTAATGATTATTCTCTAACTCAAGAAAATATTCAAAACCTTTTCTTGGGTACTCATAACTCAAAACCACTAGAGCTATAAAGCACATTCTTGGAATTATCAACCTCTATCAAGCCCAAATTAAGTAATATTTTTTTTCAAGTAGATGTATTTTAAAATCATGTGTCTGTGTTAAAGTAGTAGGAAATGTTTCTATTTTTTAATTTATTTTAAATTTGCTTGCAATTGTTGCCATGAATCTTTGGTAACAACCAAAGATTTTATCCTCCGTGCTCTGATGCCCTTAACCACTTCTTTCCAAAATTTGTTCTAACTTCCTAACACAAAATGTTTTTATATTTCACTCAAAAGTCAAAAAAGTCAACATCAGTATAAAGAATGCATTCAGTAAACCTATTATTTTCATTATGGAGATGTTTCTTTTGGCCATGATTTTCTCTGCACTCCACCCTAATATTCTTCTGTTCAGTGTCTGTCAAATAAGAACCAACCCTAGGATTTTGTAAACTCTGGCTGCTCCATATGGCTTTATCCATTCCTCCAGGACTCACAAGAGAGTGAGTGGTGGTGGTGGTCTTCTGGCCAACCCACTAAATAATAATCTCACACTTACAAAATTTCAATAAAAGTATGATATTTAGCACATAAATGGATAATGTGAGATGTTAAAAGTTTGGGTGTAATTAATCACAGCTCTTGCCCAAGGGTTTCTACACAATTTGTGAGATAGACATAGAGTATTAAAAGGAAATAAAAATCACTCACCCAAATATGTGACTTCTGGTTGTTTAGTTCTCCCATAATGTTCCCCCAAATTGTGACCTTGGAGTCATTTGTTTGCCACCTGGATAGAGAGAGAGGCAATGCATGCATCTTAAAAGCACTATAACCAACAGCCAATGGAGGGACCATGTACACTGGACTTTCCCCAGAAAAAATGTAACAATGTAAGCTGGAAGGTTTACACCAATGCTATTCCCTCTTTAGAAATGGAATCAAAGTCCTTGTAGAGGACTTTGAGAGAGATATGTTCCCTCTCCCTTACAGAAGAGTAGAATAAATAGTAAGAAAATATTTTCATTTTCTCCAGTAACCTGGTTGAAGAGTTTGATACTAACATCAATTTCAGACTTAATTTTCTTCAGTACATTTTGTTGCCCCAAGATCCACTCTGTTATATGTATAAATGTTTACCCAATGTAGCTTTTACCCAGTGTGAAACATAACTAGACACTGACATCTATTATACATCTTAGTTTCTCTTTCTAATAGAGTGAAAAAACACATTTTCTATCAAAGGTATGCAGTTATTTTTCAAAATTGAAAAGTGACTTGGTTGCTGACATATCTAGGAAATAATAAACAAAATTAGAAGACTGGTCAGGAATCCAGTGAAAGGACCTGGTTACAGATATTAATTCTAGACCTTATTTCCAGATGACTAACCCTTAGAGATTGTCTCCCACATAACATGTACTTGAAAGATTGGAACATCATGTCTGCTTTCAAACTATTCTTTACTCTGTTACATCCATATCACATATAACTTCAAATGTTAAAATCTCTAATGGGATTAAAATCATAAAAGACGAAATCATTCTATTGTGCAGTGTTCTATGCTGTGACCTTGAGAAATAAAGATTCATCTGGGTTTTGATTTCTTTAACTATAAAAGAATTATCTCCAAGATCATTCCAATTTAAAACTCTGTAATTCTAAAATTGCTTCCTATAGCTAAATTTTACAGGATAGTACCTGTCTTGAATATATATAATAGCAGATACATTAATCAATTTTTGAGAGGAAGCCAATGTGGACCATTGTGTTTCATTTTATGATATAGCATGTAATTGTTTAGTTGACAATGGTACACACACATACATACACATACAGAGTTCTTAGACTTCTGACTCCTTAAGTGATCTTATCTACTCCTAGGTCTTTAAATGTTACCTATATATGAACAATCTCCATTTCGGACCTCTCCCCTGACCTCAAGACTCATCCCATTTTCTATTTGACATCTCCTGCAATATATAAGCATCTAAAGTATAATATGCATGTCCAAAACCAAATTTTTACTTTCCTTCCCCAACACCACAAATATCCTAATATAAATGTTTTCTTCATCCTAATAAGTCACAAGTCTATTCTTTGAACTAATTAGCACCTTTCCTTAAATGGTGAAATTATTTATTCCTGACACTCCTCTTTCTCTTACACACCACATCCAAACCAATTCTTTCAGCTCTGTCTTTGAAATGTATACAAAATCTGACCACTTTTTACCACCTTCACAGCTAATACCCAGAATCAGGATAATATCTCTTCTCCTACACTATTAAATAGCCTCCTACTAGTTTACCTATTTCTATCTTTGATTCCCCTGAAAATTTCTCCACACAGCAGCCAGAAGGATCCTTTTATACTGCAAGACGGATCACATGACTCCTGCTCAGAATCTTCCTGTGGCTTCCACTCTCCATTAATAACCAATTCTTGCCTTAGGCTCTAATTCATTTAGTTTGGCCTCCTGCTCCTCTTTGACCCCATCATCTTCCATTCTCCTCTTACTGTACTCCAGCCAGATGGCCCCATATTCAGATTCACTTTTCTTTATATCATAATGTAACATTTTATCTATTCACTTTTAGCTTTTGTTCTCCCTGTCAGCTGGAATGTAAACTCTTCAGAGTCAGAGATTTTGTTCATTTCATGTATGGCTATATCCTCACAGACAACAATATTGTCCAGAAATAGTAAATCATCAAAAAGAATTATAAAATAAATAAATAAACAAAATTACTCATGTTATGCACATCAGCCTTTTGAGAAATTTAAAAGGACAGAAAAAGGGAAAATTGTGCAGCAGCTAGGATATAAATGCTTAACATATTTGCTATATGAAAAGTTCCTGTAAATCAACAAGATAAACACAAAGACCAGAATAATATCTAAGCTACTGTATTCACAAACACTTGTTACCCATGTTTTATACACTTGTATGTACTTTTCATGTGCTGAATTCTCTTTCAGGAATATCCTTTCTCCCTTCTTCATCTTACAAAATCTAGATTAAATAATGTTCTTGTGATACTCTCAACAAAAGAAACAATACAAGTGACAAGCATACATGAATATCCTTGAACTTCCTAGTAATAAAAATGTAGAATTAAAATGACAAATAATTTTCATTCGTTAAATTAAAACTCAATTAAAATATGATGCTGATAAGAGTTATATTAAAACTGATACTGTCGGGGCGCCTGGGTGGCTCAGTCGGTTAAGCGGCCGACTTCGGCTCAGGTCACGATCTCACACTCCGTGAGTTCGAGCCCCGCGTCAAGCTCTGTGCTGACCGCTCAGAGCCTGGAGCCTGTTTCAGATTCTGTGTCTCCCTCTCTCTCTGACCCTCCCCCATTCATGCTCTGTCTTTCTCTGTCTCAAAAATAAATAAACGTTAAAAAAATAAATTAATTAAAAAAAACTGATAGTGTCATGTGTTATTTGCTAGTAGGACTAAAAATTGTAAAACACTTTTGGTAAGCAACTAGTAATATGTTTAAATATACTCATCAGATTTTTGAAAAGAATAAAATGTTAGAAATAAGAAAATGATATGCATTTATTAAATATTATGGTATGTATATAAAATAGATTATTCTGATATTTAAAATATGCTCATGAAGATAATGTTGTCAAGTGAAAACAAAATGTTAATATTTCAAGCAGAAAAAAATTGCTTCCTGGACTCAGACTCTATCTGGAGTTTGTAAATTATGCCGTCACTATCTCTGAATCCATAGTCTTGTGAGCTCCAACGACTGTCATTCCTACACAAAGTCTAACTCTTGCTGCAATAGGCCCCCAGAGCATTACAGCCTAAAAGAGTTAGGGCAGCACAGCTGTGTCCTTCTCTAAAGGTAGATGACCTCAGGAATGTCTGGGTGCCTCAATCTGTTAAGTGTCTGACTTGATTTTAGCTCTGGTCATGATCCCAAGGTCATGAGATCGAACCCCTAGGTCAGGCTGTGTGCTGGGCATGGAGCCTACTTAAGATTCTTGGGCGCCTGGGTGGCGCAGTCGCTTAAGGGTCCGACTTCAACCAGGTCACGATCTCGCGGTCCGTGAGTTCGAGCCCCACGTCAGCTCTGGGCTGATGGCTCGGAGCCTGGAGCCTGTTTCCGATTCTGTGTCTCCCTCTCTCTCTGCCCCTCCCCTGTTCATGCTCTGTCTCTGTCCCAAAAATAAATAGACGTTGAAAAAAAAAAATTTAAGATTCTCTCTCTCCCTCTGCCTCTCCCCTGCTCTTGCTGGCTCTCTCTCTCAAAAAAAAAAAAAAATGTAGATACATCATGATGATCATCAGTGTGTGATAGTAGACACCCATCTTGAAGAAAGATGTTCATCCATATTTAATACCTGGAATCTTGAGTCATAAAACAACTACTATTAGAGGTAGCATAGCATTTAAGGGAAAACACGTCCCAAAAGATTACTGTAGAGGATACTGAAAGTTTGTTTAGAAGCCAGAAAATTTTAGACTCAGTACACCAATCAGAATTCCTACTGGTTTTAAGACCTGTCAGTGAAGAATGATGAAAAAGGACTAATGAAAACCAATTTGCAACTATTGACACTGAAACTCCCACATTCAAAAGATGATCAGGAAATTCTGAGTAAATATGAAATATCTTTTAGTTTCACATACTTTACATAATATTTCTGAATCATGTGGTAGAAGATGTAGGAAATCAAGCTGTTCTACAGTTCTGCTCTTTATTAAACCCCTCTGCCCTTTGCTTTGGAAAACACGCTTTGAGTTACAGTTCCTGGGATGCTGAGGGGCCAAGGGGCCAGAGGACACCACATTAATTACAGTGTATTATTATTAAACACATTATTTCAGAACCACATCTGTAGACAGATCTGTTTACACTGTGAAGACATGCCCAAACCTGTTCTGCCTGATTCCTTTATAGCCTGTGGAGTCACTTTCTCTTAATGTAAGTGAGCTGAAAAAGATCAATCATACCCTTTCTAAAAAGGAAAGTGTTAGCAGTTCTCTACTGAGGAACAAAATCATGAAGCAATATATTTTTTCAAGATGTAGAAAGATCAGTTGGAAGAGTAAATGTGAAGTGATAGCCAAGAAATTTTTGAAAAAGAAGAATATTTTTTAAAAATTTGCTCTACCATAAATCAGAACTACAGTAATGTACATTAAAACAGCATGATATTGGGTACAGAAACAGAAAACTAGAGCAATAAAACAAAACTGATAGCCTAAAAACAGAAATCCATGTACTTAGTGTGTGTGTATATGATGTATGATAAATATATAGATATTGATATATAGATACAGATATAAATGTTTGGATAGGGTGATCTTTAAAATCAGAGGCAAAATTAGTCAACAAGTGGCAGGTAGTAACTGCATATACATTTAGAAGAAATAAAGTTTTAGAGTCTCACATCACAATAGAGACAACTATGATTTCCAGAAAGATTGAAGAGAAACATTTTTTAAAACCATGTAAGCAAAGACTTAATGAGACCTTTCTAATTTTCTTCCTATACTTGGACAGTTTAAAAATATATATTTATCTCATTTCAGTGGAGCAGAATAGGGAGTCCTGAAATGCACCCACATCTCTATCTTATGGTCAATTTATTTTTGACAAATGCCAAGACAATTCAAAGAAGAAATCAGTCTTTTCAACAAATGTTAGTGGCACACCTATCAATATACAAAAGAAATGCACTTGGGGCACCTGGGTGGCTCAGTCAGTTAAGCATCCAACTTCAGCTCAGGTCATGATTTCACAGTTCGTGGGTTCAAGCCTCACTTCGGGCTCTGTGCTGACAGCTCGAAGCCTGGAGCCTGCTCCTGATTCTGTATCTCCCTCTCTCTCTGCCCCTCCCCTACTCACACTCTGTCTCTCAAAAATAAATAAATGTAAAAACATTTTTTAATAAAAATAAAAATTTTAAAAATGCACTCAATCACAGTACACACCATTTACAAAAATTAACTTGAAGGAGAATAAAACATAAGTGTAACTAAAATTATAAAACTTCCAGAAGAAGACAGAGGGACAATCCTGGTGACTCTGGGTTAAATCAAAGATTTCTTATGTAGGACCAAAAAAGTACAAATTGTGTAATGTTGATAAATTGGCTACACTAAAATTAAATTTCACAGACACTATTAAGATACTGTTAAGAAAATGCAAAAGCAAGCCATAGTCTGGGATAAAGTATCTGGAAAGCATACATTTGACAAAAGACTTGTAAATTAAACTATAAAAACTTCTTACAATGCAATAATATGATTACAAATAATACCATTTTTTAAATGAGCAATAGATTTAAAATAGGTAACGTTCCAAAGAAAATAGGCACGTGACAAATAAACCATGAAAAGATACTCAACATTATTAGTCATTAGGGAAATGCAAATGAAACCACAATGTGATACCACTACATAACCATTAGAATGAAAAATTCAAACTGACAGACCATATTTTGGCAAGAGTATAGAACACCTGGAACTCAAACTGCTGGAGGAAACGCAAAATGTACAACCATTTTGGAAAACCATTTAGCAGTATCTTGTAAAGTTAACCATACACTTACCATTTGACCCAGCAATTCTACTTTTAGGTATTTACTCAAGAGACAGGAGAATATATGTCCACATAAAGATTCCAATTTGAATCCTCATTGATGATTTGTTCATAAACACCAACTGGGAACAATTCAAACATCAATCTTCTTTGGATAAACAAATTGTAGTATGCCCATATAATGGAATATTAATCAGCAATAAAAAGGAACGACCTACTAATATACTCAATTACATGGAAATCTCAAAACACTGGATTAGGTGAAATAAGCCAGACACAAAGACCACACATTGTATGTTCATTCATATGAAACTTTAGAAAAGTTACAACTATAGTGTCAAAAAATCGGTGGTTGCCAAGAGCTAGGGGCACAGAGAGGCAAAGAGGGATGAAAGACGTTGTGGGGGTTATGGAAATGTCCTATATCATGGTTAGAATGCTGATTATATAATGTATACATGTCAAAACTCATTAAAACTTTAAAACTGATCAATTTTAATGTAAGTCATATCTTAAGAAAGGTGATTTTTAAAATAATAGCAAAATGGAAATTTTGAAATAATCATTATGTGTTTATTACATGTTTTTTTTACATAGAAACCCCAACAGAATTTGTCAAGAAGACATTTTTAAAAAAGTCAAAACTGTTGTTGACAATTCCACAAGATGATCTGAAAAAATATAAAAACTTTATTATACTGTTACCCATTTGAAAGTAAAATAAAACAAAGGAATCCATAAGAAAAGGCTTTCAAAAAACATAAATACCTTCGTAAATTTAAGGCTAGAATTTATCTGACAAAAAAATTATAAATTAAATACTGATTTATTTCATCACACCGAAACTTAAAATTCCTATGACAAAAAATACTAATTATCTATTGATGCTTAACAAACTATCCCCAAAACTTTGCAGGTTAAGCCATAAACATTTATTATCTCACATAATTTCTCAGAATTAGGAATCTAGGATGGCTTAGCTCTGCACTGCTGGCTCAGGATTTCTCATAAGTTTGCAGTCAAGGTGTCAGCCAGGCTGTGGCCTCTGAAGACTACTTGGACTACTTCCAAGTTCATTCACATGGATGTTTGGCTAAAGGCTTCAATTCCTCACAATACAGGTCCCTGCATAGGACTCCTCATAACATGATTTCCACCAGAACAAGTAAAACATGCATGCGTGAGATAGAGTGGAAGAACCCAAGATGGAAGTCACAGTTGTTTTCTGACCTACTCTCAGAAGTGATATCCCATCACATTTTCCATGGTCTATTTGTTAAAAGTGAATTAGTAAATCCAGCCCACACTCAAAGAGAAGAGATTACCCAAGGTCGGGAATACCAGAAGGTAGTGATCATTGGGAGTCATCTCAGAGGCTGCCTATAAAAGACACCATTAAAAAAATTAAAAGAGAAGACACTGACAAGGAGTAAATATTTGAAATATATGTAGCAAACAAAGAAACTGTAGCCAGGACATATAACGAATTCCAAGAAAGCAAAAAGAAAAGGCCAAAAAACCCAAAGGAAAAATAAGCAAATTTAACTAGAAGAGCCCAAATATTTTTTTAATGTTTATTTATTTTTGAGAGAGAGAGAGAGAGAAAGAGACAGAGCTTGAGAGGGGAAGGGCCAGAAAGAGAGGGAGACACAGAATCTGAAGCAGGCTCCAGGCTCCAAGCTGTCAGCACAGAACCCGATGTGGGACTCAAACTCACGAACTGGGAGATCATGACCTGAGCCAAAGTCGGACGCTTAACTAACTGAGCCACCCAGGCACCCCGAAGATCCCAAATTTAAATGGTAAATATTTATCTGGAAAGGTGCTTGACCTTACAATAACTGGAAATAATGTGAAGTAAACCATATTACTTCATACCCATTATATTAGCAAAAACTTAAAAGCCTATCAATACTTGGCAAGGATGTGGGGCCATAAAGTGTCTCATATATTCAGACAGGAGTGTAAAATTACCTTGGAGAGCAGTCCTGCAATTTCTAGTAAAGTTGACAACAGAAATACCCTATGGCCTTGGCAATTCTAATCAGATACATACCCTAGAGAAACTCCTACACATATGTCCCAGACAAAAGTCTTTTCCAGACAAGTAAAGAATGTTCACTGCAGCCTTGTTTGTTTTTACAAAATTCTAGAAACATCCTAAATCTTCATCAAGAGGGGAAAAAATAAATAAGTTAGTTACAGAAATGAATACTATGTAACAAATAAAATGAATGAATTAAATCTAAGTGTGTTCACATATACAGAACACAAAAACAACACTGAATCAAAAAGCAAACTATGAGGCATATTCACATCCACATAAATATTTCTAATATACACGAAGCATTGGTTACATTATTTACAGATGCATAAAAATAGCAGAAGTATAAAAACATAAATTACAAGGATTAAATCTAACTTCATGACAGTAGTTGACTCTGGGGAAAAAAATAAGACATTATTTTAAAAAGAAAATTTCAAGAATAAAAACAGTGTTAATTCTAGATGGCATTATATTGTTCTTGTCATTTTCTGTATTTATTAAATTTATCACACAATATGCTACTTGAGCACATGGGCACCTGACAACCTAAACATGAGTAAAACATACTTCTTGTTCTAAAGGAACTTTCACCCTCATAACATTGAGCTCTTATTACCTAAGGAGCCACATAAAAGCTTAGTGACTTTAAATAATGATCATTTATTCTCCTTCACCTGAGCTCAGCTGAAAGGCTGCAGATTAAAGCTGTACTTCTGAGGACAATCTACGGTGCTCTACAGTCATCTAGCAAGCAGCATAGGCATGTCCTGCTCATGGTGATGGCAGAGTTCATAAAAAAACAGAAACCCATGAGGGCATCTTGAAGCCTAGGCTTGTAACTGTCATGTAGTAAGTCTATCAGATTTTGTTGGACAAAGCAAGTCTCATGACCAAGCCCAGCTTCAAAGAGTGGGAAACATGGACTAGCACCCTAATTACTGTATCAGTAGTTCACTGTACTTCCACTATGTCCACCTATTCCTTCTCTTTTTGGTCTTAAACTTATTAACATATTTCTTCGTAATGCAGAATTAAAACATCCTTCAATATTAAAGTTTAGGCTTCTAAAAGTTATAAAGACATTGTTCACATGGTGGTTAATAAAAGAATGTGCTCAAAAATAGCCACTTTTTTCCTAAGTAGATGTTTCCAGAGGAAAATATATGAAAATAGCCATATGTCCTTTCATCTTATTCAGCTTTAAATGAAACAAAATTAATTTATTTTAAATCCCATTGTTCCTTTTAAATTATCATGCCAACATAAAATAAACAGTAAGGAGCAAATAAACATCACTCCACTAATTCTTGTTCTTGCTATAAAAAGTTTAAGGCAACACAAGAAAAAAGTCTATAAACGAAGAGAGGCAACTGGGTGACTCAGCTGGTTAAGCACCCATCTCTTGACTTCAGCTCAGGTCATGATCTCACAGTTCATGAGATTGAGCCCCACATCAGGCTGTATGCTGACAGCACAGAGCCTGCTTGGGATTCTCTCCCTCCCTCTCTCTCTCTCTGACTCCCCCACCCTTCCCCTTTGCATGCTCTCTATCTCAAAATAAATAAACATTAAAAACAATAAGAAAAGAACACTATTGTCTTACATTTGAATGACTTGCAGGTGGGCAGTTATTTATTTATTGCCATTTTATAGATGAGAATTTGAGGTACAAAGAAATTAAAGAAATTTTTAGTGGAATTAAATTTTTAAAAAATTTTATGTGGAAACACCAAGCCACAGATTAGGATGCTTTGGATTCTCTCCTAGGACTCTTTCCACAATATCAAGCTATGGCAATAGATGAATATGCATTTCCCCCCTGAGTCCAAGACAATAGCTAAAGATGATGGCTATCTGTCTGAAAAGGAACGACTGAAGACACCAGAGTTCATTCCTCACATCTTATTAACCCCACCTCCCAGTTTCATAATTTTCCATAAAGCCTTTTGCTTAAGAAGAGTTATTTTACTCTTTATATAATTTTTTCTACTTCACATTTATTTTTACCAAAAATTGGCATTTCATCCATACCAGGCTCTAATTTTTATTAAATCATCTTACTTCCATAAATATTCATGTTATCAGCTGCTGTTTTTCTCCGGAGCTATATACTGTTTCTGTTTTCTGGGGATATCACAATGTTTTTTCTGTATAGTCTGCTATACTATGATTTCTAATAACTTGGAAAAAAAGAAAACCAAAAACACCAGTTGTAGTCAGCTAATGAAGTAGATCATTTTAAAGAAACTTCTAACTTTTCGTTATGGATGAAATTTCCAGTCCTGTGATCCTGTGATGGTTAATTTTATGTGTCAACTTCACAGGACCACAGGATGCCCAGATATCTGGTTACACATTATCCTGCATGTAGGTCTATAAGGGTATTTCTAGATGAGATTAACATTTGAACTGGTAGACTGAGAGAAGCAGACTGCCCTCCCCAATGTGGGAAGGCCTCATCCAATCCACTGAAGGCCTGAATCGAATTAAAGGAGTAGCAAAAAAGAATTCTCTCTGCCTTACTGTCTTTGAGCTGGGACATTGGTCTTCTCTCGTCTTGGAACTCAGACTCTGACTAGAACTTAAACCATCAGCTCTCCTGGTTCGCAGGCCTTCAGACTTGACTGGAACTTTATCATAGGCTTTCCTGGGTCTAAACTACTCAACTTCCATAATCACATGAGCCAACTCCTTATAAATATATACAATAAAGCTGGCTTACTATAATGTATATAAATACATATATAATGTATATAAATATATATTTACATACAATCATACATATATATACATACACACATACATAATGTATGTAAATATATATTTACATATATGGATATACATATACATATACATATACATTTCTCCTGTTGGTTCTGTTTACCTAGAGAACCCTGACTTAATACAAGTACCAAAACAGAATCCAAAACAATTCCATAGCTAATTTCTTGAGTAACCAATAAGCCAATATTCTGGGCTACTAATTTACTTATGTAAGAATCTTAGTATTTAATTAAGTGGATGACATGACACCAATTAAATAAGTTTGGTACTTAACAATATAGAATGATAGAATGCCACGACTAGAAGGGAGTTTAGAAGTTATCTGAACTCAAACCCCTCGATGCACACATGAGGAAAAAAATTATAGAGGTTAAGTGACTTCCTTAGCCAAAGCTAGTTTAAGACAAAAGTAGAAATCAAACATAGGTCTCCAGATTGTCTTTATCCAATCTTCTTTCTATTGCAATACATTGCTTTTATAGTTGTGGTTATAGTTTGACTTGAGGTCTCTGCACTTTCTCTATGGTCTCTCATTATGAACATATGAACACTAGTTGGAATAAAGTTTAACCGTATATCCTACCAAACAGCAGTCAGCCAACAGCACATACTTACTAATCACAGATATTGACTGAAGTACATTCACAAGGCAAAAACTTCCCAATATAAAATTATGGTGATTATAAGAATTGAATATATTTTCCTGCCTCTACACTTATCTAACCTCAAAACATTTTTCCAAATATCCAGTGGACAAAGTCCTTGTTGTTGAGACAATTTCACAGTGTATCACAAGAGAAAATACTAAGAAATTTGATCAACTCCACAATTCAAAGTAAGAAGCAAAGACCTAGAATGGGTGACTAAGAGCCATGTACGTAGGACAAACTCCCTAAGAGAAAAAACATGCAGAAACTGAAAAAATATCAAGGAAAATGTTCAGACACTGGCCACCAAAGGAAATTTAATGCTACTCAGAGAGGGCATTTGGATCTGAGAATAGAACCCAGATTATCTAACACCAACTGGATGCTGTCCACCTTAAAATCTAGGTTCAAATATTATACAGTAGAAGGTCATCTATCTAAAATTTCCAGGACTTAAGATATTCAAAATGACCTAATCTCCTGAGTTTAGATATCAACAATGTTGAAAATATAATCCCTCTCTACAACTTTTAGATGCATTGTCTGATTTCTATTTCACTAAATGACTTAAATAAATGCACACACACATACATATACACATATATTTACACAATTATATTTCATCAGTCACTGGAATTATATCATCAGCACATACCTTGAATTGTTATTTCAACTATTACCATTATGAGTTGCCATTTAAAAATTCTTTTAAAACAACTCCTTTGCTTGCATGCTTCTGAAGTCTAGTCTCAATCAAAAAAGAAAAGAATCCCCACATCACTTCTCCACTGTTTATAAAGTAGTATTTTTCTCCTCTAAATTTGTATTCATCATACAGTTTTTGTATAAAAGCAGTGGCAATAACCAGTGATCAAAGAGAAATGGAGCTTTTTTCTGGAGAAATAGAATTAATATCTCTTTTTCTCTCCTAACTCTGTCATGTTCCAATTCCTCCTAGGAATGCCAGGAATGAAACAGACCTCGGTTAGGCTGCCATGGCTTTTTCTTTTAGTAACCAAACCTAAACCTTACCTGAATCATAGCAACCATAAATGAATTAAACTAAAAGAATTCGCTGAAGAAGTCAATTTTCTGACAGTTCTAAATATAAGTATTGCTGATCCCAGAAAAAGCCTTCACATTGCACAGTCTTCAACTTGCATGGCATAGAAAGGAACACAAGTATTAAGTACTGGTAGAAAACAGTTGATCCAATATGGTTTACAACTTATTCTGAGCAAGTGAGTGTGGCCAGGGAGCATATGAAGCTCTGAGATCAATTACAACCAGAAGTGAAAAATTGACACAAATAATATCTAAGTGGAGTAATCTACTGATGAGCAATAGAGTTAACTGTCCTGATAATAATGTAAAGAGAATTTATTTTTCCAGTTTAATAACCCTTGTATTTAAAACCCAGTAGTGGGGCGCCTGGGTGGTGCAGTCGGTTAAGCGTCCGACTTCAGCCAGGTCAGGATCTCGCGGTCCGTGAGTTTGAGCCCCGCGTCGGGCTCTGGGCTGATGGCTCAGAGCCTGGAGCCTGTTTCCGATTCTGTGTCTCCCTCTCTCTCTGCCCCTCCCCCATTCATGCTCTGTCTCTCTCTGTCCCAAAAATAAATAAACGTTGAAAAAAAAAAAAAAACCAGTAGCAAAGGGAAACATACATGTTGGGTACAACAGGAACAGGAACCATTCCATAAAAATGATGCCAACATTTTTTAAATCTGTCTTTAGTGTCCTATACTTATGCTATTCAACATATTTTCTCCAACCTCAAATTATCATTCACCAATGCCCTTCAGGTCACATGTATCCATCCTATCCATCCTTTATGTGGAATAGGCAACTCCTTCCTATAAAATATATTGAGGTGGTTTTTGTTGCCTCATATTAAAGTTCTTTCGGTTAGATTCCAGTTGGGAAATATCAGTTAAACTGATATATTTATTTATTTTGACACTCAAAAATGATTTTACTTGCTACAGAGCAGAAGTATAATTTAAACATCTGCTGCTGAAACACCCATCTTTGATAAAAGGCATGCCCATTGGCAAAGAAGTAAGTATTCCCAAAAATAAATACATAATGCATACTCTAAACACATTTGTACCACACATTGAAAAATGAAAGGAACAGATTTCCTTTTGGATCATAGATAAATGTATCATTTCCCTGGAAAACAAGGCTCAGCCAATTTGTCAAAACTATTGGGCTCAAAGAAGGAAGTCTTCTTTATTCAATCTACTGGATTTAAGATATTTGGACTTCATATAACAGAGGGGATTTAAAAAGCTTTTGTGTGCATGTTGTCATTCTCAAAACAAGAACGATAAGCACCTGCTTTTAAATTGCTCCCCATATGCTCCCAAACAAGAGAGATCTAAACCAGCAGAGCTCAATTCATGTCTTCTATCTCATTCATAAATTTCTAGAGCTTCAACCAAAACTGAACGCTATTTATATTTATAGTATTTATAGAGTTAAATTTCATGTTCAACCCAGACCCCCAAAAATGTTAAAGTTATGAAGGCATTATGAATTACAATATTAGGCAAAGTCTGGCAGCTCTGTAACCTCCTTCCAGGTGGAATTCTTAAGTTAACAAAAGTTAAGAGTACTTGTTCTTTACCATATTAAAGATAACCAGATCCAAACCCTAGAGTCTACCACTTCATCTATAGCTCTGTTATTCATCTTTGAAAATCAGCAAGCAATAAAAATTCCTTTCTTAACACTTAATAAACAGCAAGCATATATTCTCTTGATTTCTCATTTTTAAAAACTGACATGAAAGCATACATAGAATAAATTCTATATTCCATTTAAAAGGACTCTTTCTATACACTATCCTGGAAAGTCTTTCTACCAAGAGAAAAGTGATTCCACAGATGTGTCTGAATAAATAAAAGAAATTTTAAGTTGTCTGAAAAAAATTCCTCTCTAGTCAATGAACCAGAAACAGTGATTGCTTGAAGAAACTTATAGCTTTTTTAGTTTAGTTAACTACTCCACTGAGCTCTGGTCTAGAATCAAAATCTTAAGTGTATTTTCTTCCTGTCATATATTGTAGAGACAAAAATACTCATAAAAGCATTCTATTTTTTTAGGAAAGGACTAGAGTCATATGGGGTCCATATTTGCATTTAAACACACCCTTTTTGTCTAAATATTTATTGTCATTTTAACTTTTATGTTAATACATACATTTATACATTTGCTTATTATTATTGGCTTATATATTCAGATTTTGTATGAGTGTCACATGACATTTTTTATTTACTATAATCAGAAACATCCAGTACTCCTCACCACAATCAATGTGTTTTTTACATGGACTTGTACATCTCTTTTATCAAACAACCAAGTCAAGTCAACAGGTATCAGCTTGAGAATCAGCCTTGGTTGTCCCATACTCCACTCCCTTATTTGCTTGATGCTCATAGTTGTACTCCTCCTTAGTTTTTTCCCAATTGTACTGTGAAACCTGGTCTTTAATCCTGCTATGTGGGTCTTGGTCACTGCCAAATAACTTAAAGATATCTTTTTATCTACCTTCTCCTCACTCCTGATTTAAAATTGTCCCTTCACTCCTTTTGTTGGCCAACCTCATCTTTGTTCCTCCACTTCCAATTTGAAGAGGTCTTGTTATTTTATATGATTTTGGATAATCCTGATGAGTAATAGTTATTTTTGTTCTTATAGAGATAGGCTTATTTTTAGCAAGCAGCAAAAAGATAAAAATTAAATTTTATTAGGTTGAACAAGCTCTCTCTATATACACATATGGTGTTTTCCAAGCCTAAATTAGTTGAGTTACAATTGCCTACATTTCATATATAAACACATGGAAATTGTAAATAAAAATTTTTAATTATTTTCCTAAAATAACCTTTCTTACATGAATCAGCCTACAAAGCATGGAAAAAAAAAACTACATCTAATATTACTCAGGACTTCAGAAAAAAAATTTTAAGGGACAGATTTCTGGCTTCATGGCAGCTACTTGCAAATTTCCTCAACTCTTATTAATCATTTCCCAAAATGTGGCTCTCAGTCTGACATTTTATGAGACAATGCCCAGTTTAAACCTTAAACCCAAGGTTTACGTCAATCTTACTGCTATTTTTAAACAGATGGACTTATTTAACTTTAATAATGTGGTAATTACTACCTAATGCATAAAATAGCTAATTTAAACTATTTATATGATTTTTCATCAATTTAAAATTTAAGGTCCAATGATACAAGTTTATTTAATGCTTTTCTTAAGGCTTTTATTTCCATATTTAATTTTTTTATTTCTATCTAAAAGTAAACATTTTATACCACCATGGTCTGTTTTGACTTTTAGTCATTCTTTATTCTAAACCATACTCATGAGATACATAGTTGCTTAAACATTTTACATAAATTTACCCCAGAGATCCAGTTTTTTCTATTCTCATTCTGGCACATCCTGGTATATAGGCAATCTACTTTATTTATTTCAGGGATCCAGCCATCCCTGAAAGCAGTAAGTAGCTTTGGCATACACAGCAACCAGAACAACCCACCACATTACAGTCTAACTACGATCTGTTCTGATGGCAGTTAGGACCATTTCAAAAAACCTGGACCCTTGTGAAAGCATATATCTGCCCCACCTACCCCCCTGACACACACACACAAGACTGTCTTAAAGATTCTTGCCAAAATAAGCAACATGGGAATTAACTACCCTAAGGTAAGAACAAACTTTCCAAGAAGAGTCCAGATAGGAGTGAACTATGGGTCTAACTGGGTCAGGATTGAAAGCCACATCAGGCTCCAGAAATGGCCTAGGGTTCTGGGTTTGTGACTATAGGAACACTTTAATAATTG
The DNA here is from genome assembly GCF_016509475.1 of Prionailurus bengalensis. Classification (NCBI taxonomy): domain Eukaryota; kingdom Metazoa; phylum Chordata; class Mammalia; order Carnivora; family Felidae; genus Prionailurus; species Prionailurus bengalensis. The sequence continues at coordinate 97,760,019 of NC_057344.1, read as the reverse complement.
CATACCAGACCTATGGCTTCCCAACATGGCTGATCATTAGAATTGACCACGGAGGTATTTTAAGATGCAGAAGCCTGGGCCTTACCTTCAGAGGTCCCAATTCAGTTCTGAGGTCGGCCCAGAAATATCACCCAGTACCACTGTTTATTCTAATTAAAATAACTATCTGCATGCCAGAATTAACTGGTAATAAAAAAATATAATCCCTTATAACTGTCCTACAATAGTAGCATATTGGCAAATCTTCCAGCAACAATAACAGCAAAAGAGATCCTATACCCATATCTTCCTGTTGATCAGCTGTTAAGCACTTGCATGCACTAGGTATAAACAGAGTTTTTCTACATGGAGGACAGTATATCAGCTGCTGTTTAAATACTGACATACATGTCACTTGTTACTTTATAGTTTATGCCATATTACTTTAACTGAAAGCAAGACACATGAAATTATTAAATGTATAGATTCTGAAGTTATTACTAAACTTTGAAACATTAAGTATGATGTAATTACAGTTTAGACCAACCTATGAACATTTGGCAAGAACAGAAAAGAACTAATCAATTATCTACATATGAAGTGAAAAATATTCTTACTGTTATTCTACTGCTAACAGAGAACAGAAAGATTCAAACAGATTCTTTGGCAACAGATAAATCTTTTTTTTTTATGTTTATTTATTTTGAGAGAGAGCACAAGCAGGGGAGGGGCAGAGAGAGGGGGAAAGAGAGAATCCAAAGCAGGCTTCATGCTCAGCACAGGTGCCCCAGCAACAGATAAATCTTAAAAAGTAGAATCCTCTTTAAAATATCCAACAAAGGTTACATTTTTTTTAAATGCTGGAGGGGCGTCTCGGTGGCTCAGTCTGTTGAGCATCCGACTTTGGCTCTGGTCATGATCTCACAGTTCACAGTTTGTGAGTTTCAGCCCCGCGTCAGACTCTGTGCTGACAGCTCAGACCCTGGAGCCTGCTTCAGATACTGTAACTGTCTCTGTCTCTGTCTCTGTCTCTCTCTCTCTCCTCTGCCTCTCCCACGCTTGCACTCTATCTCTGTCTCTCTCAAAAACAAATAAACATTAAAATTTTTTTTCTTAATAAAATACTGGAAATACTTCATTCACGTCAACCCATGCTATTCTGAAGTGTTAGGTGAGGATGTTCCCTTGGCAGAAGGGGGTTGGAAGAGGCTGCATAACCAGGGAGAGGACAGTGTCCTAATGCCCAGAGTGGACCAGCAGACTGCTCCCTACCAAGCTGACAGACCAGGCATGTCATACAGTGGAGTCTTCTGGGTCGTCATCTCTACTAATGTCAGACCAAGCATAATTGGGGTCTTCAGTTTTCTTAGAAAGGGGGAAAAAAGCAAGGTCTAATTTTCATATGAATAATTCACAAATGGCTATTTCCTTACTATCCATATAGTTAAATATAGATCATAAAACTAAAAAAAAATATATGAGCTGTTCATTGAGCAAAACTATTCATTGTATGGACTTAAATTTGCCTATACTTGAGTGTCAGGGGTCCTCAGTATTTGAAAAAAATTAAATTTTTATGAACACATCAATGGTAAGGTTCAAAAAAAACATTTTTATCCCCTTTTTAGATCTTATTCGGTAGTCTTCTCAAAAAGCATAAACTTGGTGGCAAGATGGCGGCTTAGGAGGACGCTGGGCTCACCGCACGTCCTGCTGATCACTTAGATTCCATCTACACCTGCCTAAATAACCCAGAAAACCGCCAGAGGATTAGCAGAACAGAGTCGCCGGAGCCAAACGCAGACGAGAGGCCCACGGAAGAGGGTAGGAAGGGCGGCGAGGCGGTGCGCGCTCCACGGACTGGCGGGAGGGAGCCGGGGCGGAGGGGCGGCTCGCCGGCCAAGCAGAGCCCCCGAGGCGGGCTTGCAAAAGCGGAGGGGCCGGGCAGACTGTGTTCCGACAGCAAGCGCGACTTAGCGTCTGGGAGGTCAGAAATTAACAGCTCTGCTCGGAAAGCGGGAAGGCTGGAGGACAAAGGGAGGGAGAGCTGCTGAGCCCCCTGACAACAGAGCTCAGTTTGGTGGGGAACAAAGGCGCTCGCCAGCGCCATTTCCCCCGCCCATCCCCCAGCCGAAATCCCAAAGGGAACCGGTTCCTGCCAGGGAACTTGCTCGCTCCGCGCAAACACCCAACTCTGCGCCTCTGCGGAGCCAAACCTCCGGCAGCGGATCTGACTCCCTCCCACTGCCACAGGGCCCCTCCTGAAGTGGATCACCTAAGGAGAAGCGATCTAAGCCTGCCCCTCCTGCCCCCGAGCACCTTGCCTACCCACCCCAGCTAATACGCCAGATCCCCAGCATCACAAGCCTGGCAGGGTGCAAGTAGCCCAGACGAGCCACACCACCCCACAGTGAATCCCACCCCTAGGAGAGGGGAAGAGAAGGCACACACCAGTCTGACTGTGGCCCCAGCGGTGGGCTGGGGGCAGACATCAGGTCTGACTGCGGCCCCGCCCACCAACTCCAGGTATACACCACAGCACAGGGGAAGTGCCCTGCAGGTCCTCACCACGCCAGGGACTATCCAAAATGACCAAGCGGAAGAACTCCCCTCAGAAGAATCTCCAGGAAATAACAACAGCTAATGAGCTGATCAAAAAGATTTAAATAATATAACAGAAAGTGAATTTAGAATAATAGTCATAAAATTAATCGCTGGGCTTGAAAACAGTATACAGGACAGTAGAGAATCTCTTGCTACAGAGATCAAGGGACTAAGGAACAGTCACGAGGAGCTGAAAAACGCTTTAAACGAAATGCATAACAAAATGGAAACCACCACAGCTCGGCTTGAAGAGGCAGAGGAGAGAATAGGTGAACTAGAAGATAAAGTTATGGAAAAAGAGGAAGCTGAGAAAAAGAGAGATAAAAAGATCCAGGAGTATGAGGGGAAAATTAGAGAATTAAGTGATACACTAAAAAGAAATAATATACGCATAATTGGTATCCCAGAGGAGGAAGAGAGAGGGAAAGGTGCTGAAAGGGTACTTGAAGAAATCATAGCTGAGAACTTCCCTGAACTGGGGAAGGAAAAAGGCATTGAAATCCAAGAGGCACAGAGAACTCCCTTCAGACGTAACTTGAATCGATCTTCTGCACGACATATCATAGTGAAACTGGCAAAATACAAGGATAAAGAGAAAATTCTGAAAGCAGCAAGGGGTAAACGTGCCCTCACATATAAAGGGAGACCTATAAGACTCGTGACTGATCTCTCTTTTGAAACTTGGCAGGCCAGAAAGAATTGGCAAGAGATTTTCAGGGTGCTAGACAGAAAAAATATGCAGCCAAGAATCCTTTATCCAGCAAGTCTGTCATTTAGAATAGAAGGAGAGATAAAGGTCTTCCCAAACAAACAAAAACTGAAGGAATTTGTCACCACTAAACCAGCCCTACAAGAGATCCTAAGGGGGACCCTGTGAGACAAAGTACCAGAGACATCACTATAAGCATAAAACATACAGACATCACAATGACTCTAAACCCGTATCTTTCTATAATAACACTGAATGTAAATGGATTAAATGCGCCAACCAAAAGACATAGGGTATCAGAATGGATAAAAAAACAAGACCCATCTATTTGCTGTCTACAAGAGACTCATTTTAGACCTGAGGACACCTTTAGATTGAGAGTGAGGGGATGGAGAACTATTTATCATGCGACTGGAAGCCAAAAGAAAGCTGGAGTAGCCATACTTATATCAGACAAACTAGACTTTAAATTAAAGGCTGTAACAAGAGATGAAGAAGGACATTATATAATAGTTACAGGGTCTATCCATCAGGAAGAGCTAACAATTATAAATGTCTATGCACCGAATACCGGAGCCCCCAAATATATAAAACAATTACTCATAAACATAAGCAACCTTATTGATAAGAATGTGGTAATTTCAGGGGACTTTAATACACCACTTACAGAAATGGATAGATCATCTAGACACACGGTCAATAAAGAAACAAGGGCCCTGAATGAGACATTGGATGAGATGGACTTGACAGATATATTTAGAACTCTGCATCCCAAAGCAACAGAATATACTTTCTTCTCGAGTGCACATGGAACATTCTCCAAGATAGATCATATACTGGGTCACAAAACAGCCCTTCATAAGTTTACAAGAATTGAAATTATACCATGCTTACTTTCAGACCACAATGCCATGAAGCTTGAAATCAACCACAGGAAAAAGTCTGGAAAACCTCCAAAAGCATGGAGGTTAAAGAACACCCTACTAACGAATGAGTGGGTCAACCAGGCAATTAGAGAAGAAATTAAAAAATATATGGAAACAAACGAAAATGAAAATACAACAATCCAAACGCTTTGGGACGCAGCAAAGGCAGTCCTGAGAGGAAAATACATTGCAATCCAGGCCTATCTCAAGAAACAAGAAAAATCCCAAATACAAAATCTAACAGCACACCTAAAGGAACTAGAAGCAGAACAGCAAAGGCAGCCTAAGCCCAGCAGAAGAAGAGAAATAATAAAGATCAGAGCAGAAATAAACAATATAGAAACTAAAAAAACTGTAGAGCAGATCAACGAAACCAAGAGTTGGTTTTTTGAAAAAATAAACAAAATTGACAAACCTCTAGCCAGGCTTCTCAAAAAGAAAAGGGAGATGACCCAAATAGATAAAATCATGAATGAAAATGGAATTATTACAACCAATCCCTCAGAGATACAAACAATTATCAGGGAATACTATGAAAACTTATATGCCAACAAATTGGACAACCTGGAAGAAATGGACGAATTCCTGAACACCCACACGCTTCCAAAACTCAATCAGGAGGAAATAGAAAGCTTGAACAGACCCATAACCAGCGAAGAAATTGAATCGGTTATCAAAAATCTCCCAACAAATAAGAGTCCAGGACCAGATGGCTTCCCAGGGGAGTTCTACCAGACATTTAAAGCAGAGATAATACCTATCCTTCTCAAGCTATTCCAAGAAATAGAAAGGGAAGGAAAACTTCCAGACTCATTCTATGAAGCCAGTATTACTTTGATTCCTAAACCAGACAGAGACCCAGTAAAAAAAGAGAACTACAGGCCAATATCCCTGATGAATATGGATGCAAAAATTCTCAATAAGATACTAGCAAATCGAATTCAACGGCATATAAAAAGAATTATTCACCATGATCAAGTGGGATTCATTCCTGGGATGCAGGGCTGGTTCAACATTCGCAAATCAATCAACGTGATACATCACATTAACAAAAAAAGAGAGAAGAACCATATGATCCTGTCAATCGATGCAGAAAAGGCCTTCGACAAAATCCAGCACCCTTTCTTAATAAAAACCCTTGAGAAAGTCGGGATAGAAGGAACATACTTAAAGATCATAAAAGCCATTTATGAAAAGCCCACAGCTAACATCATCCTCAACGGGGAAAAACTGACAGCTTTTTCCCTGAGATCAGGAACACGACAAGGATGCCCACTCTCACCGCTGCTGTTTAACATAGTGCTGGAAGTTCTAGCATCAGCAATCAGACAACAAAAGGAAATCAAAGGCATCAAAATTGGCAAAGATGAAGTCAAGCTTTCGCTTTTTGCAGATGACATGATATTATACATGGAAAATCCGATAGACTCCACCAAAAGTCTGCTAGAACTGATACAGGAATTCAGCAAAGTTGCAGGATACAAAATCAATGTACAGAAATCAGTTGCATTCTTATACACTAACAATGAAGCAACAGAAAGACAAATAAAGAAACTGATCCCATTCACAATTGCACCAAGAAGCATAAAATACCTAGGAATAAATCTAACCAAAGATGTAAAGGATCTGTATGCTGAAAACTATAGAAAGCTTCTGAAGGAAATTGAAAAAGATTTAAAGAAATGGAAAGACATTCCCTGCTCATGGATTGGAAGAATAAATATTGTCAAAATGTCAATACTACCCAAAGCTATCTACACATTCAATGCAATCCCAATCAAAATTGCACCAGCATTCTTCTCCAAACTAGAACAAGCAATCCTAAAATTCATATGGAACCACAAAAGGCCCCGAATAGCCAAAGGAATTTTGAAGAAGAAGACCAAAGCAGGAGGCATCACAATCCCAGACTTTAGCCTCTACTACAAAGCTGTCATCATCAAGACAGCATGGTATTGGCACCAAAACAGACACATAGACCAATGGAATAGAATAGAAACCCCAGAACTAGACCCACAAACGTATGGCCAACTAATCTTTGACAAAGCAGGAAAGAACATCCAATGGAAAAAAGACAGCCTCTTTAACAAATGGTGCTGGGAGAACTGGACAGCAACATGCAGAAGGTTGAAACTAGACCACTTTCTCACACCATTCACAAAAATAAACTCAAAATGGATAAAGGACCTAAATGTGAGACAGGAAACCATCAAAACCTTAGAGGAGAAAGCAGGAAAAGACCTCTCTGACCTCAGCCGTAGCAATCTCTTACTTGACACATCCCCAAAGGCAAGGGAATTAAAAGCAAAAGTGAATTACTGGGACCTTATGAAGATAAAAAGCTTCTGCACAGCAAAGGAAACAACCAACAAAACTAAAAGGCAACCAACGGAATGGGAAAAGATATTCGCAAATGACATATCGGACAAAGGGCTAGTATCCAAAATCTATAAAGAGCTCACCAAACTCCACACCCGAAAAACAAATAACCCAGTGAAGAAATGGGCAGAAAACATGAATAGACACTTCTCTAAAGAAGACATCCGGATGGCCAACAGGCACATGAAAAGATGTTCAGCGTCGCTCCTTATCAGGGAAATACAAATCAAAACCACACTCAGGTATCACCTCACGCCAGTCAGAGTGGCCAAAATGAACAACTCAGGAGACTATAGATGCTGGCGAGGATGTGGAGAAACGGGAACCCTCTTGCACTGTTGGTGGGAATGCAAATTGGTGCAGCCGCTCTGGAAAGCAGTGTGGAGGTTCCTCAGAAAATTAAAAATAGACCTACCCTATGACCCAGCAATAGCACTGCTAGGAATTTATCCAAGGGATACAGGAGCACTGATGCATAGGGCCACTTGTACACCAATGTTCATAGCAGCACTCTCAACAATAGCCAAATTATGGAAAGAGCCTAAATGTCCATCAACTGATGAATGGATAAAGAAATTGTGGTTTATATACACAATGGAATATTACATGGCAATGAGAAAAAATGAAATATGGCCTTTTGTAGCAACGTGGATGGAACTGGAGAGTGTGATGCTAAGTGAAATAAGCCATACAGAGAAAGACAGATACCATATGGTCTCACTCTTATGTGGATCCTGAGAAACTTAACAGGAACCCATGGGGGAGGGGAAGGAAAAAAAAAAAAAAAAAGAGGTTAGAATGGGAGAGAGCCAAAGCATAAGAGACTGTTAAAAACTGAGAACAAACTGAGGGTTGATGGGGGGTGGGAGGGAGGAGAGGGTGGGTGATGGGTATTGAGGAGGGCACCTTTTGGGATGAGCACTGGGTGTTGTATGGAAACCAATTTGTCAATAAATTTCAGAAAAAAAAAAAAAAAAAAAGCATAAACTTGTTTCAGTAAACAACTTATATGAGTTTTATAACTCATATGGAATGACTTTCAGTTTCAACAGGAATTTAAACATTATTACTTTGGAGTTACCCCTTGAAAATCTCAGCCATAGAATTACAGAGGTAAAATATATTTTTTAATATAAATTTTAGTTAACATACAGTGCAATATTGGTCTCAGGAGTAGAATTTAGTGGTTCATCACCTACACTGGTTCATCACTTCATCACCTACAACACCCAGTTCTCATCATAACAAGTGCCCTTCTTTTATATATATATATATATATATATATATATATATATATATATGAAATTTATTGTCAAATTGGTTTCCATATAACACCCAGTGCTCATCCCAAAAGGTGCCCTCCTCAATACCCATCACCCACCCTCACCTCCCTCCCACTACCCATCAACCCTCAGTTTGTTCTCAGTTTTTAACAGTCTCTTATGCTTTGGCTGTCTCCCACTCTAACCTCTTTTTTTTTTTCCTTCCCCTCCCCCATGGGTTCCTGTTAAGTTTCTCAGGATCCACATAAGAGTGAGACCATATGGTATCTGTCTTTCTCTGTATGGCTTATTTCACTTAGCATCACACTCGCCAGTTCCATCCACGTTGATACAGAAGGCCATATTTCATTTTTTCTCATTGCCACATAGTACTCCATTGTGTATATGAACCACAATTTCTTTATCCATTCATCAGTTGATGGACATTTAGGCTCTTTCCATAATTTGGCTATTGTTGAGAGTGCTGCTATGAACATTGGGGTACAAGTCCCCCTATGCATCAGTACTCCTATATCCCTTGGATAAATTCCTAGCAGTGCTATTGCTGGGTCATAGGGTAGGTCTATTTTTAATTTTCTGAGGAACCTCCACACTGCTTTCCAGAGCGGCTGTACCAGTTTGTATTCCCACCAACAGTGCAAGAGGGTTCCCGTTTCTCCACATCCTCGCCAGCATCTATAGTCTCCTGAGTTGTTCATTTTGGCCACTCTGACTGGCGTGAGGTGATACCTGAGTGTGGTTTTGATTTGTATTTCCCTGATAAGGAGCGACGCTGAACATCTTTTCATGTGCCTGTTGGCCATCCAGATGTCTTCTTTAGAGAAGTGTCTGTTCATGTTTTCTGCCCATTTCTTCACTGGGTTATTTGTTTTTCGGGTGTGGAGTTTGGTGAGCTCTTTATAGATTTTGGATACTAGCCCTTTGTCCGATATGTCATTTGCAAATATCTTTTCCCATTCGGTTGGTTGCCTTTTAGTTTTGTTGGTTGTTTCCTTTGCTGTGCAGAAGCTTTTTATCTTCATAAGGTCCCAGTAATTCACTTTTGCTTTTAATTCCCTTGCCTTTGGGGATGTGTCGAGTAAGAGATTGCTACGGCTGAGGTCAGAGAGGTCTTTTCCTGCTTTCTCCTCTAAGGTTTTGATGGTTTCCTGTCTCACATTCAGGTCCTTTATCCATTTTGAGTTTATTTTTGTGAATGGTGTGAGAAAGTGGTCTAGTTTCAACCTTCTGCATGTTGCTGTCCAGTTCTCCCAGCACCATTTGTTAAAGAGACTGTCTTTTTTCCATTGGATGTTCTTTCCTGCTTTGTCAAAGATGAGTTGGCCATACGTTTGTGGGTCTAGTTCTGGGGTTTCTATTCTATTCCATTGGTCTGTGTGTCTGTTTTTGTGCCAATACCATGCTGTCTTGATGATGACAGCTTTGTAGTAGAGGCTAAAGTCTGGGATTGTGATGCCTCCTGCTTTGGTCTTCTTCTTCAAAATTCCTTTGGCTATTCGGGGCCTTTTGTGGTTCCATATGAATTTTAGGATTGCTTGTTCTAGTTTGGAGAAGAATGCTGGTGCAATTTTGATTGGGATTGCATTGAATGTGTAGATAGCTTTGGGTAGTATTGACATTTTGACAATATTTATTCTTCCAATCCATGAGCAGGGAATGTCTTTCCATTTCTTTATATCTTCTTCAATTACCTTCATAAGCTTTCTATAGTTTTCAGCATACAGATCCTTTACATCTTTGGTTAGATTTATTCCTAGGTATTTTATGCTTCTTGGTGCAATTGTGAATGGGATCAGTTTCTTTATTTGTCTTTCTGTTGCTTCATTGTTAGTGTATAAGAATGCAACTGATTTCTGTACATTGATTTTGTATCCTGCAACTTTGCTGAATTCCTGTATCAGTTCTAGCAGACTTTTGGTGGAGTCTATCGGATTTTCCATGTATAATATCATGTCATCTGCAAAAAGCGAAAGCTTGACTTCATCTTTGCCAATTTTGATGCCTTTGATTTCCTTTTGTTGTCTGATTGCTGATGCTAGAACTTCCAGCACTATGTTAAACAGCAGCGGTGAGAGTGGGCATCCCTGTCGTGTTCCTGATCTCAGGGAAAAAGCTCTCAGTTTTTCCCCGTTGAGGATGATGTTAGCTGTGGACTTTTCATAAATGGCTTTTATGATCTTTAAGTATGTTCCTTCTATCCCGACTTTCTCAAGGGTTTTTATTAAGAAAGGGTGCTGGATTTTGTCGAAGGCCTTTTCTGCATCGATTGACAGGATCATATGGTTCTTCTCTTTTTTTTTTGTTAATGTGATGTATCACGTGGATTGATTTGCGAATGTTGAACCAGCCCTGCATCCCAGGAATGAATCCCACTTGATCATGGTGAATAATTCTTTTTATATGCCGTTGAATTCGATTTGCTAGTATCTTATTGAGAATTTTTGCATCCATATTCATCAGGGATATTGGCCTGTAGTTCTCTTTTTTTACTGGGTCTCTGTCTGGTTTAGGAATCAAAGTAATACTGGCTTCATAGAATGAGTCTGGAAGTTTTCCTTCCCTTTCTATTTCTTGGAATAGCTTGAGAAGGATAGGTATGATCTCTGCTTTAAACGTCTGGTAGAACTCCCCTGGGAAGCCATCTGGTCCTGGACTCTTATTTGTTGGGAGATTTTTGATAACCGATTCAATTTCTTCGCTGGTTATGGGTCTGTTCAAGCTTTCTATTTCCTCCTGATTGAGTTTTGGAAGCGTGTGGGTGTTCAGGAATTTGTCCATTTCTTCCAGGTTGTCCAATTTGTTGGCATATAATTTTTCATACTATTCCCTGATAATTGTTTGTATCTCTGAGGGATTGGTTGTAATAATTCCATTTTCATTCATGATTTTATCTATTTGGGTCATCTCCCTTTTCTTTTTGAGAAGCCTGGCTAGAGGTTTGTCAATTTTGTTTATTTTTTCAAAAAACCAACTCTTGGTTTTGTTGATCTGCTCTACAGTTTTTTTAGATTCTATATTGTTTATTTCTGCTCTGATCTTCATTATTTCTCTTCTTCTGCTGGGTTTAGGCTGCCTTTGCTGTTCTGCTTCTATTTCCTTTAGGTGTGCTGTTAGATTTTGTATTTGGGATTTTTCTTGTTTCTTGAGATAGGCCTGGATTGCAATGTATTTTCCTCTCAGGACTGCCTTTGCTGCGTCCCAAAGCATTTGGATTGTTGTATTTTCATTTTCATTTGTTTCCACATATTTTTTAATTTCTTCTCTAATTGCCTGGTTGACCCACTCATTCGTTAATAGGGTGTTCTTTAACCTCCATGCTTTTGGAGGTTTTCCAGACTTTTTCCTGTGGTTGATTTCAAGCTTCATAGCATTGTGGTCTGAAAGTATGCATGGTATAATTTCAATTCTGGTAAACTTATGAAGGGCTGTTTTGTGACCCAGTATATGATCTATCTTGGAGAATGTTCCATGTGCACTCGAGAAGAAAGTATATTCTGTTGCTTTGGGATGCAGAGTTCTAAATATATCTGTCAAGTCCATCTGATCCAATGTCTCATTCAGGGCCCTTGTGTCTTTACTGACCGTGTGTCTAGATGATCTATCCATTTCTGTAAGTGGGGTGTTAAAGTCCCCTGCAATGACCACATTCTTATCAATAAGGTTGCTTATGTTTATGAGTAATTGTTTTATATATTTGGGGGTTCCGGTATTCGGCGCATAGACATTTATAATTGTTAGCTCTTCCTGGTGGATAGACCCTGTAACTATTATATAATGTCCTTCTTCATCTCTTGTTACAGCCTTTAATTTAAAGTCTAGTTTGTCTGATATAAGTATGGCTACTCCAGCTTTCTTTTGGCTTCCAGTCGCATGATAAATAGTTCTCCAATCCCTCACTCTCAATCTAAAGGTGTCCTCAGGTCTAAAATGAGTCTCTTCTAGACAGCAAATAGATGGGTCTTGTTTTTTTATCCATTCTGATACCCTGTGTCTTTTGGTTGGCGCATTTAATCCATTTACATTCAGTGTTATTATAGAAAGATACGGGTTTAGAGTCATTATGATGTCTGTATGTTTTATGCTTGTAGTGATGTCTCTGGGACTTTGTCTCACAGGGTCCCCCTTAGGATCTCTTGTAGGGCTGGTTTAGTGGTGACAAATTCCTTCAGTTTTTGTTTGTTTGGGAAGACCTTTATCTCTCCTTCTATTCTAAATGACAGACTTGCTGGATAAAGGATTCTCGGCTGCATATTTTTTCTGTCTAGCACTCTGAAGATCTTGTGCCAATTCTTTCTGGCCTGCCAAGTTTCAAAAGAGAGATCAGTCACGAGTCTTATAGGTCTCCCTTTATATGTGAGGGCACGTTTACCCCTTGCTGCTTTCAGAATTTTCTCTTTATCCTTGTATTTTGCCAGTTTCACTATGATATGTCGTGCAGAAGATTGATTCAAGTTACGTCTGAAGGGAGTTCTCTGTGCCTCTTGGATTTCAATGCCTTTTTCCTTCCCCAGTTCAGGGAAGTTCTCAGCTATGATTTCTTCAAGTACCCCTTCAGCACCTTTCCTTCTCTCTTCCTCCTCTGGGATACCAATTATGCGTGTATTATTTCTTTTTAGTGTATCACTTAATTCTCTAATTTTCCCCTCATGCTCCTGGATTTTTTTATCCCTCTTTTTCTCAGCTTCCTCTTTTTCCATAACTTTATCTTCTAGTTCACCTATTCTCTCCTCTGCCTCTTCAATCCGAGCTGTCGTCGTTTCCATTTTGTTTTGCATTTCGTTTAAAGGGTTTTTCAGCTCCTCGTGACTGTTCCTTAGTCCCTTGATCTCTGTAGCAAGAGATTCTCTGCTGTCCTGTATACTGTTTTCAAGCTCAGCGATTAATTTTATGACTCTATTCTAAATTCACTTTCTGTTATATTATTTAAATCCTTTTTGATCAGCTCATTAGCTGTTGTTATTTCCTGGAGATTCTTCTGAGGGGAATTCTTCTGCTTGGTCATTTTGGATAGTCCCTGGAGTGGTGAGGACCTGCAGGGCACTTCCCCTGTGCTGTGGTGTATAACTGGAGTTGGTGGGCAGAGCCGCAGTCAGACCTGATGTCTGCCCCCAGCCCACCACTGGGGCCACAGTCAGACTGGTGTGTGCCTTCTCTTCCCCTCTCCTAGGGGCAGGATTCACTGTGGGGTGGCATGGCCCGTCTGGGCTACTTGCACCCTGCCAGGCTTGTGATGCTGGGGATCTGGTGTAATAGCTGGGGTGGGTAGGCAAGGTGCACAGGGGCAGGAGGGGCAGGCTTAGCTCGCTTCTCCTTAGGTGATCCACTTCAGGAGGGGCCCTGTGGCAGTGGGAGGGAGTCAGATCTGCTGCTGGAGGTTTGGCTCCTCAGAAGCGCAGAGTTGGGTGTTTGCGCGGAGTGAGCAAGTTTCCTGGCAGGAACTGGTTCTCTTTGGGATTTTGGCTGGGGGATGGGCGGGGGAGATGGCGCTGGCGAGCGCCTTTGTTCCCCACCAAACTGAGCTCTGTCTTCCGGGGGCTCAGCAGCTCTCTCTCCCTTTGTCCTCCATCCTTCCCGCTTTCCGAGCAGAGCTGTTAACTTATGACCTCCCAGACGCTAAGTCGCGCTTGCTGTCGGAACACAGTCCGTCAGGCCCCTCCGCTTTTGCCAGCCAGACTCGGGGGCTCTGCTTGGCCGGCGAGCCTCCCCTCTGCCCCGGCTCTCTCCCGCCAGTCCGTGGAGCGCACACCGCCTCGCCGCCCTTCCTACCCTCTTCTGTGGGCCTCTCGTCTGCGCTTGGCTCCGGAGACTCCGTTCTGCTAATCCTCTGGCGGTTTTCTGGGTTATTTAGGCAGGTGTAGGTGGAATCTAAGTGATCAGCAGGACGCATGGTGAGCCCAGCATCCTCCTACGCCACCATCTTCCTCCAAAAATCACAAGTGCCCTTCTTAATACCTATCACCCATCTAGTCCATCTCCCAACCACCTCCCGCCATTAACCCTCAAGTTTGTTCTCTATACTGAGTCTCTTCTAGTTTGTTTTCCCTCTCCTCTCTCTTCCCCCACCCTTCTCACATATTCATCTGTTTTGTATCTTAAATTCCACATATGAGTGAAATCATATTGTATTTATCTTTCTCTGATTCACTTATTTTGCTTAGCATAAAACATTCTAGCTCCAACCATGTATGGTAGATTTCATTCTTTTTTTATGGCTGCATAACATTTCATTGTCTATATATACCACATCTTCTTTATCCATTCATCAGTTGATGGACATTGGGCTCTTTCCATAGTTTGGCTATTATTGTTGAAATGTTGCTGTAAACATCAAGGTGCATGTGCCCCTTCAAATCTGTATTTTTATATCCTTGGGTAAATACATAATGGTGCAATTGCTGGATCACAGGGTATTTCTATTTTTAGTTTTTTGAGGACCCTCCGTACTATTCTCCAGAGTGGCTGCACCAGTTTGCATTCACACCGATAGTGCAAGAGGGTTCCCCTTTCTCCACATCCTTTCCAACACCTGTTGTTTCTTGTGTCATTATTTCCAGCCATTCTGACAGGTGTGACATGGTATCTCATTGTGGTTTTGACTTGTATTTCCCTAATGGTGAGTGATGTTGAGCATCTTTTCATGTGTCTATTAGCCATATAGATGTCTTATTTGAAAAAGTGTCTATTCATGTCTTCTGCCTATTTCTTAACTGGGTTGTCTGTTTTTGGGGTATTGAGGCTAACAAGTTCTTTATATATTTTGGATACTAACCTTTCATCAGATATGTCTTTTGCAAATATCTTCTCCCATTACAAGGCTACCTTATAGTTTTGTTGATTGTTTCCTTCACTGTGCAGCAGCTTTTTATCCTGATGGAATCCCAATAGTTCATGTTTGCTTTTGTTTCCCTTGACTTCAGCAACATGTCTAGTAAGAAAATGCACCATCCAAGGTCAAAGAGGTTGCTACCTGTGTTCTCCTCTAAGATATGTGGTTTCCTGTCTCACATTTAGGTCTTTCATCTATTTTATTTTCATATATGATATAAGAAAGTGGCCCAGTTTCATTCTTCTGCATGTCATCATCCAGTTTTCCCAACACCATTTGTTGAAGAGACTGTCTTTTCTCCATTGGATATTCTTTCATGCTTCATCAAAGATTAGTTGACATATAATTGCGGGTTTTTTATTTGTCCATTTCTGTGTTTTTTATTCTGTTCCACTGATCTATGTATCTGTTTCTGTGCCGGTACCATACTGTCTTAATGAGTACAGCTTTGTAGTATAGCTTGAAATCTGGAATCGTGATGCCTCAAGTTTTGTTTTTCTCTTTTCAGGACTGCTTTGGATATATATTCTAGTCACATTCATCATATTAAAGATGAAAAAGGAAAGCCTAAAGAAGAAAAATAACTTCCTTAATATTGTAAACCTAGTTATATATGTAAAATGTGGACTATTACCTAGAACTACTTACTAGATCCAGAAATAAACTGCAATCTTGCCTAAAACTCTTTAAGATCTCATATCTCTGCATTAAAAATATTTATTAGAGGGGTGCCTGGGTGGCTCAGTCAGTTGAGCGTCTGACTTTGGCTCAGGTCATCATCTCACGGTTCATGAGTTTGAGCCCCGTGTCAGGCTCTGTGCTGACAGCTCAGAGCCTGGAGCCTGCTTCAGAATCTGTGTCCTCCTCTTTCTCCATCCCACCCCTGTTTGTGCTCTCTCTCTGTCTTTCAAAAATGAACATATAAAAATTAAAAAAATATATATTTATTAGAGAAAACAATCACATATGAAGTGAAATTCAATTCAAATGAAAAAATGCCTATCTACAAAAAGAGTAAAAGGATATGAGTTTGAGCTCCTTAAGACTCATCAAGTTAAATTTCTAAAGACTTCAAGCTCTTTATGGAATTATTCTTATTCCTCCATGAAATGGAACATAAGTTTATTACTAACTCTGTGATTAATCCCCAAATGTAAGCTCAGTGACTCAACAAAATATTGTCACAAATATCTAAGGCTAAATAGCAATTTATATAAACTCTCCATGAAAACCTACCAAAACAGTTCCTGGTGGAGGGCAGAAGTTTGAAAAGGACTGAATTTAAGTCCGTGTACAAAAACAACATTTTTATTCTGAGTATAATAAGAACGTACTCTGTATGGCCCATACAATCAAAAGTTTGTTGAACCAATAGTTACATGTGATTTTGAAAAAATAAATAACAAGATAATCTCATCATTCCACTAACCTGCACCAAAATATTTAATAGCAAATTACATAAGACACAAAATGGTTATCCTAGTATTCAAAGTCTTTCCTAATTTCCATCCCTGGAAAATGATATACCCGAAAATAAATTTACAATTTATTTGTAATTAGCAAATCAATTGACATGGGTCTTGAAGTTTGAGCCTAAAATCTGGAGACCAAACTCTGACTCTGAAGTGATACAACCAGGATAATATAGCACTCAAAAAACCAATTATCCTGCCACATACTTTTATCCTAATTTTTCCTCATACTCTCCAGCACAGACATGCAAACACCACCACCACAACTACTGTCACCACCACCACCATCACAAGTGACAAAGATTTAATAAACCCTACCTTTTGATGGGAACACCTGACATTTTACCTCCGGAGTCAATGAGATATTTCTATAGCAAATGGGAAATGAACCTTAACAGGACCACCCTTCAGATTACATGGCTGTGTCGCTCTAGAAGGAAACTTTGCCATATATTTTACCATCCTACAGCCCTTTGTGAAGATTCTATAAAATTGAGCCATCAAATTAACAAAAGCCTATTGTTCTAAATCTTGACATAGACCAAAGCAAGCTATTCCTTTCTTTTACATTTCTGTACTTTTTGTCTTTTGTCTCTAACTTCTTATTGTCTTCCTCATCTCCACGTTTCCTTTCACTCTCCCCTCTAGTCAGTCACATATCTTCTCTAGGAAGCTTTAAACATACATATGGAACCACATACTCCTGAGTGTCCCAAAATACCTTATGTATATGAAAATAGACTTATAAAAGGACACTATAAAATGAAAAAAGCATATAATGGCATTGAAGCCTTCTAATAATTTCTGAAATTAATAAAATAAAGAAAATACTATAATACTGTTTGAATTTGCAAGTTCTGTTACAATTGGCTGTTGGTTGGTAGATTATGTTGAGCAGCAGCTCATAAGAAATGAGGGAGAATCGGGGCGCCTGGGTGGCGCAGTCGGTTAAGCGTCCGACTTCAGCCAGGTCAGGATCTCGAGGTCCGTGAGTTCGAGCCCCGCGTCAGGCTCTGGGCTGATGGCTCAGAGCCTGGAGCCTGTTTCCGATTCTGTGTCTCCCTCTCTCTCTGCCCCTCCCCCGTTCATGCTCTGTCTCTCTCTGTCCCAAAAATAAATAAACGTTGAAAAAAAAATTAAAAAAAAAAAGAAACGAGGGAGAATAAAAAGTTTGATAACAGGGGCACCTGGGTGGCTCAGTCAGTTGATCAACCGGCTCTTGATTTCAGCTGAAGTCATGATCTCGTAGTCATGAGATCAAGCCTCACATCAGACTTGGCACTGACAGCACAGAGCCTACTTGGGATTCTCTTTTACCTTCTCTCTTTGCCCCTCTCCAGCTCTCTCATTTTCTCTTTCTCTCTCAAAATAAACATTTTTTTGAAAAGTTTGATAAGCACTAATCTTAAATAATTAATATTAAGCTGTAGGAAATCCTGGATAAAATATACAATTTCAAATTGTTGCCTCTGCGTATTCTCTCTTCCACCTAGGCCTAAACTCTCCAGTCTGACATACCAATTATGTATATTGTTAAATTTCATCTTTGCTATATGAATTGTTAATGAAAAGTTATAGAGATTATGTCTAAAAAGTAAAATATTTTTTGCTACATATCTAGGCAAGGAAGAAAGAACATAAGAGCTAACAGAAACACCACAAGATCGTATTTCAGAACACGAAGTCCACAAACCACCTGTATAAGGTGTTCATTAAAAACAAATAACTAAGTGCTACCTGAGACATACTGCAAACAAATCTCTGTTTGGACCTGAGAATTATCATTTTTAAAGAATGGATTCTAGGCAGAATAAAGTTTGAGAAACACTGCTCTAAAAGATACCACTAAACAGCTTATCAAACTCAAAAGCAATTTATCTTCTATCTTCCTCTAAAAATCAATATGACTTTCCTGTTTTTTCCTGTCAAGTGCTAGACAATTCAAAATAAATTTTCCTATTACATTCAGTTTATCTAAATCACTGTTCCCAGTAATTGTGTATTACATTTCATTTCCAAAATATATAATCCAAATTTGTTTTCTCAGACTCATTAATTTGTACAGGTAGTGTAATCTGCCTTATACCACACTATTTGCACACAAGTTTTCAGATACTAAGCTTTAAGTCTGAATACTTCCTGAACTGATAACTGAATGATATTTGCTAACTCCTTTGAATATCAATTGAAGAAAATATATGTAACAATAAAATAATTGCAAAGTGGGAAGTGTTCTAAAACTAGATTACCCATTACAGCCTCTGAGTTTTTAATCATTTAATTATAGGTTATGATTATTTTCTTTTCATAATGTCCCAGAAATATAATCAATAACTTCAGAAAACAACACTGTCTATATACAGGGAGAGAAAGAGCACCAAACGTAAAAGTTAAGGTATAATGATGAAATGTTTAATGGAAGTGACATGGTGGAGGATATAACATGCATGGAATAGACCACTCTTTAACAAACATTCTTTACTTCATATTAACCTTGAGCAACTGAAAAGATTCCCCTTCCAAATACAATGTATCAAAGAAGTAAAATAAAATGAAGGCATTGTTTTTAAAACATCTTAAAATTGTCCTAAGCCACTATTAATAATCAACAGATCACATAAGGAATAATCTTAGTGATTTTATGTGTTTGTGCATGTGTGTGTGTGTGTGTGTGTGTGTGTGTGTGTGTGTGTGTATCCTTGTCTTGTTCTGGATCATAGAGGAAAATTCACTGCTGAGTATGGTGTTAGCTGTGGGCTTGTCATATACGGCCTTTACCATGTTGAGGTACATTACCTCTATAAGCACTTGTTGAGAATTCTTATAAACAGATGTTGAATTTTGTCAAATGTTGTTCCTACATCTATTAAGATGATCACATGATTTCTATCCTTCATTTTGTTAATGTGGTGTATCATATTGCAGATATTGAACCAGACTTGCATCACTGGAATAAATCCCATTTGATGGTGGATGATCCTTTTAACATATTGTTGAATTTGGTAAGAGAATACTCTGTTGAGGATTTCTGCATCTATGTTCATCAGGGATGTTAGCCTGTAATTTTCTTTTCTTGTGGCATCCTGGCTTGTGATATCTTGTGATATCTTGTGATATCTGGCTTGATATCAGGATAATGCTGGCCTTGAAAAGTGAGTTTGGAAGTGTTCCGTCCTCTTCTATTTTTTTGGAAGAGTTTGAAAAGGATTGATATAATTCTTCTTTGAATGTTTTGTAGAACTTACCAGTAAAGCCATCTGGTCCTGGACTTTGTTGGAAGGTTTTTGATTACTGCTTCAATCACCTTACCAGTAATCACTCTATTCAGAACTCCTGTTTCAAATAGAAAGATTATACGTTTCTAGGAATTATCTATCCCTTCTACCTTGTCTAATTTGATGGTGTATCATGGTTCACAGTAATCTCTAATGATCCTTTGTATTTCTGTGGTATCACTTTTAACATCTCTTTCATTTATTATTTTTTTTTTGTCTTCTCTTTTCTTGGTGAATCTACCTAAACATCTGTCCATTTTGCTTATATTTCCAGAGAGCCATCTCTTTGGTCTTTCAATAGGCAGAGTAAGACACATTTCTAAAGTTCTGAATTAAACCCTCTAGATATAATAATCTGTACCTGAAATTGCTAGAAATATTCTGGTGCCCAGAATATATATATTATATAATAATAATAGATATTTTTGGTCTAAGAAAGCTTATTATTTTATAGAAGCAGGAGTCATTTGTATTAGAAGGTTACAGTGCATAAAATTTTGACTAATGTAAATTCAAGCATAAACTAAACTCTATCATATGGCGTCTAATTATATTAGTCTACAAAAAACTAGTTTATGTCTCTATTATACATATCTTGTAGAGTAGCTGGTCATTAGCAGCACAACACTGTAACCATTCTAAGAAGTAATGCACTAATTATCTTCCTGTGTTTTTCCATTTGTAGATTCTAATAACTATTATTTTTTACAAATTTTAAAAACTTTTTGACAAGAAGCAACCAAGTAAATAAAATCACACAATGTCACAAACAGTATTTCAGAAGTTGTATCAATCTTACTTCAGAATCTTGCAAACTCAGAAATTTACCTAATCTTGCACACACAGAAACAATTCTCCAATAACCTAAATGAAATCAGGAAAACACCTAACGTAATCCTAGGTCGTATTCCTTAAAAGAAGAAAATCACAAGATCAAAATAAAACTAAAGGGTTATTTTAAACATAGCCTAAATTTTCTTATAGGTCACAAGAATTAGATTTGGAGGAAGATCACTAATTCTGAATAGAAACGATAAGGTATCTCCTTCACAAAAAAATATGGAGGCGCTGGCTGTCAGTAAAGACATTTCCAAATTGACTTATTAGGTAAAACATTTACTTCTCTTTATTTTCTTCTTTCACTCACAGCCACTTCCATTTTTAGTTATTAATAGAAAACAAAATGGAGGCAAGGCAGAATTCTGGTATTGTATCTAGAAAGAAATCCAGCTGTCACATTCAAGCATAGAACTAGGCTAAGCTAAGAAGCTGAAGCAAAACACTCCCTCAACCCCACTGTACAATATTTAGCATGCAGAGATGGTTGGTGTACAACTAAGCTACCTCAGCAATATACAATTAGTATTCACAAATTCACAAATAGTATTCACTATACATTGATTTACTTTACAGAATGTTTAGCTATAACTTACACGTATAGAGTATCTATTAAACATTGCTTATTAAAACCATGCCCTCGGTGAAACCTATACCAAAGGATAAGATAAGTAACGGATAAAATCAGTAACTTATTTCTTTTATCAGCATTCAGCATGAATAAAACATAATATTCTGCACTTTTTGTGTATTAATATAGACAACAGTAAGAAAATATTTCTTCTAATAGGTTTGAGAAAGGGAAGTAAGTGTATGGTTGTGAGAGGGAGGGAAAAGGGAATTTATATTTTTTAAATCATAAAATCAAACAGAAATAATGAGTCTCCAACATGGTTCAAAGTTTCTTTGGTTAATGATCTTGATTTTTTTAATGGAGTTTATTTTTCAGAGCATCTCCAGGTTCACAGCAAATTTCAGTGAAAAATACAGAGTTCCCATTACATAACCCTTACCTCTATGTACACACAAATCCTGCCCCCACTATCAACATCCCACAGCAGAGTGTATATTTGTTACAAGTCATTATTCGATGTTCACAGTTTGCATTAAGGTTAACCTAGGTGTTGCACATTCTACAGGTTTTCACAAATGTATAATGACATCTATTCACCATTATAGTATCATACAAAATACTTTCACTGCCCTAAAAATCCTCAGTGCTCTGCCTGCTCATTTTTCCCTATTCCCTAACCTCTAGCAAGCTCTGATCCTTTGTTTCCAAAGTTTTGTCTTTTCCAGAATGCCATAAAGTTGGAATCATACAATGTAAAGTCTGTTCAGATTGGGTTCTTTCACTTAGTAATATGTATTTGAGGTTCTGTCATGTCTTTTTTGGCTTGATAGCTCATTTCCTTTTAGCATTAATTAATATTCCATTCTCTAGATGTACCACAGTCTATTTATCCATTTACCTGCAGAAGACATATTAATTGCCTTCAAGTTTTGGGCAATAATGAATCAAGCTGTGATAAACATCTGTGTGCAAGTTTTGGTGTATATACAAGTTTTCAAATGATTGGGTTAATACCAAGGAGTATGATTGCTAGGCTGTATGGTAAAAGTATATTCACTTGTTTAAGAAACTATCAAACTGTTTTCCAAAGTAGCTATACTATTTTGCACTCTCATCAGCAATGAATGGGAACTCCTATTGCTCCACATCCTGGACAGCATTTGGTGTTATTGCCCCAGATTTTGCATTATCATTGGTATCTTATTGTTGTTTTAATTTGCATTTCCCTGATGACATATGATATGGAGCATCACTTCATATGCTTATTTGCCACCTTTATGTCTTCTTTCTAAGGTGTCCAAGACTCCTGACCATCTTTTAATAGGATTGCCTGCATATACGTTCATGAGAAATGTTGGTCTGTTGTTTTCATGTAATTTTTTGCCTGGTTTTGGTATCAGGGTGATGCTGGCCTCATAGGATGAGTCAGAAAGCATTTTCTCTGCTTCTATATTCTAAACATTTTCTTCTGAGCATGTCTTCCAAATATCTCTCTTCTGCAACATTTGGAAGACTTATGTTTCCAGCCAATATAAAATAGCAAGGACCAGAATTACTCTACCACCTAAAACAACCAAAAAACTAGACAAAATATGTGAAACAACAGTTTTCAATACACTGGAAAATGGGCAACAAAGGACAGTTTTCCCCAGGAGACAGAAAAAAAAAATGAGATGTGTGCTGCAACTGTTGAAACTGTCTTGAGAGTTTCTAGTCAGAACCATAAGAAGGGGAAGCCCAGGTACAATGGTCTGAATGCTTATGTCCCTCTAAAATTCATGTGTTCAAAACCTAATACCCAAAGAAAGGTATCAGAAGGCAGGACCTTTGGGAGGTGATTAGGTCATGAAAGCAGAGCCTTCATGAATGAAATTATCACCTTAATAAAAGAAGCCACAGGAAAGTAGTTCACCCTTCCACATGGGAAGATACAATGGGAAATCTACAGCCCAAAAGAGGGCCGTCACCTGACCAAGCTGACACACTGGTTTCAGAATTCCAGCCTCCAGAACCTTGAGAAATAAATTTCTGTAGTATTTTGTTAAAGTGGCCTAAATGGACTAAGATACCAGGAAAAGCCTGGAAGACTTCCTGAGTTGAAACGACAAAATTGAGAGACTAAGGAGACCAAGGTGGCTAGAGTTCACAAAATGGAGTAAGAGAAAAAAGAGAAGGAAGAGTTACACGTAGAGTTCCAAATTTTTATAGAGGGTTCTCCTTAAATAATGACATGAATACTAATCAGCACATGCATATGAAAAACCACTCAAGGTCAAGGAAATACCTAACCAATAGGATTAAAAACAACAGCCCCCAGCACTTACACCAAACACAGAATGCTGTATTATAATAATGGTGTGTAAATCACTCTTAATTTTGGTGTACAAGTTAAAAGACAAAACTAAAAATAATATAACTGCAGACATTGATTAATGGATACATAATATAAAAATATGAAATTGTGACATCAATAACATAAAGTGTGGATGAAGCAGAGAGTTAAAATGTAGATGTGACTGAGGTTAAGATCCTAACTTTATTTTTTTTAATGTTTATTTATCCTTGAGAGAGAGAGACAGAATGTGAGCAGGGGAGGGGAAGACTGAGAGGGAGACACAGAATCCGAAGCAGCCTCCAGGCTTCAGGCTCTGAGGTATCAGCACATTGTCCAACAGGGGCTTGAACTCATGGACCACAAGATCATGACCTGAGCCAAAGTTGGCTGCTTAACCAACTGAGCCACCCAGGTGCCCCACGATGTTAACACTTTAAATAAACCATTACAACTATACAAGTTTGATATAGCCGCATGGTAACCACAAAATTAATACCTACAGAAGATACACAAGAGAAAAACAGAAAGGAATCAATGAATATCACTACAAAGAAGTCAATGAAACACAAAGGAAAATAGCAATAAAGGAAAAGAACAAAAGAATTATAAGAAAACAATTAACAAAATTGTAATAGCAAGTCCTTACCAATCAATAATTACCTTAAATGTAAGTGGATTAAACTCCCCAATCAAAAGATGGAAAGTGGTTGAAGGATATGTGTATATGCGTGTGTGTGTGTGTGTATGTGTGTGTGTGTGTGTGTGTGTGTGTGTGTGTGTGTGTGTAAAACAAGCCTCCACTATATTCAACTTACAAGAGATTCACTTCAGAGTTAAAGACATGCATAGACTGAGCGTAAAGGGATAGAAACAGTAAACAAGGGGTGCCTGGGTAGCTCAGTCAGTTAAGCGTCCAACCTCGGCTCAGGTCATGATCTCCCAGTTCATGGGTTTGAGCCCCACATCGGTTTCGTGCTCATAGCTCAGAGCCTGGAGCCTGCTTCAGATTCTGTGTCTTCCTCTCTCTCTGCCACTCCCCAACTCATGCTCTGCCTCTCTCTCTGAAAAATAAAAAATAAACCTTAAAAAAATTTTAAAAAAAAAGACAAACAGTAAAGAAAAGAGAGCAGGGATTATATTTGTATCAAACAAAAGAGACTAAATCAAAATGGTCACAAGAGCCAAAAATGATATTATATAATGATAAGAGAATCAATTCATTAAGATGATAAAACAATTACAGATACATATGCACCCAATATCAAAATACTTAAAATATTTAATATTACAAATAAAGCAAATATATAAATATTGTGACAATGGGATCATGGGTGTATGGATAAATTCAGCCTCATCAAATTGTACATATTAAATATGTGCAGTTTTTTGTGTATCAATGATACCCCAACAAAGCTGCTTAATTAAAAAAGAACAAAAGAACCAAAGAGGAAAAAAAAGCAAAAAAACAGACACTTAACTGTAGAGCACAAACTGATGGTTACCAGAAGGGAGGTGCATGGGGGATGGGTGAAATAAGTGAAGGGGATTAAGAATACACTTACCATGATGAGCACTAAGCAACACATGGATTTGCTGAATCACTGTATTATACACCTGAAACTAATATAACATTGTATGTTAACTATACTGGAATTAAATTTTTTAATTAAAAAATAAAAAAATAAATGTTAATAGAAAAAAATATATATCCAGCACTCAATAAAGTAAAAGTTCACAATGGTTGACATCCAATAAAAAATTAACAGGCATGCCAAAAAGCAGGACAACCCATAAGAGGAGAAAAAACAATCAACTGAAACCAAACCACTATTAACAGAGACACTGGAATTAACAGACAATAACACTGAAGTAGTTATAACATCATTCCATATGTTCAAAAAGTTCAGTGGAGACACAGAAGTTATTTTTTAAGACAATGCAAACTGAACTTATAGAGATGCCAACCACAAAGTCTGAGATGAAAATACACTTAATGAGATTAATTAAATATTAGATTTTGCCAAAGAAAAAAATAGTGAACTTCAAGACATAGCAATAGAAACTATGCAAATAAAACACAGAAAAAAGAATCAAGTAAATAAATAAAATACAGTATCAGTGAGCCGTGGGAGAGCTTCACATGTCCTAATAGAAGTATACCCAGAGTCTCTGTAAAGGAAGAGGACAGAAAACATATTTAAAGAAATAATGGTTGAAATTTTTCTAAATTTGAAGGGAAAAAAACTTGGCCTTGCAGCTGCAAATACATAATCTTACTCCAAAAGATAACAGTCTGATAAGAGAAATGCACATTTAAAACAAACACAATAAAATTTGATATCTTCAATAAGAGAAGTGCGTGCAAGGAGTTAAGATTTCACAAGGAAGGTTATGCTAAGTAGAATTTTTAAGGATAAACTGAAATGTGGCAGGAAAATAAGTCATGGAGATAGGAGAATGGCCAAAGGAAGGACACTCTAATCAAAATAAGTGGCATCAGCAAGAGCACTGAAATGCAAAGCTGGAAACTGTCTTAGGGAAAGGCAAGTCCAGCACTGTTGGAACTTGAATAATAAATATGGATAGTGATAGGGAGAGGGGAAACAGATTGGGGTTAATGACACTAGAGTAAAGATGAAGACTATGATGACTGAATTCTCTGCTAAGGTGCTTATACTGAAAGCCACAGGAAGCTATACAAGGTTTTAGGAGGAAGGGTGGCATAGTTATAATATTTGCATTTTGAATAGTATAAAGCCAAGCATGGAGGTACAGGGACCAGATAGAGGCTGCTACAATGGTGAAAACTAAAGACAACAAAGGTTTGAACTAAGGCAGGACAATGGGTCAGGTGATGTTTGAGGACACATCCTGGTTGATATTCAAGTGCTAAAATCAGTAAGCATGGGTTATTTGTTGATTGTGGGAGATAAAAAAAGGAGTCAAGGAAGACTTGCAGATGCCATGTGTGTACTACTTAGAAATATAGGGATGAACTGCAGACCCTCTGTTTATCTTCTAGGCTGAAGTTTCCTCCATTCCATTTCCCTAATTGTCCCTCCTCTATCTGCTTTCTGCTTTCTAGATACTTGTTAAAATATTTGTTCACGAAACACCTTTCCATTCTTCTGATTATGTATTTATTTCCTTATCTTTACCCAATTCTCATTTTAACATTTCCATGGGAGGGAGATGTGTTCAAATGAATGGACTTCATCTGCCATATTGAACTGACGGACTTCATAGCAGGTAGTCAGGGAAAATTAACATGTGCCTAATCCAGTACTGAGCCTTGGTAAAGCACATTCATTTAATGATCAAAAAATTATGTTCGTTTCTCGGCAGGTATAGTTTAAAATACTTCAGTGTATACTTTGTTCTTGGATTTAAATTTCAGTAGTATAATTATTATGGATATTATTGGTCAGATTAAGTATGAACTTCTAGAAGTGGAATATTTCATCCACATTTATTTTCTACCATTTATTTTGGTTTTACTTCTCTTCATTTAAGCAAGAACAGCAGCCTGCTCACTTCCACTTCAGTCCAACATCAATGTCCACTTCAGAGCACTTCTCCTTTCCTCAGAACAAAGCCTTTGCTGAGCCCAGGGATCATGGCTAGTCCATATGGAATGGAAAGGGCAAGAGAAGCAGCCAAATGGGACAAGAAACAGCTGGAAACCATTGAATAAAGCTATAGAAACAAAAGCATAAGGAATAAAAGTAAGAATATGACTAATGCTTAATATCCAGTGTCACAAAATATTTTGGAAGTTCTGAGTTGTCTTTTCCTGAGTAACAACCTTAAAAATCTATGTCCACTGTCTACTTTAAATCTTTTCTGGAATGAGGAGGTGTCATGTGTACATATGAACTAAATCAAAACAGAACACCACTCATCAGCAAAGACTAAAATCTTACTGTGCAAAGGACAAATGAAGGTTTCTTTTGACAATAAAATGGCTCTGGCTTGATATTTTGTTGATTTAGTGTTTTGACTTTTGACATCCAGTTTGAGAACTCTAGTGCAGACCGGTTGGAAATCATAATACCTTCTCCCAGATCCATGAGTTCAGGGATTCTTGAAGGTCAATTGCTCCTCAAATTCCCCACTATTTTATGAAATTGCCTCTCCAATTTCTTGGTACCTCCAACAACAACAAAACTGTATTGGCCAAGAAGCAGTAACTTCCTGTCAGATACCACCAAATGAAAATAATGGCACCACTAATATTCACATAGGAAAATATGAATTTTGCCTTCACGGATAATATTACTGTTCCAAGCACATCAGAAACCACGTCCTGTTCCTAATACTTACTACCAACCACCCTGAGTATCCTGCTGGCATCACAAGGCTTCCATCAATATACTAATGGAACACAACATGTCAGGTTGGACAAGAAGATGATGTTTTTCCACCAGATTTTCAGAACCCCCACTTTAATGAGAAAAGAAAGGACACTTCAAAGTTCTAATATAATTTTGACTTGATTCAGCAACTTCTGAAGCAGAGAAAAGACTTCTGGGGATAGAATGGGAATTTTGTTCTGTGTTATTATTTTGATCAAAGGGAAAATTGCACCTGCTGAATTTGTTGCCACCATCCAGTCACAAAACCAAAATGTCTTATATTCATCCATGAAAAAAAGTATATTCTTCTCACAACCAAAATAATCGTAGAGAAGACAAATCCATATCCTTGTGTGTGGCCTCTATGAGAAGAATGTTGAGATTCTAAGGCTGTTGACTAAGACTTGTCTGTTACCCAAGACACCACCATCCCAACAGGTATAATTAGTGATGAGGAAGCCTTGTCCATAATTCTCTAACTAATCACATTAACTCATATTCATTATAAAAATTACAGTCTTTTTCTAAAAGAAAAAAATAGCATTTCTCTATTTCTCGGGTGTTTTGGCATGAATGATGGATTTTAATACTTATGAGTATCTACTATGTTCCCAAAAACTACACATGCTATTTTGTGTTATTTCATTCACATATTATGGCAATCCTATGAGGTATTATTCCCATTTAACAAAGGTGCAAAAGTATGCTCAGACAGATAACTTACCAAAGTCCAACAACCAACAAAAGGCAAAGCTAGGATTTGAACTCAGGTTGATTAGTTATCTATACAACATCACATCGCCTCCTCTGGGTTGTAATACACACAGTTCTTTTATTTTCTGGTGTTTTCTCCTCTTTTCACTCACAGATCCTTGTATGTTTCCTAATAATTCTTACCTAAGTTCTCATTATTTCATAAATTTGTTGGTTCCAATGTTTATTGCCTATATCATCCACCAGATTGGAATCTATTTGATGGCTGAAATCATGTCTGTTTTCTTCTTCTTTGTATCCAAAGCACCTGACACAGAATAGTCAGAACTCAATAAATACTTGATGAAATTAAAGAATTAGTAGATATTCCCCTTAGTGAAACTACCAATCTAGCCACACTAATTTACTCACACTTCCCTGATTGTTCCAGGCTCATTTTCCGTCTGCAGTTTGGCTCCCATTACTCCACAAAACCTCAAGTCTTCTCTCCCTGTCCAACCCTTACATCCAACCCTTGTGCAACACACAGCACAAGGTCTCCTGCTCTAAGAATCATTCCTGTCCATGGTGAAATGCTGACTCTCCTCTGTCTCTGGATTCACATAACTTATTTTCTATCCACTCATCTAACACTGCTTAGTGAACGCATTTTTTGTTGTGTAATTTATCTTATGAGTGTGGGGGGGGGGGTTCACCTCTGAGTTAAAAGATACATAAATAAAAGTACTCTGTTATAATTACTTGTCCCCTCCCTCCAAAAAACTAGCAATTTTTATATAGAAATTAGGTCCTTTAATGTATGTTGAATGAATGAATAAATAAATGAGCACTTAAAAAGCAGGAAAAGGCCAGGGGATCTGGATGGTTCAGTTGGTTGAGTATCATACTCTTGATTTGGGCTCAGGTCACAATCCCAGGGTAGTGGGATTGAGCCCCATGTCAGGCTCTGCACCAAGTGTGGAGACTGCTTAAGATTCTCCCTCCCTACCCCCTCTTTCTTTCCCTCTGTCCCTCTCCCCTGTTTGCACTTTCTCTCTCTCTAAATTAAAAAAATAATGATAAAATAGTAAAAATAACAAAAGCAGGAAAGGCCCTGATAGAAATATTTCAAATGAACTGTAAATAATATCTGTGGTAAAATAGGCTGTGTGTATGAAATAAAGTCAGAGCACTTTAATACCAGAGAGACTGATTATTTAACTTCAGCCTTTCTTTTTACCTAGAGAAGGTAGACATATGAGATGAAAGTATACTGAATGAGAATAAGTGGCACCTGTCTCTCATGCTGGAGTTTACACTCTTCCCACAGACCCATGCTACTTGAAAGAGGAGAGGAATGTTTGCCAATGAAGAGAAGACACTCCCTATGTTCTCTCTTCCTCTTTCCCCTCAGGCTTTCAATGGCTGGCTACAAGTATAGATATAGAACAGAAGCAAAAAGAAATTATCAATGGGATTTCCAGACCACTCTAGCTATTACTGCACAAAGGACACACAAATAAATCATTATTTCAACATTCTCATATGCCTGCAGACAAAACTCAACATCTCTAACCTGTCTTAATTTAGGTTGCCAATAAACAAAAAATGAATGCACTGGAGCTAAAAAAAATTGGAACACAGAAAAAGACACATGTGTTGTTTCAAACCAAATAAAGCTTGAAACGTTTAGTTTGGTGAGTATTTATTCATACAACTATCTAATGCTGACTATTCCATAAAGTAATAAACAGCCATTGAAACAGTTCTGTATTCAGAGATGTCTGCCTCAGCAGTCTGTGATTTAGCCCCTTAGGTAAGTTCAGGTTTGACATGGTTTAGAAAGATCAGGTCCTTAGGCTCTTATAGCAGCTAAAGTCTTTCCATGGTCCCAGCAGCTAGAAAGGACCTGGTGGTCCTCCAGCAGCCAGGTCCATCCATGCAGCTGGGCTTGTGTTGCTGACTCTACTAAGAAAACAGAGTGAAGGGCCTCGAGACTCACAGACATAATATAAATTCAAAAAAATAATAATAATATATTCATGAGTCCAACTGTCTACACATTCTCAGTTAGGTCGCACCTATGTTATATTACTCAGCATGTGGTTTCAATTGTAACAACAATGCACATTTGTTCAATAGCATGCTGGCTGTTAACTTGACTTCTCACTGTGTTTAAATATGCCATGGCCTGTGACTCCTTTTTAGGGGTCAAGTGTCTCGCATGTGCCTGCATGTTATGGTCGGTATAATCTTATAGATTATCCAACCAGCAGAACCAGAATCTTTGATGTCAAAAGCCCTCCGTATATGTAATAGGTATATAATGTATATATACTGAACAAAACGAAAGGCGTAAAGTAGAAAAAAAGACAACCCACCGGCATGAAACAGCCATTCCCTCACTGCTTCTGGACTGACAAACATGCAACAGTCTTAAGGCTTCACTCCCTCTTTAAAATATAAAAGTCTTTAGTTGTTGTTCACCTGAAGACCTCTTTCCTTAACACTGAAAGATTATATTACACTTTGGAATTTCACAGCAGAATTTGACACCACTTGGTATTTATCGAAACATTTATGTTCACAGCTTTCAGTATTTCAACATCCATGATTTATGGTTCCCTTACCTCCACACTTTTAGCTATAGCCCCTTTAAAGAG
Source organism: Prionailurus bengalensis (assembly GCF_016509475.1). Taxonomy (NCBI): domain Eukaryota; kingdom Metazoa; phylum Chordata; class Mammalia; order Carnivora; family Felidae; genus Prionailurus; species Prionailurus bengalensis. Next base: position 97,729,109 of record NC_057344.1, on the reverse strand, counting down.
ACATAAAAAGTTAAAAGGAATTCATTGAAGTAACCCCAAAGAGCATCCCTTTATTTCCAGCTATTAAAGATTTTTATGTTGTCACAGAACATTGTAATGTGATTTCCCTAAATAACAAAGCCCTAGAAATCATATGAGAATTTTTGTTCTTCTACTGAAAAAAAAAAAAAAAACAACTAATGATAGTTTCTGGCATTTCAAGAATCATTTTCTGATCACTGAAAATCCCTCTGGAATAGTGTCTCCCTTCCAGTATATCTTGTTATTCTCCACCTTTACTTCCACTATGTATAAAGGTAAAAGCAGTCAAGCAAAGAGTGCTATCCTCAAATCAAAAAATCTGAATGTAGATTCCAGCTCTATAACTCACTAGTCATGAGAGCTAATTCAACTCATTAAGACTTTCTTTTGGCTTGGATTCCTCAAATGTTAAATAAGACTAATGGGGTGAATTTGAAGATGCAATTAGAGAATGGAATAGTAAAGACACAAATGTGTTTGTTAAATCATGGACCAAAGATTCAAAAAGACCAGTTTGAGAAAACTAGTTTATTGTGGCTACCAGATGAAAGAGGAGCAACAAGATAAAAAATGCAGAGAAAGAAGGATATTTGAGAACACTAACCACAATAACCACCACCATTTATATTTAGAGATGTCCCTACTTTGCACTATAGTTAAAAGCATACCTTCCAGCCCTCCCTCACTCTAAGGCACAAGAGCCATGCTACAGGCACAAGGTTGCCACACTGTGTTGCCATCCTTTGAGCTTCAGTGCACCAGAATAGGCAGTTCATACCAGCTATCTAGTCTCCAACTGGCCAATGACCTCTTCTGAAATTTAATCTCAAATCAAAGTTTCAAATAATAAAGAATACATTAAATTTTCATTCACCACTCTTGTTCACCCCTTCCAAATGTTCTCAGTCCCCAGTGACATTCTCTCTTAGTGATACACTTCTTCAAGTTACGCATTTGAGCATTACAACCCAAAAGAACTAACCCAGAGGAATATGAACCGAAGTCCTATTTCTTTTTTTTAATCCCACCAAGCCAATTCACCAAGAAATCTAGATTTATTTAGGATAGATCTTCCTCTGAGTTTGTATCAATCAAATCCTATTTACATTTTGTAATTTAAATAGTGCCTTGGATACTGAACAGATAACTCTCTATCAAAAGATAAAAGGATAATGGCATTTATCTTTGTGTTCTCAAGACCTATGATCCTGACACAGGTCACATTTTGCAAGAAAAATAAGCAGTTAGGACTTATGGGAAGATGGCAGAGCAAGAGGGTCCTAAGCTTAGCTCAATCCATGGACACACTGAGATAACAGCCACATCAGTGCAACTAACTCAGAAAATGACCTGAAGATTGGCAGAACAGACTTCCCACAGTTAATATCTAGAGAGAGGACCACAGTGAAAAGGGTAGGAGGGGCACAGACACAGTTGGGAAACTTTAAACCACCAACAAGACTAACCACAAATGGGAGGGACACCACAAACACAGAGAAGCAAGAGGATCAGACCATACACCAGGCACCCAGGCACAGGAGAACTACACAGGAGATGAGTCCCCACAACATCTAACTTTGAAAAACAGTGGGGCTAAACTTCGCAAGTTTTTACAATCAGTGAGACTTAACTCTGGGTACTTTAAAAATCAGTGGGCTTAGCTCTCTGAGAGCCAGAAGGTGATAAGGAACTGAGTCCCCACTCTTAAAGAGCCATCATAACACATAACCCTGTGGAGATACAGCATGCAAGCAGCACTGTGAAAAGTGCCTGGGGAAGGAGACTTATTTACTAATTTCAAACTTGTGCTGGAGGGGCAGGGATATTTAGGAGACTTCTCCAAGAACAAAAGAATTGGTGGGCATCATCTCTCCCCCAGCACCCCCACCACCACCACCAAGCCTAGATAGCCAGACACTTGTAGGAATAAGCATGAACACTCTCCACTTATTTTATTAGCTCTACTCATGCATGCCGCCCTCCTCTCTGTCGTGCAAACTCACCCCATTCAACCCACTCTACTCAGCAGGCATCCTTCCAAAGAGACTCCTACCATGCAAACAGTCGCAGCAAAAACCAGTACCACTCCAAAGCAGCTCTTGCCCTGGGGAGAGGAGAGGATAACCACACACAACAGTTTTCCCACAGCCCCAGCAGCCAAACCACATAGCTGACAGCGCAGAGAGAGTGCCATGCTGATCTGTGCAACTGCAGCCCCAGCAGATGGACTGGGGGCAGCCACCTGGTCTGACTGGAGGGTGGCCACCAATAAATGCTTCTCATGAAACAAGGCATAAAGAGTACCCTGCAAGTCAGTGTGCTGCAGCCCCAACAGAAGGACTGGGGGCAGGCATCTGGAATGACTGCAGGCCCCACCCACCTATAAAAGCCTCTCAGAGGACAAGGCAGGGAAAACAGGGAAAATGCCCCACCAGAGCTCTGTACAGATGGCTGAGGGCACAAATCTTGTCTGACTGCTGACACCACCCAACTACAAGCCACTTAACAGCACAGGGACCAAACCCTGCCCATTGCATGCACAACAGGCAAAGTGGGCCAATGAAACTGACTGAACTGAAGGCAAATATGGCTCAACCACAATAGTAGGGCCCATGAAACCCACATAGGAGACACTGCTGAAGCACCTGGGTCTGATGAATAGGGAACATTATGCTACAAAGCGCCACACAACCTGTTTTTCAAGGTCAGAAGAATTAGCTAACTTTCCTAATACACAGAAACAAACACCGAGTTAGACAAAATGAAGAGACAAAGGAATATGCCCCCAAATTAAAGAATAGGACAAAACCACAGCAAAAGAACTAAATGAAACAAAAATAAACAATAAGCCTAATAAAGAATTCAAAGTAATGCTCATAAAGATACTCACTGGAATTGAGAAAAGAGTAGAGAAACTCAATGAGACCTTCAACAAAGAGATAGGAAAAATACATATAAAAAAAAACAGGGATGAAAAACTAATAATTAACTTAAAAACACACTAGAATCAATAGATTAGAGGAGGAAGAAGAACAAATAAGCAACCTGGAAGACAAGGTGATGAAAAGCACCCAAACTGAACAGTAAAAAGAAAAAAGAATAATAAAAGAGTAATAAGAAAAGAATAACAAAATGAGAATAGGGTAAGTGAACTTAGTGACATCATCAAGCATAATAAAATTTCTATTATGGGGATCTCAGAAGGTAAAGAGAGACAGAGGTGGCAGATAATTTATTTAAAGAAATAATAGCTGAAAATTCCCTTATCCAGGAAATAGACATTCAGATCTAAGAAGCATAGAGAAGCCCAATAAAAATTAACACAAGGAGGTCCACACCAAGATACATAATAATTAAAATGGGATAAAGTAGTAATAGAGATTTTTAAGGCAGCAAGAAAAAACAGTTACACAAGGGAAATTTATAAGGCTATTACCTGATTTTTTAGAAGAAATGTCACAGGCAAGAAAGGAGTGACATGATATATTCAAAGTACTGAAAGAAAAAAAAACCTACAACCAAAAATACCCACAAGTTATCATTCAGAATAGAAGTAGAGAGAAAGAGTTTCCCAGACAAACAAAAGTTAAAGGAGATCATCACCACTAAAACAACTTTACAAGAAACATTAAAGGGAATTCTTTGGGTATAAATAAATGACCATAAACAGGAGTAAGAAAATTATGAAAGGAAAAAATTTCACAGGTAAATGAAAACATAATAATGAAAGTAGCACATTAATCACTTATAAAACCAGTACAAAAAAAAAACAGTACAAAGGTTAAAGCATAAAGTAGTAAAATCAATTACATCTAGAAGAATCACTCAAGGAATTCACAAAATAAAAGAATATAAATATGACATCATATACAAAAAATGTAGGCAAGGGGGGAGTAAAAATTTAGTGCTTTTATAATGGGTTAAAACTCAAGCAACCATCAACTTAATATATAGACTGTCATTGGCATAAATGTTATATATTAACCTAACGATAACAAATCAAAAACCTATAAAAGATATACAAAAAAATAAGGAGAAAGGAATGGAAGCATATCACACACACAAAAAAAGTCATCACACTACAAAGAAAGATCAAGAGAAGAAGAACAGAATAGAGAAGAATTACAAAAACAACTATAAACCAAGTAACAAATTCACAATAAGTACATACCTATCAATAATTTATTTGAGGGGCACCTGAGTGGCTCAGTTGGTTAAGTGCCTGGCTTCTGCTCAGGTCATGATCTCACAGTTTGTTGAGTTCAAGCCCCATGTCGGGTTCTGCTGACAGCTCAGAGCCTGGAGCCTGCTTCGGATTTTGTGTCTCTCTCTCTGCCCCTCCCCTGCTTGCTCTCTGTATCTCTCAAAAATAAACATTAAAATAATTAATAATAATTTCTTTGAATGTAAATGGACTAAATGCTTCAATCAAAAGATACAGAGTGACTGAATGGATTAAAAAAAAAAAGCGAGATCCATCCTTCAAACCTAAGACCTATGCAAACTGAAAGTGAAGGTATGTAAAAACATTTACTGTACAAATGGAAGTGAAAAGAAAGTTGTATAGCAACACATGTATCAGACAAAATAAACTTTAAAACAAAGACAGCAACAAGAGACAAAAAAAAGGACACTTACTTAATGATAAAGGGAACAATCCAACAAGAGGATATAACAACTATAAATATTTATGCACCCAACATTGAACACCTAAAAACATAAGGCAACTATTAACAAACATAAAGGAAGAAATTGACAGTCATACAATAGTAGGGGACATTAATACCCGACTTATGTCAATGAATAGATCATCCAGATGAAAAAGCAACAAGTAGCTGTGAATGACACACTGGAGCAGATGGACCTAATGTATATTCAGAGAATTCCATCCAAAACCAGTGGAATAAGTGCATCAACAAGTCTCAATAAATACAAAATATTGGAATCATATCATGCATCTTTTCTGAGCAATGGTATAAAGCTAGGAATTGATCACAAGAAAAAATCTGGAAAGAACACAAATACATGGAGGCTAAATAACATGCTACTAAACAATGAATGAGTTAACCAAGAATTCAAAGAGGAAATGAAAAAATGCATGAAGACAAATGAAAATGAAAACACGGCCCCATATCTTTGCAATGCAGTACAGCTGTTCTAAGAGGAAAGGATATAGCAATACAGGCTTACCTCAGGAACCAAGAAAAATCTCAAAGTAACAACCTAACCTTACACCTAACGGAGCTAGAAAAAGAAGAACAAAATGAGAAGCCAGTAGAAGGAAGGAAATACAAAAAATTATAGCAGAAGAAAATTAGAGACTAAACAAACAATAGAACAAATCAAGAAAACCAGAAGCTTATTCTTGAAAAGATCAACAATGATAAATCTTTAGCCAGACTCATCAAAAAAAAAAAAAGAAAGAAAGAGAGAGACTCAAATAAACAAAATCAGAAATGACGGAATAAAAATAACTGTTGACACCACAGAAATATAAAGAGTCATAAGAGCATATTATAAAAAATTATATGCCATCAAATTGGACAACTTAGAAGAAATGGATACATTCCCTGAAACATATAACCTTCCAAAACGAAATCAGGAAGAAATAGAAAATTTAAACATATTACAAGCAATGAAACTGAATCAGTAATTTAAACTCCCAACAAACAAGTCCAGGACGAGAAAGATTCACAGGTTTATTCTAGCAAACATTTAAACAACAGTTAATACTATTCTTCTCAAACTATTTCAAAAAATTTTCAGAAAAGGAAGGAAAACTTGCAAATTCATTCTATGAGACCAGCATTACCCTGATACCAAAACCAGATAAAGACACTACAAAAAAGAAAACTACAGGCCAGTATCTCTAAACATAAATGCAAAAATCCTCAACAAAATATTAGAAACAAAATCCAAAGATGCATTTAAAAAATTATTCACCTTGATGATCAAGTGGGATTTATTCCAGGGATATAAAGATGGTGCAATATTTGCAAATCAATCAACTTAATACATCACATAAAAAGAGAAAGGATAGGGGCGCCAGGGTGGCTCAGTCGGTTGAGCATCAGACTTCAGCTCAGGTCATGATCTCGTGGTCTGTGAGTTCAAGCCCCACATCCGGCTCTGTGATGACAGCTGGGAGCCTGGAGCTGCTTCAGATTCAGTGTCTCCCTCTCTCTCTCTCTGCCCCTCCCCCACTCATGCTCTCTCTCTCTCTCTCTCTCTCTCTCTCTCTCTCTCTCTCTCTCTCTCTGTCAAAAATAAATAAACATTAAAAAAAGAGAGAGAGAAAGGATAAAAATCATATGATCATCTCAGTAGATGCAGAAAAAGCATTTAACAAAGTACAAAATCTACTTATGATAAAAACTAAACAAAGTAGGTTTAGAAGGAACAAACCTCAGCATAATAAAGGCCATAGATGAGAAGCCCACAGCTAATATCATACTCCGGGGTGAAAAACAGAGAGCTTTTTCTCTAAGATCATGAACAAGAGAAGGACATCCACTCTCACCACTTTTACTCAACATAATACTGGAAGTCCTAGCCAAAGCAATAAAACAACAAAAAGAAATAAAAGGCACCCAAATTGGTAATAAAGAAGTAAAATTTTCACTATGTACAGATGACATGATACCACATATATAAAATTCTAAATAATCCCACCAAAAAAATGCTAGAACAAATGAATTAAGTAGAGTCACAGGATACAAAATAAGTATAGAGAAAGCATTTCTATATACTAGTAATGAAATAGCAGAAAGAAAAATTAAGAAAATAGTCTCATTTACAACTGCCCCAAAAAGAATACCTTGGAATAAACTTAATCAAGGAGGTGAAAGACCTATACTCCAAAAACTATAATATGCTGGTGAAAGCAGTTGAAGATGACACCAAAAAAATGGAAAGATAGTTCATGCTCATGGAATGGAAGAACAAATCTTGTTAAAATGCTCCTACTACCGAAAGCAATCTAGAGACTTAATGTAATCTCTATCAAATACCATTAACAATTTTCACAGAACTAGAACAAATAATACTAAAATTTGTATGGAACCACAAAATACCCTGAATTGCCAAAGTAATCTTGAAAAAGAAGAACCAAGCTGAAGGTATCACAATCTCACATTTCAAGATATACTACAAAGCTATAGTAGTCAGAACAGTATGGTAGAGGCACAAAAACAGACACATATATTAATGTGTGAAACAGAACAGAAACCCTTGAAATAAACCCACACTTGTACAGCCAATTAATCTACAACAAAGGAGGCAAAAATATGTAACAGGGAAAAGATAGTCTCTTCAATAAACAGTTCTGGGAAAACTAGACCATAATATGCAAAAGAATGAAACTGGACCACTTTTTTAAACCATACACATGAATACAGACCTGATATGAGACCTGAAATCACACAACTCCTAGGAAAAAAAAAAAAAACATAGGCAACAATTTTTTTCACATTGACCACAGAAACATTTTCTAGATATGTCTCCTAAGGTAAGGGAAACAAAAGCAAAATTAAATTATTAGAACTACACCAAAATAAAAAGCTCTTATACAGCAAAGAAAATCATCAAAACAAAAGGGCAACCTACTCAATGGGGAAAGATATTTGCAAATGATGTATCTGACTGATCATGGATTAATACCCCAAATTTTAAAATCTTATACTACTCAACACTAAATATACAAATAAACCAATTTAAAAATGGGCAGAGAGAATTCTGGGAAGATGGCGGCGTAGGAGGACGCTGGGCTCACCGCACGTCCTGCTGATCACTTACATTCCACCTATACCTGCCAAATTAACCCAGAAAACCGCCAGAGGATTAGCAGAATGGAGTAGCCAGACCCAAGCACAGACGAGAGGCCCACAGAAGAGGGTAGGAAGGGCGGCGAGGCGGTGTGCGCTCCACGGACTGGCGGGAGGGAGCCGGGGCGGAGGGGCGGCTCGCCGGCCAAGCAGAGCCCCCGAGTCTGGCTGACAAAAGTGGAGGGGCCTGACGGACTGTGTTCCCACAGCAAGCGCGACTTAGCGTCTGGGAGGTCATAAGTTAACAGCTCTGCTCGGAAAGCGGGAAGGCTGGAGGACAAAGGGAGGGAGAGCTGCTGAGCCCCCTGACAACAGAGCTCAGTTTGGTGGGGAACAAAGGCGCTCGCCAGCGCCATCTCCCCCGCCCATCCCCCAGCCAAAATCCCAAAGGGAACCAGTTCCTGCCAGGGAACTTGCTCGCTCCATGCAAACACCCAACTCTGCGCTTCTGAGGAGCCAAACCTCCGGCAGTGGATCTGACTCCCTCCCGCTGCCACAGGGCCCCTCCTGAAGTGGATCACCTAAGGAGAAGTGAGCTAAGCCTGCCCCCCCTGCCGCCGTGCACCTTGCCTACCCACCCCAGCTAATACGCCAGATCCCCAGCATCACAAGCCTGGCAGGGTGCAAGTAGCCCAGACGGGCCACGCCACCCCACAGTGAATACTGCCCCTAGGAGAGGGGAAGAGAAGGCACACACCAGTCTGACTGTGGCCCCAGCGGTGGGCTGGGGGCAGACATCAGGTCGGAGTGCCGCCTCGCCCACCAACTCCAGTTATACACCACAGCACAGGGGAAGTGCCCTGCAGGTCCTCACCACACCAGGGACTATCCAAAATGACCAAGCGGAAGGACTCCCCTCAGAAGAATCTCCAGGAAATAACAACAGCTAATGAGCTGATCAAAAAGGATTTAAATAATATAACAGAAAGTGAATTTAGAATAATAGTCATAAAATTAATCGCTGAGCTTGAAAACAGTATACAGGACAGCAGAGAATCTCTTGCTACAGAGATCAAGGGACTAAGGAACAGTCACGTGGAGCTGAAAACCCTTTAAACAAAATGCAAAACAAAATGGAAACGACGACAGCTCGGATTGAAGAGGCAGAGGAGAGAATAGGTGAACTAGAAGATAAAGTTATGGAAAAAGAGGAAGCTGAGAAAAAGAGAGATAAAAAAATCCAGGAGTATGAGGGGAAAATTAGAGAACTAAGTGATACACTAAAAAGAAATAATATACGCATAATTGGTATCCCAGAGGAGGAAGAGAGAGGGAAAGGTGCTGAAGGGGTACTTGAAGAAATCATAGCTGAGAACTTCCCTGAACTGGGGAAGGAAAAAGGCATTGAAATCCAAGAGGCACAGAGAACTCCCTTCAGACGTAACTTGAATCGATCTTCTGCACGACATATCATAGTGAAACTGGCAAAATACAAGGATAAAGAGAAAATTCTGAAAGCAGCAAGGGGTAAACGTGCCCTCACATATAAAGGGAGACCTATAAGACTCGTGACTGATCTCTCTTTTGAAACTTGGCAGGCCAGAAAGAATTGGCACAAGATCTTCAGGGTGCTAGACAGAAAAAATATGCAGCCGAGAATCCTTTATCCAGCAAGTCTGTCATTTAGAATAGAAGGAGAGATAAAGGTCTTCCCAAACAAACAAAAACTGAAGGAATTTGTCACCACTAAACCAGCCCTACAAGAGATCCTAAGGGGGACCCTGTGAGACAAAGTCCCAGAGACATCACTACAAGCATAAAACATACAGACATCACAATGACTCTAAACCCGTATCTTTCTATAATAACACTGAGTGTAAATGGATTAAATGCGCCAACCAAAAGACACAGGGTATCAGAATGGATAAAAAAACAAGACCCATCTATTTGCTGTCTACAAGAGACTCATTTTAGACCTGAGGACACCTTTAGATTGAGAGTGAGGGGATGGAGAACTATTTATCATGCGACTGGAAGCCAAAAGAAAGCTGGAGTAGCCATACTTATATCAGACAAACTAGACTTTAAATTAAAGGCTGTAACAAGAGATGAAGAAGGACATTATATAATAGTTACAGGGTCTATCCACCAGGAAGAGCTAACAATTATAAATGTCTATGCGCCGAATACCGGAACCCCCAAATATATAAAACAATTACTCATAAACATAAGCAACCTTATTGATAAGAATGTGGTCATTGCAGGGGACTTTAACACCCCACTTACAGAAATGGATAGATCATCTAGACACACGGTCAGTAAAGACACAAGGGCCCTGAATGAGACATTGGATGAGATGGACTTGACAGATATATTTAGAACTCTGCATCCCAAAGCAACAGAATATACTTTCTTCTCGAGTGCACATGGAACATTCTCCAAGATAGATCATATACTGGGTCACAAAACAGCCCTTCATAAGTTTACCAGAATTGAAATTATACCATGCGTACTTTCAGACCACAATGCTATGAAGCTTGAAATCAACCACAGGAAAAAGTCTGGAAAACCTCCAAAAGCATGGAGGTTAAAGAACACCCTATTAACGAATGAGTGGGTCAACCAGGCAATTAGAGAAGAAATTAAAAAATATGTGGAAACAAATGAAAATGAAAATACAACAATCCAAACGCTTTGGGACGCAGCAAAGGCAGTCCTGAGAGGAAAATACATTGCAATCCAGGCCTATCTCAAGAAACAAGAAAAATCCCAAATACAAAATCTAACAGCACACCTAAAGGAAATAGAAGCAGAACAGCAAAGGCAGCCTAAACCCAGCAGAAGAAGAGAAATAATAAAGATCAGAGCAGAAATAAACAATATAGAATCTAAAAAAACTGTAGAGCAGATCAACAAAACCAAGAGTTGGTTTTTTGAAAAAATAAACAAAATTGACAAACCTCTAGCCAGGCTTCTCAAAAAGAAAAGGGAGATGACCCAAATAGATAAAATCATGAATGAAAATGGAATGATTACAACCAATCCCTCAGAGATACAAACAATTATCAGGGAATACTATGAAAAATTATATGCCAACAAACTGGACAACCTGGAAGAAATGGACAAATTCCTGAACACCCACACGCTTCCAAAACTCAATCAGGAGGAAATAGAAAGCTTGAACAGACCCATAACCAGCGAAGAAATTGAATCGGTTATCAAAAATCTCCCAACAAATAAGAGTCCAGGACCAGATGGCTTCCCAGGGGAGTTCTACCAGACGTTTAAAGCAGAGATCATACCTATCCTTCTCAAGCTATTCCAAGAAATAGAAAGGGAAGGAAAACTTCCAGACTCATTCTATGAAGCCAGTATTACTTTGATTCCTAAACCAGAGAGAGGCCCAGTAAAAAAAGAGAACTACAGGCCAATATCCCTGATGAATATGGATGCAAAAATTCTCAATAAGATACTAGCAAATCGAATTCAACGGCATATAAAAAGAATTATTCACCATGATCAAGTGGGATTCATTCCTGGGATGCAGGGCTGGTTCAACATTCGCAAATCAATCAACGTGATACATCACATTAACAAAAAAAAAAGAGAAGAACCATATGATCCTGTCAATCGATGCAGACAAGGCCTTCGACAAAATCCAGCACCCTTTCTTAATAAAAACCCTTGAGAAAGTCGGGATAGAAGGAACATACTTAAAGATCATAAAAGCCATTTATGAAAAGCCCACAGCTAACATCATCCTCAACGGGGAAAAACTGAGAGCTTTTTCCCTGAGATCAGGAACACGACAGGGATGCCCACTCTCACCGCTGTTGTTTAACATAGTGCTGGAAGTTCTAGCATCAGCAATCAGACAACAAAAGGAAATCAAAGGCATCAAAATTGGCAAAGATGAAGTCAAGCTTTCGCTTTTTGCAGATGACATGATATTATACATGGAAAATCCGATAGACTCCACCAAAAGTCTGCTAGAACTGATACAGGAATTCAGCAAAGTTGCAGGATACAAAATCAATGTACAGAAATCAGTTGCGTTTTTATACACTAACAATGAAGCAACAGAAAGACAAATAAAGAAACTGATCCCATTCACAATTGCACCAAGAAGCATAAAATACCTAGGAATAAATCTAACCAAAGATGTAAAGGATCTGTATGCTGAAAACTATAGAAAGCTTATGAAGGTAATTGAAGAAGATATAAAGAAATGGAAAGACATTCCCTGCTCATGGATTGGAAGAATAAATATTGTCAAAATGTCAATACTACCCAAAGCTATCTACACATTCAATGCAATCCCAATCAAAATTGCACCAGCATTCTTCTCCAAACTAGAACAAGCAATCCTAAAATTCATACGGAACCACAAAAGGCCCCGAATAGCCAAAGGAATTTTGAAGAAGAAGACCAAAGCAGGAGGCATCACAATCCCAGACTTTAGCCTCTACTACAAAGCTGTCATCATCAAGACAGCATGGTATTGGCACAAAAACAGACACACAGACCAATGGAATAGAATAGAAACCCCAGAACTAGACCCACAAATGTATGGCCAACTCATCTTTGACAAAGCAGGAAAGAACATCCAATGGAAAAAAGACAGTCTCTTTAACAAATGGTGCTGGGAGAACTGGACAGCAACATGCAGAAGGTTGAAACTAGACCACTTTCTCACACCATTCACAAAAATAAACTCAAAATGGATAAAGGACCTAAATGTGAGACAGGAAACCATCAAAACCTTAGAGGAGAAAGCAGGAAAAGACCTCTCTGACCTCAGCCGTAGCAATCTCTTACTCGACACATCCCCAAAGGCAAGGGAATTAAAAGCAATAGTGAATTACTGGGGCCTTATGAAGATAAAAAGCTTCTGCACAGCAAAGGAAACAACCAACAAAACTAAAAGGCAACCAACGGAATGGGAAAAGATATTTGCAAATGACATATCGGACAAAGGGCTAGTATCCAAAATCTATAAAGAGCTCACCAAACTCCACACCCGAAAAACAAATAACCCAGTGAAGAAATGGGCAGAAAACATGAATAGACACTTCCCTAAAGAAGACATCCGGATGGCCAACAGGCACATGAAAAGATGTTCAGCGTCGCTCCTTATCAGGGAAATACAAATCAAAACCACACTCAGGTATCACCTCACGCCAGTCAGAGTGGCCAAAATGAACAAATCAGGAGACTATAGATGCTGGCGAGGATGTGGAGAAACGGGAACCCTCTTGCACTGTTGGTGGGAATACAAACTGGTACAGCCACTCTGGAAAGCAGTGTGGAGGTTCCTCAGAAAATTAAAAATAGACCTACCCTATGACCCAGCAATAGCACTGCTAGGAATTTATCCAAGGGATACAGGAGTACTGATGCATAGGGGGACTTGTACCCCAATGTTCATAGCAGCACTCTCACCAATAGCCAAATTATTGAAAGAGCCTAAATGTCCATCAACTGATGAATGGATAAAGAAACTGTGGTTTATATACACAATGGAATACTACATGGCAATGAGAAAAAATGAAATATAGCCTTTTGTAGCAACGTGGATGGAACTGGAGAGTGTGATGCTAAGTGAAATAAGCCATACAGAGAAAGACAGATACCATATGGTTTCACTCTTATGTGGATCCTGAGAAACTTAACAGGAACCCATGGGGGAGGGGAAGAAAAAAAAAAAAGAGGTTAGAGTGGGAGAGAGCCAAAGCATAAGAGACTGTTAAAAGCTGAGAACAAACCGAGGGTTGATGGGGGGTGGGAGTGAGGGGAGGGTGGGTGATGGGTATTGAGGAGGGCACCTTTTGGGATGAGCACTGGGTGTTGTATGGAAACCAATTTGTCAATAAATTTCATATATATAAAAATAAATAAATAAATAAAATACTAACACTTGTAAAAAAAAAATAAAATAAAATAAATAAAAATGGGCAGAGAATATAAGAAGACATTTTTCCAAAGAAGACATACAGATGTCCAACAGCACATGAAAAGATGCTCAATATCACTAAACACCAGGGAAATGCAAATTAAAAACACAATGAGATATCATCTTAAACCTGTCAAAATGGCTAAAATAAAAAACACAAGAAATTACCAGTTTTGGCGAAGATGTGGAGAAAAAGGAACCCTTGTGTACTATTAAGTAAGAATGCAAGCTGGTGCAGCCACTGTAGAACATAGTATGGAAGTTCCTCAAAATATTAAAAATAGAATTACCATATGATTCAGTAATTCTACTACTGGGTATTTACCCAAAGAAAATAGAAACACTAAATCAAAAAGATATATGCACCCCTGTGTTGGTTCCAGCACTATTCACAATAGCCAAGATATGAAAATGTCCATTGATATATGAATGGATAAAGAAGAAGTGGAGTGTGCGTGTGTGTGTATATATATATATATATATATATATATATATATATACACACACATATATGTATGTATATATGTGTGTGTATATATGTATCTATATACACACACACAATGAAATATTACTCATCCATAAAAAAGAATGCAATGGTGTGATTTGTAACATGGATGGACCTGGTAGATACAATGATAAGTGAAATAAGTCAGAGAAAGACAAATGCCTTATGATTTCACTCATATGTGGAATTTAAGAAACTAAACAAATAAACCAAATAAAAAAGAGACAAGCTAAAAAACAACTCTTAAATATAGAGAACAAACTGGTAGTTTCCAGAGGGGAGGTATGCGGAGGGAAGTGTGCAATAGATAAACTGGATTAGGAGTACACTTATTTCGATGAGCACTGAGAAATGTATAAAATTATTAAATCATTATATTGTATACCTGAAACAGTATGTTAATTATACTTCAATAAGTTCTTTAAAAAAACTTAGCAGTTAGGCTGAGACCCTTGTTTCCACCATGGTTTGGCTTCTCACCATAAACAGACTTGAAATGTCTCATAAGCATGCATAGCTGCAGCTATTAAGTCCAAAACCACACATCCAGTTCACACCTATTTCCTAGGCTCTAGAATAAGGTTTCCAACTAGATGTTCTCACTCAGATGTTCCACAGGTATTTCAAATTCAGTATGCTTAAAACCAAACTTGTCATTTCTAACAATCACCTCTTGACACTCAGACTTGCTTGGCTTCTTCTCCTGAATTTCCAATTTGAAGAGTAGACCTCAAATCCAGAATCCTTGGATCTTATATTGTGATTTATAACCAAAAATATATATTTGGTCTTTGTCTAATGTTACTGGCACAGAACTCCTAAAAGCCTTGGAACTTTCTAGTGATAAGAGCAACGAAGGTGTCTTTTTTTATATTAGGGATGTAACTTTTGGACCATGCGTAAGGATGGCTGGCTACCAGAAGATCCATCCATGTGATTAGAGGGTAACTTTCAGTCCCAACCCTCTGAACTTTGGAGAGGGTAGAGGGGCTACAGGTTAAATTAATCACCAATAGCCAATGATTTAATCAATCATACCCATGTAATGAAGCCTCCATAAAACCAAAAGGATGTGGTTCAGAGAACTTCCAGGTTGGTGGACACACAGGTGGAGAAAGTGGTTGCACTTGCAGTGGGCATGGAAGCTCTGCACACTTTTCCCATACCATGGTCTATGAATCTCTTTCATATGCCTATTGCTGAGTATATATTTTTATAATAAATCAGTAACCTTGTAAGTAAAATGTTTCTCTTAGTTTTGGGAGCTGCTCTAGCAAATTAATCAAGCCTAAAAAGAGTGTGTGGGATCCTGCAATCAAAAGTCCATCAGAAGCATAGGTGACAATCTAGACTTAACACTGGTGTCTAACGTGGGAAGAGGAACAGTCCTGTAGGACTGAACCCTTAACCTGTGGAATCAGATGCTATTTCTAGGTTGACAGTGTCAGAACTGAGTTGAATTGCGGGGAATCCAGCTGGTATAGGAGAATTGTTTGGTGGTGTGGAAAAAAAAACCCTAAACACTGGAATTAGAATTACATTAATTTCTTATTCTTGTCTTTCTCTCATCTATATCTAACTATATCCTATCAAATCTACCTCTAAAATACTAACATTCTTTCTTCTTCTCCAGCACTTTTGCCAATGCATTGATGAAAGTCCTCAGCATCACTTATTTGAACTATTACAGTTTTCCTGCCAAGGCTATGACTTGCCACTGAAGCCAGAATATCATTTTGAAACACAAATCAGATCATTTGATCTTTTCAAGCCTAATTCTAGCCATAACTGTAACCTGATGCCATGTCAGAATCTGTAGGATGGAGTGTAAGCAGTTATCAGAGAAAAACTTACAGCATTATATACCTAACTCAATAAAAAGGGTAAAAATTAAATAGCCAACTCAAAATACTTGATTAAAAAGATAGTAATAACAAAGTAAACTAAAATAAAGCAGAAGGAATGCATTAATAATAATAAAAGTAGAAACTAAGGAGTTAAAAACTGAGAATGACTATAACTAACAAATCTAAAATCTGGTTCTTCGAGAAGAATCAGTAAAATAGACAAAACACTACCTAACCTAATTAGGAAAGCATAAATACAACAAATTAGAAACAATGGGGAGAAGGGAATAGCTACCAAAGGGAGGAAAATTTTAAATTATAAGGGATTGCTTTGCATGATTCTGTGCAAATAAATTAAAAAATCTAAATGAAATGAATGATTTTTAAGAAAAATATAAGCAAAAGTTACCCTAGTAGAGACAGATAATTTAATTATATCTAATGCCAGTAAAGAAATACACAAAGTAGTTCAGAGACTTCCCCACAAAAAAGCATGAGACCCAAAAGGCTTCACAATAAAATTCTACTGAATCTTTAAAAAATTAGATAATTCTAATGCTACTTAATTGCTTCTAGAACATAAAAAAGACTGAAAACTTCAAATGTTTTGTGAAGCAATTATAATATTCCTCTCTAAACTTGATGATGTTTAGAGAAACACAAAAAAGAACACTACGAATACTTTCACTTATGAAAATAAATATAAAAAATTTACACAAAATTAACAAATATGAAAGATGACCAAGTGAGGCTTATTCTGGAAGGCAAAAATTGTTCAATATTAAGAAATCATTAATATAATTCATTAATAAACATCCATTAATATAATCCATCTCATTAATAGAAAAGTCATGTGATTGTCTTCATAAATTTAGTAAAGACTTTGACAAAATCAAGTGCCCATTCATATTTTTTTTACAAAAAAATCAATAAATTAGGAATTAACAGACATTGTATGCCTTCATACAAAATTCACAATCTTACTTAGTGAGAAAATACTAGAGGCTATTCCACTAAGTTAGAGACTAACACTTGCTAGTATCTCTACCAATGTTTAATGTTGTGATGGAGATACTACCCATGCTATCAGGCAAGGGAAAGCATTTAGAGGTATTTGATCTGTAAAGAAACAAGTAATCCAAATAAAGGAATAAAAAAATTACTACAAAAAATAAGAAAACTGAATGAATTAGCTACCTGTAAAACCAACATCCTTCATGTCAATAAACAAAAAAAAATGATTACAAGATATAATGACAACAAAAAAGAAAAGGAAATACCTGGAAGCTCAAACTGTATCTAAGGAAAACCAAAAAACACTGCAGAAATACTCAAAAGTTCCCTTCAACAAATAGAAAGCCATACTTGGTTTTAGATAGGATGATTCAATATCATAAAGATGTCCTCTCTAAGCTAATTTATACATTGAATACAATCCAAATTTTTATTTAAATGTCATCAGAGTATATCCTGATTGATGAAAAATTCATTTTTAAAAATAAACAAGCAAAGAAAGTTTAAACATTGGAAAAGAAGAGCAATGAGGAAAAGCATTAACAGACTTCTAAAAATGCTATTAAGATTTTACAATTAAAACAGTTTGATATTGTCCCAAAATTAGACAAGCTAGTGGAACAAAACAGAAAAATCCAGAAAATGATCAAATTCCATATGGATGTTTGGTTTATAATAAAGGCAGCATCTCCTATCATTCAGTGTTATAATCAAGGTTCAGTCAGGTGACAAACCACACTGTTATTTGAACAAGGAAATCTTAATATAAAGAATTATTAACTAAATAAAGAAATAATAAGACAAAGGGATGAGAAGTACAGCATAGGGAATACAGTCAATAATAGTGTAATAATTTTGTATGGTAACAGACGGTAACTACATGTATCATGGTGAGGACGGTATAATGTACAGAACTGTTGAATCACTATGTTGTACACTTGAAACTAATATAACATTATATGTCAACTATACTTCAATTACAAAAATGTTTAGCATCATCACCATAACTTTTGAAGTAACCTCTAATTTAGCAGATTGAATTAATATCTTTCTTATTCATGAAGGCTTATATCATTTAAATATGATGCCCAAAAATACTTTTATTTTTAAATTCTCTAAAGTTTTATATCTTAAAATATTAAGATACTTGAATTTTCTAAGAAAAAAATGAATAAAAGAATGAGAAAAGAAACATTTTTAAACATTTTTTAAAAAGAATTATTAACTATAACAAGGAATTGGTAGTACAAGAGATCAGCTAGTACGAAGTAGAGAACTCTGTAAAATACAACAGTAGCAGACATAAGGAGTCACCACCTCTAGTGCTGAGATAAAAGTACCCAAGAAAGAGCCAACACACACACACATACATACACACACGCACATGCACACACACACACACACACACACACACACACACACACCCCAGGACTGAGGTCCAGACCTTGATGGAGAGGGCATAGCTATGGAACACTGAATGAGAGACAAACTGCTCTTCTGACACACCAGCACTACTGAAACCCTCCCGCTGGGGTGCTGAGGGAAGTCATCCTCAGAAAGATTCCAGCACAACTGCTATAAAACCACAGAAGGGAGTTGCAGAGGAAGTTTCTAACCTCTAGACACTACTGACCTTTGGTCACAACAAGAGCTGGGTGCTAGAAAGCTTCCTGTTCTATAGGATCCAAGCCCTAGGGAAACGTTTCTCATCCAGTGTCCTTCCAGCACCTTCTTCTTTTTACTTTTTATTTGTTTATTTTGAAAGACAGTGTGTGCACGTGCGCATGCAATCAGGGGAGGGGCAGAGATTAGGAGAGACAGAATCCCAAGCAGGATCCACACTATCAGCGCAGAGACCGTTGAAGGGTTCAAACTCATGAAATGTGAGATCTTGAACTGAGCCGAGATCAAGAGTCAGAGGCTTAACCAACTGAACCACCCAAGTGCCCCTCTTCTAACAAAAGCACCCGCTTCTAACAAAACTTAACATCAAGCCAGCTAGCTAAGGAAAAAAATTTACAGCGTTCATCTCAATTATTACAGAGAAGCCAATGAAGGACGTGGATTGGGAGCTGAGCAGCAATAAATGGTTACAATGGTGGGGAACACAGATTTTTTATAAATGGTGTCAGGATAAAACTGGATCTTCTTCTTGAACCATACACCAAGTAAATACCAAATGAACCAAAGACTTGAATTAAAAAAAAAAAAATGAAGCCATATAAATACTATAAGGAAACAAAGGTCAATTCCTATAACTTGTGAGTAGGAAACCTTCCTATGATCTAAATCCAGAGGAAACAAAAGGAAGGATTAATAAACTTAATTCCATAAAAGATTTTAATTGCATACAAAAAAAACAAAAGTAAAGCAAAAAAAAATAATAAATTAAAAGCAGAGAAATATATCTGCAATTTATATATCAAAGGCAAAGGACTGATACATTAAGAGCTGTTAAAGAAGAAAAAGGTCAACAGCCAAAAACAAGCTAGAAATATGAAGAAACAGTTTACAGTAAAAGAAGTACAGAATACTTTTAGCCATTTGAAAGAATGTTCAATCTAAGTCTTTGTAAGAGAAATGCAAATTAATTATACTAACTAAATTATCACCTATGCTAATATGTACATAGGTACCATAGTATATATAGTATAGCATATATTTGTTTATATGTGTATATATATGTATATGTACATATATGTATATATATGTATATGTACATATATGTATATATATGTATATTTATTATTTATATGTATATATGTATATACTATACCCAGCATTTATATTTAAGTATTTAAGTACATTTATATTTATACAATAAATATATATACACACATATATATTTGCGTATATATGTATATAAATACATGTATTTGCCTATATGGCCTCTAAACACCATATCCCACTAAAAAGAATCAGGGCTCACTTGAGAAACTTAACAGAAGACCATGGGGGAAGAAAAGGAAAAAAATAGTTTCAAACAGAGAGGGAGGGAGGCAAACCCTAAGATATTCTTAAATACAGAGAACTAAAGGTTGATGGGGGTCAGAGGAAAGGGGAAAATGGGTGATTGGCACTCAGGAGAGCACTTATTGGGATGAGCACTGGGTGTTGTATGTAATCGATGAATCATGGGAATCTACCCCCAAAATCAAGAGTATACTGTATACACTGTATGTTAGCTAACTTGACAATAAATTATATTAAAAAAATTAAAGAATCAGGGCTCTTTGAAGAAATGCCTGATTCCAGATCTGCCATGAGAAATGCACAAAATAAGCCTGGAACAACTTATTCCAGAAGAAAAGAAGCCATCAAAGAATACTGGAGTCATGTCAAAAGTCTTAGGAACTAACCTGCATAAGCTCCAATAGTGCACACTCGAAACAATATTTTGAAATGGACAAAATACATTTCAATTAATGTGTTCAAAATACGCCACCATGGAGCTGCCCCCCACCCCCACAAAAAATGTTCATCTTTGCAAGATTTTAGGGAGCCACAATTATTTTGAAAACTGGTATTTAAATGGAAAGAATCAAAGGGTTTTTGGTGCCCTTTTGCAATGGTCTCTACCTTAAGGTAATGATGGTTAATGAGGCAAAGTTCTTTACAGAAGTTTTCAGCAGCTAATAATGAAAAGAAGAAATGAGAGTATCACCAGTTTGTAAACTGCAATGAAATAATAAACCTAGACAATGAACATCAATATTTATTGATTGAAAACAATGGTTGATAACTCACAGAAAGAAATGCCAAGACATTATGCACCTCCTGGAGAGAAGATAACAGCATGTAAGAAATAATATTAAAAAATATTAAAAATATATAAAAAAATATTTTTAAAAAATCAAACCTGAATCTGATCAGTTTTCTAAATCTATCAATTTACTGAAAACATAAAGGAGAGAGAATGTATAGAGCAGCCAATGGAGATGCAAAAAAAAAAAAAAGAAGAAGAAAGAATCCTACAGACTAAAACAGACTTAAAAAACAAAATTAAACTATTACAATGTATGATGTTATGTAGATCCCCACTCAAACAAATAAACCTTTAAAAATACATGATAATTGAGAAAATGTGAATATTGACTAGGCATTTGATCATATAAGGAATTTTTTCTTAGGTGTAATAATTATGAAGAATCTCTACCTTTTTGAGATATTACTGAAATATTTACAGATATGTTGAGATTTGCTTCAAATATTTCTGAGGTATAACAAGGGTGCTAGTGGGTGGACACAGATGACATAAGAATGGACATGTGTTGAAGATAATGGAAACAAGGAGATGTACCCATCAGTTCATTTTTTTCATTTTTTCCTTTTCTTTCATATATGTTCTTAAATGTCCATAATAAAGGTTTCATAAAACATAATGAATGGTAATAGTCATAATCAGATGTGATCCAATAGACTAGGAGATAGGGGAACACATATAGCAAGAGAGTCCAGATTAGAACAGGCATTAACTCCAAGCCAAATATTCTTACCACTAGATAATACTGCAGCAGCCACTCATGCCCACCTCCAAAACCACTGATATGTAGTAGAACAGAAGCCTATATAAATCTCATACATTAAAACAAAACAAAAACCCACTATCTTATCTTTCACAAAATAACTAGCACGGTGCCTAAAGAAAAAAATTATATTCCCAAGAAAGATTTTCCTTGTTCAGAGGGACCTAACCCAAATCACCAAACAAATCTTGAACTATAAACTGCAACACTTGAAAAAAAAATAAGGTGTTAGGCAACATGAAGAAAAACAAACTCTGTTCTTAAATAAACCTCACAGACCGAATCTAGATGAGGCTTTGACTGTAGCCATATATTCAGAAACATTAAAGGACTTTCCACCCTACCATCCCATGCTCCAAGAAACCAAACGTAAAGCAATGTCATTCTTTAATGATAGAAATAAATCTAGTTACTGAATACAGTGCTTAGATGTATAAAATGTGCTACTGGCAATGAAAGAACTCTCTAAGTCACATGGTGACACTTCAGAAGAAGCACTTGGTGGGTGAGTTAGAGCTGCAGACTCAGGTTTTTCTTTCCAGGAGATGCTCTTCATAGCTTCCATGCTGCACTTTCCACCCAGAATCTAGAACATGCTGTTCCATCCCAGACTTTCAAAGGTCTACTTCATCCTGCAGGAAACTAAGTTCTGAAATTAAGTAACATTTCAAATCTATCGGTTATTTTGTTCTGCTATAAATCTTTTAGACTAGAGAAGTCACAAAAGAAATGTAGCTGGCCAGGCAGCCGCTCTCCAAGACTATGGATTCATATTTCAGTCTGAATGTCTTCAAGTACCTTGTAAATTTAGTTCTATTATTAATAATATATATAATGTCCAACACTTACCCACCAAGACAGTAGCTCTCTGAAAATACTAACAAATTTAATTGTCTTAAATAAAGCCACCTGTTGAAATTTCCAGCTACACTAAAAACAAACCTACACCTTACTGTGCTGGATTATATTAGATCCAGGTTTAGGATTTTGATTCAGATTACATCAGATCACATGATTGGCTCAACTTCCTGTAACCTCTCCCATGCTCACTTCCCCTTATTTTTTTTTTTTTTTACTTTTTTTCTTTTTAACATTTATCTATTTTTGAGAG
Organism: Prionailurus bengalensis; assembly: GCF_016509475.1. Classification (NCBI taxonomy): domain Eukaryota; kingdom Metazoa; phylum Chordata; class Mammalia; order Carnivora; family Felidae; genus Prionailurus; species Prionailurus bengalensis. Next base: position 97,706,369 of record NC_057344.1, on the reverse strand, counting down.
ACTGAGAATGAGCACGGGAGGGACAGAGAGAGAGAGAGAAGGAGACACAGAATTTGAAGCAGGCTCCAGGCTCAGAGCTGTCAGCACAAAGCCTGAGGCGGGGCTCAAACCCAGGAACCATGAGATCATGACCTGAGCCAAAGTTGGACGCTTAACAGACTGAGACACCCAGACACCCCTCACTTTCCCTTTTTTATTTAAAATATTTCTATCGGGGCGCCTGGGTGGCGCAGTCGGTTAAGCGTCCGACTTCAGCCAGGTCACGATCTCGCGATCCGTGAGTTCGAGCCCGCGTCAGGCTCTGGGCTGATGGCTCAGAGCCTGGAGCCTCCTCCCGATTCTGTGTCTCCCTCTCTCTCCCTCCCCGTTCATGCTCTGTCTCTCTCTGTCCCAAAAATAAATAAACGTTGAAGAAAAAAATTTGTAAAAAAAATAATAAATAAAATATTTCTATCATGTCTACTGGTAAAGCAGAACATATGAGGCGGGGGAGACTATGGAAGAAACCTTTTCACATCGTGTACTTAATTTTGTTTATTATCATACAGAGCTCTTTATAACACTGTGGGTTTCTGATCTCCTAAAAGACAGAGAAGTCTCTGGGCATTTTATTGGCATAACTCTGAATGACTCACCTTAGCTCTTCTTCTCCCTTTCTTTCCTGTTTCTTCTGCCCCTAACATCACAACCACCTGGAAGTGGTTCAGTAAACTATATAGTTAATAATAATACATCAACTGGATAGAATATTATATAACCTTAAAAGACTGTTCCCTGGGCACCTGGGTGGCTCAGATGGTTAAGCATCTGACTTTGGCTCAGGTCATAATCTCAACGTTCTTTAGTTTGAGCCCCACCTTGGGCTCTGTGCTGACAGCTCAGAGCTGGAACTTACTTCAGATTCTGTCTCCCTCATTTTCTGCCCCTCCCCTACATGCTCCTGTGCTCGCACGCGCTCTCGCTCTCTCTCTCTCTCTCTCTCCCTAAGATAAATAAACATTACCAAAACAATTAATTAAAAAAATTTAAAACTATTGTTCCCCATGCTGTACTGGGGTAAAGACTGGATAAACTAAGTAAAAAAGGTAAAATACAAAACAATATGTAAGATTCATTTTTAAACATCCCTAGAAAATTACAGAAAGAGAGTTTATCTAAATGCTAACTCTGCATAACAATGAATGAATTTTTCCCTGTCTTCTAAATGTAAAATGCACTGATTCATTAACAGAAAAAACATATATTGATAGTAAGTTTGATAAAAAAGAACAGTCTTATTTAAGATTCATAACTACAGTCATTAACATAAAGCATAGATCACTTTAAAGAGGTGAAGGGTTCACATAATATAAACACAAATGCAGATGTGGAAGTACATAAGCAACTTCATAAGAGTATTGTCACAGGAATTAGGATACTATAATGAGGACCTTTCGGAATTCATAAATAATGCCCACCTATAGGATGTCAACTCTATCGCCAGTTTGATTGATTGTTAAAGCATAAGGCTGAGCTAATCTAGAATATCTGAATTCCAAATATTTGACACTGGAATTAATCTCGAGCTCACTGTGGGTCAATGCCTTTTAAACACTTGGCTAAAAGACATAATTTTTATGAAGGATCACATGAGAGTATGCAGACTATACACTCCTCTGATATAACCTTTCCTTGGATTAAGTCAGAAAAATCCGAAAACTTCATAACTGGAGAACATTATATGATCCACTCTTTCAACTCCATTTACCACTATACTCAACCTCTCCCCTTGTCCCGTGAGAATTGTGTTTTACTGAATGGCTCTTGAATTAAATGTACTGAAGCCATCTGCCTAAAATAAAAGACAGAATGTGTTTCCAGTAAGTGTATAAGGCATCATGCATAAGGACCTACAAAAGAATTTTATCTCAGTCTCCATATCAGAAATTATGTTTTTCCTCAACAACTGGCCTTTTTGTGTATGGGCCCTGAATCCTACCATTTCCCTTGTCCCTGGGGAAAAGTACACGGTGATTTGTGGCCAGTAATTTGCTTCACAGCCTCACTTAGCTCTATATACTTTCTCCACCTTCTTTTTCCATTACATCATATTCCTTGTTTATTTTTAATTATTTTCTTTTGCCATATTATTTGAATTCTTTCAAGCTGCCTTAGAATAAGGTAGCATATGATTAGCTCTTTGATTAATTAAAATGAAAAATTACATAAAAATTCACACTTCTAAAGAATCTAATATGCAGTCACCTTTCAGCAGACAAGAACCCCTGGACATATAGAAAGTGTCCAATCAGGGGCAACTGGGTGGCTCAGTCGGTTAAGCCTCCGACTTCAGCTCAGGTCACGATCTCGGAGTCCGTGAGTTCGAGCCCCAAGTCGGGCTCTGGGCTGACAGTTCGGAGCCTGGAGCCTGCTTCCAATTCTGTGTCTCCCTCTCTCTCTGCCCCTCCCCCGTTCATGCTCTGTCTCTCTCTGTCTCAAAAAATAAATAAACGTTTAAAAAAAATTTTTAAAAAAAGTGTCCAATCAATGTCAGTTATTATCATTATCATTACATAATTCCACACTGTAATGTCACAGTCATGTTCACAAACCAAACAAATGCATACACATGTGCAAACACAAGCAAACAAATAAATATTTAATGCAATAACCTTGACTACCCTCTTCATCATAGTATTTCTTTTTTTTTTTTAATTTTTTTTTCAACGTTTTTTTATTTACTTTGGGGACAGAGAGAAACAGAGCATGAACGGGGGAGGGGCAGAGAGAGAGGGAGACACAGAATCGGAAACAGGCTCCAGCCTCCGAGCTATCAGCCCAGAGCCTGACGCGGGGCTCAAACTCACGGACCACGAGATCGTGACCTGGCTGAAGTCGGACGCTTAACCGATTGCGCCACCCAGGCGCCCCTTCATCATAGTATTTCTAATGGCTGAAATATTGTCTGGACAATGTAGGCAATCCATAAATATTTTGTTAATAAATGTGTTACTGAACAATGAATTCCTAGTATTATATTTTTTAATATACACAATGGAAAAGTTTGGTATAGTGAAATAACATGCACTTTTTAGACAGCTTGGGTACTATCCAAATGGTGATAATTAACAGAAACCAATACCAGATATATATATATTTTTTTATTTTCTGCAGCATGCTTTCCTCACTAAAATTTCCTGGTCTTGTTAAGAAGATTCAATGAAACAGTCTAATAAAGGACACTTAGAAGTAGTTCAACAAATGCTAATCCTCTTACTTTTCCTCTTCTCTCTAACAATGCATATTCCTTTAGCATCACAGATGTGTGTGTGTGTGTGTGTGTGTGTGTGTGTGTGTGTGTCAAAAGTTTAATCCATTCAAAAGACATTACTACCAAAGTACTGTCTGTATTTCTATCTACAACTCTCTTCACTATGGATGATCCTTCTCTTTTTCCCTTAGCTCACATACTGTCTGATTTTTAAAAGGGGTGTGGTGGGAAGAAAGGGAGGGTGGATGAAAAGAAAGAAGGAACAAATGAAGAAAGAAAGGAAAGGAAGGAAGGAAGAGTGGGAAGACAGGGAAGGAGAACAGAGGAAGGAAGGAGAGTAAAGAATCTGGTTATCTCACTAGAAACGAGGAAAGTACACAATAACGATCAGCTATGAACAGAATATCCATTCATATTATTGTACATATTCAAATACATGTCACCCTTCTTTCTTAGAAATCATTGATTTCAAGATTGCTGAACCTGAGTAATTAGCAGCTTTTTAGATATACATTGTGCTTTTAGAAACATCCTATGTGGAAAATAAGGCAGATGAACTTCCTCAGAAAAAAAACCCTTAATAAATCACTGGCTCCATAGCTAATAAAATAGATAACCTGATCACAGACATCTAGTGTGCAGGAAGCTAAATAATATGACTACCAATCATTCCCAGATGACTCCTGAACCCAGGCATTTATCCTTTTATGTATGGTGCACTTCATGATGAAGATTTCACTTTGGTGAGCTTTTCTCCATATCTGACACCAAGATTTTCAAACTGTGATGAAGTCTGCTTTTTTCTCTTCATTCCAACTGCCCCCCCCCCCAATTTATGAGGGAATAAAAAAGTAAGTATTGACCTCTAAGACTTTGTCCAAGGCAATCTGTCCTTGAACTTCTCTATTCATTTCATTCTTCATCTTATCAAATAGCACCTCAGCCAGATTCCCGGGTCTCTGTCCCTGATAAAAGAAGCACGTTGTTGAGAAATGCTTTAGCATTTGCAGGCACTATGCTGGGATGAGGTATCAGATGACAGACTTTCATCTGGATATAATTTATTTATTATATCAGTACTTTATATTAAAGAAAGTGCACCAGTGTGAAAATTGAAGGGAAAACATATTTTGGCTAAGGGATAACCTGGAAATTATTAAAGTTAAAGCTCATGGGTCAAAGGGTGGCAGCTTCATGTTATTAGAATAATATGTTAATGTTTAAGTCATGTAACCTCTATAGGTCTTTGAAACACCTGCAATGGAAATGGTTTTCACACTATGATAATGATAACAAATAGACTGAGGCTCACTGCTTTACTTTTGAATCTACTCATGTGACTGAATTTTATGAGCCAATAAAACATATCCTAACATAAATATAATAAAGACTCAGAAAAATACCACCCTAAGTCAATTTTCTTCACAACTCTGCTTTCTCTCTCTTTTCACTGCTACTCCCACCTCAAGCTCCAACCTCTCCAACTATTCCCCTCTTTCTCTTCTCCTTTACTTAGGTTTCATTTGATACAGCTGCTGCTGGGGGACTAGTGAATGAGGCTGCCACTGGGATAAACTAGAAAGCATGTTAGTTGCCCTATGACATATTTTCTGTTATTAAATAAAGATGATACCATGGACTAGATTCTGCCCTTTGCCGAACAGTATTGCAAAAGGTGTATATTACCCGTCAATAAACTAAGTATTTATGTCCACTTATTTCATTTTACTTGTATTTTTAGTATTAGTGTCTAAACACATGCACACATACACACACTATTCTCAAGATATGGATCTTTCCCAAGTATCCCAGAAGTCATATAATGCCAAGAAATCCTCTCAAGACAGGCCTAAGGGCCACTTTCATTTATGTAAGGTACATCAGGTTATAAAAATTTATTATTTTAAATACAGATGTCAAATATCTGGAACTTTTTCATATGTACAAAAAGTAGAGCTTGTTGGAGGAAAAATGAAATGGTTCAGTTAGCTTCAAACTGGAAATTCCAAAACAGCAAAGAAATAAAATGAAATCTACATTAAATGTATGCCTTCCCTCAATAAGTCAGCCAATTGATTATCAAAGAACCATGTTATGGACTGAATAACATCTCCCAAAGTTCCAATGTTAAAGTGCTAACCCCCAATGTGAATGTATTTGAAGGGCCTTTAAGGAAATTATTAAGGTTAGTTAAATTTGGTCATAAGGGTGGAGACCTAAACTGGTAGGACAGGTGTCCTTATTAGAAGAGGAAAAAAGATCAGAGATCCCTCTCTTTCTCTACATCCACACAGAGGAAAGGTCATGTGAAAAGGCAGCTGTCTGCAAGGCAGGAAGAAAAGCCTCACTAAAACCAACCCTGATGGTACCTTGATCATAGACTTCTAGCCTCCAGGACTGTGAGAAATAAATTTCTGATGTTTAAGCCACCCAGTCTGTGATATTTTGTTGTAGAAGCCCTAGTAGACTAATACAAACCAGAAGACTCTTTTCTTCCCAAAACATAAGTGATAATCATAGACATAGAAAGGATCTTAAGATCAATGAGACCCAATTGTAAAAAATAATACTCACTGAGGGCACCCTAGAGAACCTCCATTAAGAACATTCTTCTAGGGGCGCCTGGGTGGCTCAGTCAGTTAAGTGTCCGACTTCGGCTCAGGTCATGATCTCACGATCCGTGAGTTCAAGCCCCACATCAGGCTCTGTGCTGACAGCTCAGAGCCTGGAGCCTGTTTCAGATTCTGTGTCTCCCTCTCTCTCTGCCCCTCCCCTGTTCATGCTCTCTCTCTGTCTCAAAAATAAATTAAAAAAAAAACGTTAAAAAAATTTTTAAAGAACATTCTTCTAGAAAATAGTCTATACACTACCATTGAGACAAGTCAAATCAACAGCAGTGTATACTTAGGCATCATCGTTTTGGTCCCTATTTAGAGTTATGGCATCAATTTCCACTGAGGGATATGATAAGAAATCACTGTGAAAATTGTTTAACATATCTACTGTACACTTTTGAAAATATGGTCTTCCACACATCATTATGATATCCAGAAGGATAACATTCTCTTAAGTCTCAGTAACAAAATAATTTGTTTCACCTGAACAACTATTTTCTTTGCCCTGTGGCTTGACTCCTATAATGATCATGTTTCCCTCACCAAACTTGAGGTCTATTTCTATAAGTTATATAGGTTCTCAAAGTTTTTTTTGTGAACCAGTTTTCCTTATCTATTCTCCCCACCTTGTATAGATTTCCTCAAATATTTATTTTGTGTTTTATTCATTTTGCATGCCACCTCAAATTCTTTGTGAAATGACGAGGGAAATAAGTGCATGAATAAGTACATTTCATCTCATACAACCATTTACTTTAAGGTGCAAAACAGACCCAGAATACTTCAGTGATTTGCTTCAGGTCATACAGAGTGCCATGCAGATAAGATTAGAATCCTCTCATTCACTCTAGTGTTCCTTCTCTTCCACCATAAAATTACTTCCTTGAACAGGGAAGGAAGAAGAAAATCCATTCAAAAGGAAAAATATCCCCTTGGTACATGTAGCTCAGTGTTTTCCCAGCAGGGGTAAGACAAGCTTTAACTGCTATGCCAAATGTCCCCACAATGAAGAATGGTCAGCATTTCTGGGCTCTGCCCACTAATGCCATTGGAGTCCCCAGTCATTACATTAACATAAAAAGTCCCCTTACATTTCCCAAAGCCCAATCCCACATTTTTCTTTTTTTTTTAATTTTTAATTTAAATTCAGATTAGTTAACATACTATATAGTTTCCAGAGTAGAACCCAGTGATTCATCTCTTACATATGATACCCAGTGAACATTTTTTCTTTTTCTTTTTGTTTTTTTTATTGTTTCAGAAGAAAAACAAAAGAAGTAGAAAATACTTCCCTGACCTAACGAAAAGTTGAGTCATTAGGGGAAAGTAAGGATCAGAGTTTATAATATATGCATACCAGACCTGAAGCTAATATAACATTGTATGTTAGCTATACTTCAATTAAAAAAAGATTTAAACAAAGCTACTTTGTTCTGATTATATAATGTATAATATACATAATATATGTATATTCACTGTAAAAAGTTATAAAATGTTAAAAGTGATGAATGACAAAGTAAAAATAACTGTAACCTCTCAAAAAATGAAATGAAATGAAATGAAATACATGTATTTAGCAGCTGACATTAAAATTTCCCTTAGGAAGGCATGGTAAAGTATTCACAAAATGACCATAGTATATCCTTCATGCTCCTGGGCTGTCCCTTCTACATTCATTTGGTCTTGGCCATGTGAATAGTTTTGGCCAATGAGATATTTGCAAATGTAACATAAGCAAGGGCTTGAAAAGCCACCTATACATTGTGATCCTCTGGAACTCTGAAACCACCACATGAAGCACCCAGCTGCCTATAGGATAAGAGACTGAATAGAGCACATTCAAATTGTTCCAGCTGAACACCACTCAACCTACAAAACCAACCAGCCTACCTACTCTTGACATATGAATGAGGCCATCCCAGGTCATTTGGCATCATCCAACCTCCATTTGACCACAGGCACATAAGAGAGCCCAGCAGAAGTCAACCAAGCCAGATCTAACTTAGAACAACCCAGCTGACACACTAAATAGTAAACTGAATAAAACATTTCTTCTTTTAAGCCACTCAATTTGGAGGTGATTTGTTACACAGCAAAAACTAACCAACACAGAATGGAACTGGCTTTATTTAGGAAAATAAGTTGAAAATCTCTAGGTTTGGGGACAATACATAAATTAAACTACTTTGGCACAAGCAAGAACTCAAAGTCAGAGGTTATCATGAGGTTATAAATGACTCTCTGTTCCCATAAAAAAATTTTCAGAAATCTTGGGAACTGGGAAATAAAAGGGAAAGAGAGGTTTAAGCCAATCTTATCTAGTTCTTATGAGGCAGTGAGTCTCTGACTGACATCTTGGAGGGATAAAGATAGATGTGGGAATTGGTAAAGACAGAGATATAGAGACAGAATTAGATATAGATGTATAAATACACAGAAAGAGACAGCTCCAAGTGATTTACTATAGTCATCAACATGAAATATTACTTAAAACCTCACACAGACTATAATCAAAGCAACTTTTAGCAAATTCACACTCAGAATGAGATACTTTTTCTCTTATATAGATAATTTACTGAGGTTAGTCTTTATGCCAATTTGAGTGATGCTTGTGTCCAAAGTCGTTCTGCTGCTTTAAAAACATATCTTCAAACTAACCCATAAGCTATGTTTATGACACTAGTTCCTGGTGTGACTGTTAACTCAATACTTATTTGGACACATCTTTGATGTCATCTTCACTTTTTTTGTTAGTATTTAGGACTTTCCTAATCAATTGTTCAGTCAGCATTCTTATCCCCGCTTCTTCATATCTCTAATTTTGACTAGCATCTTATCTCAGCCCTCCATGAGAGCCCCCTCTCCTATCATACTTCTGAACTGCTCTCCGGGGCAGCCCTACTGATAAACAAGCCAGCTCCTGACCATCTATTCCCAAATCATCTTTAAAACATAAGAATAAATACTGGTCCCTACTACAAACTCCAATACCCAGTGCATAATTAATATGCAGTAGTGAATTTTAAGTATATATCACCTCTTATTTAAAGGCAGTAATAACCATCGCCATCAATCACATTTAAATATCTAAATTATTAGAACAGACAATACGTGAACATAATCTATAATGTTACACTACTATCCAAGCAAGAAGCCAAGTTTATTTTTTAATCTGTGTTATGGTCTCAAATGCTGACTCTAAGTATACATGTAGGCTATGGCAGACTGTATCTTCCAAAAATGGCTACAACAGTATCTCCTGTCTTACAAATTTTTCTAGAACTTTGCCACTTTCCACCAAAACACAGAATCTAACTCTCCTACCCTTGAATTAGGGAAGGTTTACCACTTACTTGCAACCAATAAAATGTTGTCGAAACGATGTTGCATAACCTCTGAGGTGAGGTCAATAAAGGCATTACAACTTACATCTTGCTAGAACAGTCACATTGGAGCACTGAGCCACCACATAAACAGTCCAACTGCACTGAGACTATCATGCTGTGAGAAATGCCAAACCAGCCTAAGCAAAGACACTACATCTAGGAGACTCCTGAAGCTGTCAAAGAAACTCATTGTCCATGGAATAATGACACTATTAACTCCAATAACGCATACTTTCAACTAGAATCTGCATTAACAAAGACAAGATCCAATCCCCAGGGAGGGAAACATCAAAATTATATAGATGCAAACACTAGAGTCTGTCCTAAGCTGAAGAACAAATATGGTACTGAGGCAAAAGAGCAGTCACTCAGACCAGGTAACTATGGTACCTAAGAGCTCACCTTATTCAAATAAAATGCCAGACTCTGGGAAGCAGGAATAATTCTAGGTTCTACCTACAGAGATAAAAGATTTAATAACACAGTTTCTGTATTTTGGTCCAGGGTGCATCAGACACTGAGTAATGTTGGGCTTTTAAGCTGAAGGTCTTCAGATATTGTGACTGAGCAGCAATAATAAAGGTGTGAGTGACAGCAAAAGACCACAGACGTTTTAAGTCAAGAGCAGCTGAGCCTCTCTGGATTTAGCAAAATCAAAAGGAGTTGTATGTAATTCAAGTGAAGAACATTCTAAGCAAGAAGAGGATGCAAAATAGAAAGATAGATGTAAGAACAATGCGGCAAGAGCCCAAGTGGAAAAGCAGAGGCACACAAAAATAATGGGGGGTGAGGGCAACCAAGTGTTATACAGGAGTAAGGAACAAAAATTATAGTAATAAGTGACCAAGTATTATAGGAATGAGACCATGGTATCAAGTACTTTGAATGCCAACTGAGGAGGTTACATTTGGTCCAACAATCAGGGAATTAGAGGAGTTTCCTAGATCCTAGATCCCCAGGATGGGAAGTAGGAAGGGGGTAAATCTGAGTAGGCAATATTCTAGGCCTCTTTATTCCACTCCAACTTCAATGACTATAATTTCAACTGTTTTACAATTGCACATCTAAGTAATCTTTCATTTGAAAGATATATTTTAAAATGCTGGAAGAATTACTGTAATAGACAAAGACTTCTACTGTACACCACTGATTAGGAAACTAATGTGATAAAAATAGTGTTTAAGGATTGTTCCTCAGCTTTGTTCATTATATAAATAAGAAAGTAAATATAAGAAAAAAATTAAAGTGAAAGGATGAGAAAACAAGAGGGAAAGGAAAAGAGAAAGAGCTTTTTAAAGTTAAAAATAGCTGGACTAAAGACAGTGAGGCATTGAGAAGCCCAGTTGGTATTTCCTTTGTTATCCCCTGCAATCTTCAACCTTCACGGGCTTCTTTCAGTCTCTATTTGTTCATTTAATCCAGTCCATGATTTTCCTTTACCCTGTCTCTTTCATGCAACTTTTAATTTTGCAGGTCCCAGGCACCCACCCATGATCACAGTGCTGCTTTTGACTGGCACTATAATTCTTTGTTACTCTCATTTGGCTTACATTACACATTTAGTTCTCGCCTGTCCAAAGTAATAACTTCTTTTAAAAATATTTTATTTTTGGTGCTTAGCCTTCTCAAAATTCCTTACAGACATTATCTCATCTATTTCTCTTGAAAGTAGGTACTCTGATGACAGAGGGGCCCCAAAGGGTATTTGTGCAGATTTGGGGGTATATGTGTGCCTGTGACCTCAAAGTTGTCAATCCTGTCTATTTGGGATGAAAGATGGATGTTCTCAATTATCAATGAGTGCCAAAATCTCTTTCATTTAAAAGGAGGGAAAAAGTTCCATCACCCGCATGCAGGAAAAATGTCTTACCTTTAACAAAAGCATTACTCTTCAGCAAAGAAGCATAAGATAAGTTACCATGTTTCTTTTAAATTCCAAATTTTAACTTCTTCTAGAACTGAGAAGATTTTATCTCTGGGGACATCACTGTATTCTTATGTGTTCCTAAAAAATAAATACAGAGTCAGCTTGCTCTTACTCAAAGTCTGTAAGATCCTTCTATTCACACACACACACACACACACACACACACACACACACACACACACATTTCCCTATACCACACACCAATTTGTTATTCTATATAATGAGTAAAGCAGACATTCTGGAGAGGAGACTCTTAATTATGCAGCTGGAACTGCCTAGCCCAACCCAATGTGAGAAAGTGAGAATAGCAGAGATAAAAAGGAATCTTTGGGTGCCTCTCCTTCTTCCACACTCCTCACTCTGTTAGTGTTGTTTCACTGAGTTTTAGTCACTGTGACTTTAGGACCACAGAAATATCTGAATGCATAACACTGGAAAACATTAACATTTTATTAACTTAGTAGAAAATTCCAGCCTAAATATATTTTTTTCTCTCTCCTGAACATATGTTTAAAAGATTATGGGGAAAAAAATTTCTAACTTGAGCCTTCAGTTCCAATAAAGAATGACTCACTTGTGTATTTTCATAGGACTTAAAGATTATTTCACTTCAACTATGCTCAGCTTCTAAACCTTTACATGCTCCTAAGTAGGTACATGTAAGTAATTAATCCTGCAACCCAAAATAAAAAGGAGATACTCACTAAAATGAGGCAGAAAATTATTATTTAAGAAGAAAGAAGACCGCTGAAAGTGCTGTCTTGCATTGACTAAATGACTAAAAGACCTTCCAAGGACATTTGATGGGAGTTGAACATCCCAAAGAACCGTGCCTCTTGTGAGCAGCAGGGTCCAGTTGTCACTTAGATATAGAAATGCATGGTAACAACCAGTTGCTCCTGACCCTTTCTTTCAATACAAGTTTTGTTTTCTTTGTTAACAACAGTCATTCCCTGACAAAACAAAAACTGTCTACTGATTAACTGTAGCTTATGAAACACTTGCTTCTTTTTTCTTCTTTTTTTTAGAGTACATAATTTATTTATTTAAATTCAAGTTAGTTAACATACGGTGTAGTATTGGTTTCAGGAGTAAAACCCAGTGATTCATCACTTACATACAACACCCAGTGCTCATCCCAACAAGTACCCTCCTCAATGCCCATCACCCATTTTCCTCACTCCCATCAACCCTCAGTTTGTTCTCTGTATTTAAGAGTCTCTAATGATTTGCCTCCCTCTCTGCTTTTAACTTGATTTTTCCTTCCCTTCCCCTATGTTTATCTGTTTTGTTTCTTAAATTCCACGTATGAGTGAAATCATGTGGTATTTTTCTTTCTCTGACTGACTTATTTCACTTAGCATAATACCCTCTAGTTTGATCCATGTTGTTGCAAATGGCAAGATTTCACTTTTTTTGATTACTGAGTAATATTCCATTGTATATATATACATCTTCTTTATCCATTCATCAGTCCATTGACATTTCAGCTCTTTCCATAATTTGGCTATTGCTGACAGTGCTGCTATAAAGATTGCTAGAATGATACATGAATTCAGCAAAGTCAAAGGATATAAAATCAATGTATAGAAATTGGTTAATTTCTATACAACAATAATGAAGCAACAGAAAGAGAAATCAAGGAATCAATCCCATTTACAACTGCACCAAAAACCATAAGATACCTAGGAATAAACCAAAACAAAGAGGTAAAAGATTCATATGCTGAAAACTACAGAAAGTTTTTGAAAGAAATTGAAGAAAACATAAAGAAATGGAGAAACATTCCATGTTCATGGATTAGAAGAACAAATATTGTTAAAATGTCGATACAACCCAAAGAAATCTACATATTCAATGCAATCCCTATCAAAATAACACCAGCATTCTTCACAGAGCTAGAACAAGCAATTCTAAAATTTGTATGGAACCAGAAAAGACACTGAAAGCCAAAGTCATGTTGAAGAAAAAAACTAAAACCGGAGGCATCACAATTCCAGACTTCAAGCTGTATCAAAGCTATAACCATCAAGACAGTATGGTACTGGCACAAAAACAGACACATAGATCAATGGATTAGAATACAGAACTCAGAAAGGGACACACAAACATATGGCCAACTAATCTTCGATAAAGCAGGAAAGAATATCCAATGGAAAAAAGTCTCTTCAACAAATGGTGCTGGGAAAATGGACAGCAACATGCAGAAGAAGGAAACTGGACCACTTTCCTATACCATACACAAAAATAAATTCAAAATGGATGAGACAAGAGACTATCAAAATCCTACAGGAGAAAACAGGCAGCAACCTCTTTGACATTGGCCACAGCAACTTCTTACTAGACAGGTCAATGGAGGCAAGGGAATTAAAAGCAAAAAATGAACTACTGGGACCTCCCCAAGATAAAAACCTTCTGCACAGTGAAGGAAACAATGAACAAAACTAAAAGGCGACCTATGGAATGGGTTTTATTGCAAATGACATATCGGGTAAAAGGTTAGTATCCAAAATCTATAAAGAACTTACCAAACTCAACCTGAGAAACAAACAATCCAGTGAAGAAATGGGCAGAAGCCATGTATAGCCACTTTTCTAAAGAAGACATCCACATGGCTAACAGACACATGAAAAGATGCTCAACATCACTCATCATCACAGAGAAACACTTACTTCTTAATGCATAGAAAAAAAATTGCTCCTTTCTGAAGAGTAAATTTTATTGAAAATCCCCAAAGCACAGATTGGTTTAAACTGCTGATCAGTTTCCTAAAGTATTTCAAAAGAAACCACAGTGAATACCATGATAGTAACACAACAGCAACCTTGACAAGCTCTCCTTCTTTTCTTCCCTTCCCCAAGGAACACCTGCCACAGGTCCAACAAGGACATATACTGTAGACCCCAAGAACTACTCTAACTATATAATTTATTTACTCTTAATTAAATACCTTGATATTTCATTGCTAAACATATGGACAGGAGATTTGCACAATAGGTGATCATTTTGACCAATATAATAATATTTACCCAAAATCTACTCACCTAACCATAGCAATAACCATGTTTTATTTAAATATTAATTCAAAGGTTACAAATTAAGTTAGTGAAGAAAATTTCCTTTTTATTTTTAAATACATCTACTACTCTCCCTTTCCTACTACAACATTCTATTTTATACCCACCAATGGTTCACCTACATATTTATAAATGAAAGGGAAAAGGTAAATTGCAGTGCCCACAAAATGAGGAAAAAGTGCTGGCTAGGAAATATTAGCACTGAGAATTAGTTTCTCTCCTGAAATCACTTCTGGGATAGGTTAGGGGCATAAGACATGGTAGCTTTTACGTCTGTTGCATCTTTAACTGAAGTGGGACTCTCTGGACTCTTACTACAGTTTTCAGTTTAACTAATTCATTCAGAGATCTTGAATCATATAATTAGCTACCTGTTTACCATAGTGTCTCCCCTATATTGAAAAGTAGGATGATAGCTATAGTTAATCCAGGTTGGTGGGATGTTCCAAACCAGATGTTTGCAGACATTATTCAAAGAGCCCAAATTCAAGCCATCAACAAAAATTAATGGAAGAAAGGCCCATTTCCATTAACTTTAAAAATATGTATAAATATGATGTTCATAGGACATGCTAACCTTTAGAGGCTCTAAAGGCCTCCTCTCTTCAATTCCAAAGTCAAGGGGGGAAATGGAGCCTTTCAGAACATGAAGTTGAAGATAGAACTTTCAGGTAAAGGAGTAAAGTGATTATAAATAGAATTGATATGGAAGAAAGGCTTTCTTCTCTTTGAACTCTTATCTCTGTTCTAAAGTTCTCTCTTGGCTCACTTTATTTCAGGCAGCTGGCATTGTGAAACAAGGCTAGGGAAGACTGCCGCTTACAGGGAGCCCCTTGGATGGCCAACCAGAAACACAGTAGGTCCTAGGAGAGGGAAAAGAATCTAACAGCCTAAGTACTGCTACCCCTAGTCCAGGCTTTATGCTAATAGGTCAAAAGGCATCCTGAGACTCTCTCACAGCCCAGCCCACTTCACCAAAGACACCAGGCAGTGATTCGGGTCCATATCCCTCTTTAGTAGTGGAATGATTATTGTTCTTGAATGTCCTTTAACAGATACAGCTATAATTACAGATGTAGTTGGAGATACAGCTATAGATATATCTGTAAAATCTCTCTTTTTATTTGATTAATTGACACTCTCTTTCCCCTCTACAAAAGATACTGACCAATGTTTACCACTAACTGAAGGCTTAGAATTAATACACCCCTCTCTAGGAAAACTGAATACTTCTGCTCTCACCTATTAAGTCATATACATATCAAAGACTATTTGTTCTCCAACCTATTTATACCTTGTGCAATGAATTTTACTAAACATAATCTAAACTAGATAAAAATGAGTGCAAAAAGAGAAGTTGTTTCAAAAAAAATTAAGACTTGAAAAGTCTAAGTAAAGGTAATCATTTTAAAACACCACTGAATTAAACTGGTACTATGAAATATGGTGAAAAAAATCATGAAAATTAAAGGAATCCTACACTCAGATTGTTGCACAGTATATAAAGTTGTGCTCTGCTTTGAAAACAAAATTGCAAATTCTAGACTATATTTTACTGGTATTCCCTATGCATGAAAGATAAAATGGATTCTAAACAGAAGACACGTACACAAAGAAAAGGCTCTGTCTCTACCAAAATACTGGAAGATAAAATAACATTAACATGTTAAAAAATTTTTTGTTTATTTTTGAGAGAGAGAGAGAGCATGAGCAGGGCATCGGCAGAAAGAGAGGGAGACACAGTTCTGAAGCAGGCTCCAGAGTCTGAGCTGTCAGCACAGAGCCCATCGAGGGGCTCGAACCCACGAACTGCAAAATCACAAACTGAGCCAAAGTTGGACGCCTCGCCAACTGAGCCACCCAGGTGCCCCCTTTTAAAAAAAATTTTTTTGTGTGTTTATTTATTTTGAGAGAGAGAGAGAGAGAGAGCACACACACGCGCATGAGCAGGGCAGGAGCAGAGAGAGAGGGAGAAGTTAACATGTTTAAAATAGATACAAATTGGGAGTGCCTGGATGGCTCAGTCAGTTAAGCATCTGCCTCTTGATTTCAGCTCAGGTCATGGTTTAACAGTTCCTGGAATTAATCCCTGCATGGGGCTCTGCATTGACAGCATGGAGGCTGTTTTGGATTTTCTCTCCCTCTCTCTCTTTGACTCTCTCACCTGCACACGCTCTCTAAATAAATAAATAAATAAATAAACTTTAAAAAACAGATACAAATTATTTTTAACATATTATCATTTTCCACTTGACCTTTATTTTTATTAATAGGCTACTGCAGAAAAGAAGGCTTAACTGTATCTCTAAATCTACTCATGTATGTATATATTTACATATATATCTCTGGGGTACCACGTAGGTAATGATGGCACAGTGAACAGCTGAAACAAGATTTGCCTTTAGCCACATGTAGCAGACATGGAGATGCGTTGCTCAAATCCCTCAGGAAAAAACTCAGTGCCAAGGGCAAAAAAAATGAGGCTGGCTGACAGCCTTCAGCAGTTAGCTCTTCAGAGTTTGCCTCAGCTTTAGAACCAAGACCTCATTTTTCTCAAAGTGGTCCCTAGCTAATGACTGATCAAGGGTGTGGTCCAAGGGCCTAGACATTTCAGCCAGATACAGAACTACTCCAGATGATGACTCTTGTGATAGAGCTCACCAAAGGGCTGGAAGACATTTTAACAAGTCTATATCACAGTCTGATGACTTGCCCTGCCCATTCCCACTTCCTTTCCTTTCTTTTCACAGGTGTTAGACCCAAATAAACCTTTTGCACTCCTAACTCCATCTTGAAATGTACTTCCTGGAACACCAAACAGGCACATTCTATAAGGGCACCACTAACACAGAACATTCCACACATACACATATTGGCTTATTTCATACTAGGTAATTTTCACCACTCTAAACCCATCCCTGGAAAAAGGCACTAAGTGACAGTGAATACATGGCAATAAAGGAACAGTGTAACTGACTTTCCACAAAAGCAGAGTTTGGGGTATAGCAAATATGCCTTGGATGCCTACCTTAATAGATTTCCAGGAGTCCATAGCTAATATTCAAACTTTATTAAATATTGTATACCATGTCCTGCCAGACTTGTAGGAAACAAGCCAGATTTTCTATCCAAGTACAAAGGATCAATCTCATATATTCCATAAGAATGACCTTCAACAATTTCTTCCAAGTTGAGTTGAGAAATGCTGGTAGTCATAGCTGAACTGACTGAGATCCTGATCAGTACTTAAAACCACAAGTTTAGCCAAACTGTGCCAGCCAATTTGATAGTAAGCTATTGTGTAACATAAATGGTATATGGTAGCTGCTCCATAGTACTTTTCTGTCAATTCTGGATATTAATGATTCAATAAAAGTTTAAATATATGCATCATGACCTCCAGAATAGAAAGAAGACTCAATCATGGGAAAGAGGGTACCGCAGCACTGCCAATGATAAAGTCAGACATGGATATTAAGAAGAAAAGACAGTATACACATTCTGATTTACTTTCCTCTCTCTCCTGGGCCTCTTCACACCTTGGCCAGGAAAGAGCCAAAAAGCAGAACTCAAAAATTTATGTAGCACTATGGAATTGATGGAAGGCAGGTATGATATATTAGTATAGGGCCTCCAGAATCAAGGAGAATCTGGCTTCTCTGGTACAAAGAATCATTTGGATTGCCAAAGAAATTAAATTCGAAGCTTAAAGAATGTACATGTAAACTACACACCAATGATACTAGACTCCTTAAGTGGTAAATCTCCTACTCTGTGAGAACTTGGGTGCATGGATTATGCCCAAGGGATGGCTTTTGGAAATGTCCTTTGGAACCAGATAATCAGTTATTTCCATCCAAACGTTTTACTTTAAAACCTCATACTGAGATTAAAATTTAAAACAAAAATTGAGACAAGGACTTCCTACTGTTACAGTAATCACTAAAAGGAAGATATTTACGAAATTGGATAAGGGTGTTTCATGATTTATGATTTTACTCAGTAACTGTATGACATTTTTAAAGTCCTAAAACAAATGGTCCTCTGTACATAATTTGAGTCAGCCATTGTAAAATCTATTTAAAAGAAACTAAAATGAGGTAGAGACTAATACTTACAACAAAGCTAAAACACAAGAGCAACAATTTGGGGGAGTACCCAAGACTCTGCCAGAATAATTAATAAAAAGTCCCTCCAACATCTGCTTATTGCCTGATTCCAAAGCCATATCCAGACTTTTATGTATTCACTATAATAGCACCCCAAATTCATCACTAAAATAGTTATCTATTGCTGTGTAACAAATTACTCCATTACACAGTAGCTGAAACAACAAATATTTATGATCTCAGTCTCTGTGGAGAAGCAGCTTACCTGGGTGGATCCGGCTCAGGGTCTCTCATGAGGGTGCACTCCAGGTGCTGGCTGGGGATGCAGTAACCTGAATGTTTAACTGAGGCTGGAGGATCAACTTCTAAGATGGCTCATTCATAAGACAATGAGAGGCTTCAGTTCCATATTGGTTCTCAGAAATAGCCCTCAGTTCCTCCCTACAAGAAACCTCTCCATTGGGTTTCTTGATATCTTCACAACACAGGAGCTTACTGGTCCTCCCCAGAAGGAGTAATCTCAGAAAAAGGGGAGCAAGAAGGAAGCCGCATACTTTTTATTCTCCAAATTAATCAATTCCACTATATATATTAAAAGTAGGTGACTAAAGCCAGTAAATCTACTCTATGTGGGGGAAGGAGGAAATTAAGCTTTAACTCTTGAGGAGAGACATATCAAATAGTTTGTGAAAATACTTTAAAACCACTCCAGGGGGGGTATAAGGTTTAAAACAGCAGCTTATAGATCATTGTTTAGTAATTTCATCCTTACCTTAACCAAGGGCCAATACCAGCTATAAAGATAAACCAGCAAATAAAGATAGAGCTCCTCCAGATCAGCTCCAAGTTCATCATGCCCTTACTCAAAACCACAATACACAATAAGATACTACTACATCCCAATTTATAATGACCAAATTATTTTAAAGGTTTAAATGAAATGTTGACAATACCAAGTGTTGGAAAGGATGCAGAACAAAGGTTACTCTTATATATTGCTGATGGGAATGTAAAATATTATAGCCACTTATGAAAACAGTCTATAAAATTTCTTACAAAGTTAATCATGCATTACCATATGACCCAGAACTGATACTCATAGGTACTTACTCAAGTAAAAAGAAAAGTCATGTTCACACAAAAACCTGTATGTGGGTTATATTAGGGTTCTCCAGAGAAATAGAACCCCAATAGAATGTGTGTATATATAGGAAGAGATTTATTATAAGGAATTGGTTCACAGAATTATGGAAGCTAACAAGTCCAAAATCTATAGTATGGGCCAGCAGGTTGGAGACCCAGGAGAGCTGATGTCCAGTCTGAGTCCAAAGGCCATTTAATGTAGAACCAGGACAAGCCAATGTTGCAGATGAAATCCAAAGGTACTCTATTGAAGAACTGTCTCTTGGTGGGGGTTGGGAGGAAGGGGGTTAGGGGGCCAGCCTTTATGTTTCATTCTAGCCTTCAAGTGTTTGGATGAGGTCCACCTACATTATGGAGAGTTACCTGCTTTACTCAAAATCCACCAATTTTAAATGCTTATCTCATCCAAAATCACCCTCACAGAAACACCCAAAATGATGTCTGACCAAATATCTAAGCATTCTATGGCCCAACCAAGTTGACACCTAAAATTAACCACAACATGGGTGTTTATAACAACCTATTCATAATCTCCAAAATCTAGAAATATCCTGTAACTGATGCAAATATCCTTTAACTGATGAATAAATAGACCGTGGTACATCTATATAATGAAATACTATTCAGGAATATAAATGGATTAGCCATGTGCAACATGAGTGAAGCTCAAAAGCATAATTCCAAGAAGCCAACTCAAAAATCTACATACTGTATGATTTAATCTATATGACATTCTGGAAAAGGCAAGACTATAGAAACAAACAAAAAAAAGAGACAAAGAGTTACCAAAAATAGAGAACAGAAGAATTTGCAGAGGCGATGGAACCATTCTGTAGTTGATTATGGTGGAGCTTAGTATGACTGTATTTGTCAAAACTCACAGAACTGCACACTCACTTTTAGGATGAATTTTACTATCTGAAAATTGTACCTAAAATAAATGAAAAATCTAATCATCTACTTTCCTCCTTACAAGGAACAGTGCCATGTACATTCTAAAACCCATATCCAGAACTATGGCAACTCGCAGTTATGGACAAACAGTAAACATCAGCCAATTATTATCCATTCTTGTCTCTGCATCTCACCCACATGGCCTCTTCCCAACCATTAATGTGAGAATCCCCATTGGTTAGGTGAAGTGTCAGCAAACGTCACTTAGGCCTCTGCTTAGCTTACACAAAATCCTAGCCTATCATGTCTAATCAGTTCTCAATTAAGAATACAGAAAAAAGCACACACCACAGCAACCAAAGAGTCAAAAACTTCATTCACCGCTCAAATAAAGGGAAAGATTCTCTTCCAAAATGGCTACTCATGGCTCCTGAAAATTAACCACAGCTGTTGATGAAAACTAGTCCAACTCCACAGCAAAGCCACAAAATTGGCAACCTAAGAACAGCAATATGTCTTCCTGAACAACTTTTAATCATGATCCCTCAAGAACTCAAGGCCAAAGCTAACATACCATCCATCCTCAGCTAAAACGTCATCATGGTTTACAGACACCACTCTGGCATCTTCCAGGGGCAATGGCCACACTTCTCTCTAATAAACCAGTAAACCACTAAGCAGTTCACATTGAGGGATAGAATCTAATAATCTAAAACTCAAAAATGCCAATGGAAAGGGGAAAATATATCCACACAAAAAACTTGTAAGTAATTATACATCAGCAAAGAAAAATTAAGTTGCCAGCAATTGTTTTAGCCCAATAGAGTGTGGCTGGAAACTTGGATATAGCTGGTGGTGTGAAATAAAGAAAGATGACAGTTCTCTTTGTCATGACAGCTTTCTCTCCAGCTTCCTCACTAAGATTTTTAAACTAAAGCTTGGTGTCAGATTTCCTTGTCAATCCATCTCAGGAATTTCCTCCAAAGACTAGATGACCTACCCATTTTGGGGTTTCATATCTTGTAGAGACTTGATGACCCTTGTCATGCTTGTCTCTTCTAGTATTTCATTGGGATTTGGCACAGATATTTTTAAAATGTCTCTGATTGTTAAAGCAAGAATTTTTTTCTAGTAGTCACATTTAAATATTAACCTATTGCCTCTCGTTCGAGCTGATTCATAAAATGTCATTTTGTCACTAGCCTCTTCAAGTTTTCTCTGGCCTGGACCTCTGTGCTGCCAAAATAAAAGAATCTAGTTATTTAGATGTCACAGAGTCATGGTCATACAGACTTTATAGGAACCATATCACTGCCTTAACACAAATATACTTCTTAAAGTATAGTGTAGTATAGTATAGTATAGTATAGTATAGTATAGTATAGTATAGTATAGTATAGTATAGTAAAGATTCCAACCTTTATACAGACAGGCATTTTACAACTCTTTAACATGTTTCCAAAACAGTGTCTCAAAGAAACATACTATGGAAATGCCTCCTACTCATTATTTTTAATCAACTTTATCGAAGTTAATTTACCTACAGTAAAATTCACCAATTTTAAGAGCATAATTCAGTATTTTGACAAATGTGTAGTCATGTGATAGCCACCAAAATCAAGATACAGAACATTTTGATAAACTCAAAAATATTCCCTCATGCCTTTTTGCAGTCAGACCCCCTTCCCACAGGCTAGCAACCCCCAATTTTCTTTATGTCACCATAGCTTTACCTTTATAAAATGTCATATAAATAAAATTACACATTGCTTAGTCTTCTGTACCTGTCTTCTTTCACAGAGCAGAATGTTTTTGACATTAACGTTGTTGTGTATTACTGAATTTGTTTCATTTTATTGTTGAGTGGTATTCCACTGTATGGATATACCACAATTTACATCTTCATTCACCAGCTGATAGATATTTAGATTATTTCCAGTTTAGAGCTATTATACATAAAGACACTATAAATGTTCACAAAGGAGTTTTTGCATAGACATATTTTCATTTCTCTTGCATAAATATCTAGGAAAGAAATTAGCAGGTCCTATAATAACCATAGCTGCTTTAAATTTAGTCATCCTAGTGGGTAGGTAATGGCATTTAATTTTGTTCTCATATTTCTCTTCTACCAAATTATGTTGGGCATATTTCATTGCTTTCTTATCACTAATATAGCTTTCTAGTAAAGTATCTGCCCAAATATTTGACCAGTCATTTATCAAAGTTTTTGTCTTCTTAAACTATAAAAGCTTTTACGTATTATGTTTCAAGTCTTTTCTTAGATAGTATCTCAAATATTTTTTCACAATTCTATGGTTTCCATTTTCATTTTCTTAACAGTGTCTTTTGAATAAGCAGCTTTTTGTTTTAATGAAGTACAATTTACCAAAGTTTTATTTTTTTTGTATTTTTCACCTCATTAAAAAAATCCTTGCCTAACATTATGTCACACAGACTTTCTCTTATATTTTCTTCTAGAAAGTTTATGATTTCTTATATTTAGATATGTGACTCAGTTTGAGTACAATTTTTTATATTATTTGAGGTAAGGGTCATATAAAGGTCATACAGAGGTTTTGTGCAAATACATATCAAATCATTAATTAGCACCATTTGTTGGATAGAATATCCTTCTCCCTTTAAATTACCTTGGCATTTTTGTTGGAAACCAGTTGGCCATATATATATGTGGGTCTATTTCTGGACTCTCTATTCTGTTCCATTTATCCAAAGATCTGTCCTTACACCAAGAAAACACTTTTAATTACCACAGTTTTAAATTAGGTAGTATAAGTTCTCTAACTTTGATCTTCTGTTCCATATTGTTTTGGTTACTCAAGATCCTTTGTATTTCCATATATATTCTTGAATTGTGTTGCCAGAGTCTATACACAAAAAATTATAAACCTTCTAGAATTTTTATTGGGATTGCACCAAATAATAGATCAATTCGAGAAAAAATGACACATCATATTACCTTCTCATACATGAGCAGAGTATATACCATTTATGTGCTCTTCAATTGGCCCCAGTAATATTTTGCAAACTTCAATACACAGATATTGCACATATTTTTATATACTTACTCTTACTTCATGCTTTTATTGTATCATGCTATTGTAAATGGCACACTTGTTTAATTTCTAATTGTTCATTGCTAATACAGAAATACAACTGGGGGCACCTGGGCAGATCAGTCATTAAGTGTCTGACTTTGGCTCAGGTCATGATCTCACGGTTTGTGGGTTCAAGCCCCGCGTCGGGCTCTGTCCTGACAGCTCAGAGCCTGGAGCCTGCTTGGGATTCTGTGTCTCCCTCTCTCAGCCCCTCCCCTGCTCACTCTCAATCTCTCTCTCTCTCTCTCTCTCTCTCTCTCTCTCTCTCTCTCTCAAAATGAATAAACATTAAAAAAAATTTTAAGAAATAGAACTGATTTTTTTATATTGACATTTTAACTTAAAATATTTTGGGGCACATTAGTTCTAGAAGCTTCTTGATAAATTCCATATGTTTTCTCCACAAACAACTGAATTTTCCCCAAAGAAAGATATTTTTATTTATTCCTTTTTACCCATTTGCCATTTATTTCCAATAATGTTAAGTAGCAATGGGGAGGGAATGGTAAGAAAAGATATACTTGCCTTGTTCCTAATCTTAAAGAAGTGTATTTGGTCTTTCAAAATCATACTAACTATAATTTTTTGTAGATGACCTTTGTCAAGTTGATGAAGTTTCCTTCTATTCTTACTTTGTTTGGAGTTCTTTTTATGAATAGGTATTTAGTTTTGCCAAATATTTTTTCAGCAGCTATTAAGATCATATTTTTTTACTCTGTTAATATGGTGAATTATATTTACTGATTCACCATGATAAACCACAATTGCTTTCTTGGAATAAAAGCCTCTTAGTCATGATTTTCTGTGTTTTTTTATATTTTGTTGGATTCAATTTGCTAAAAATTAGTCACGGATTTTCACATCTGTCTTCATAAAGCATGTTCATCTATCATTTTATTTTCTTGTGATATCTTTGTCTGGTATTGTTACTAGAGTAATATTGCCCTCATAAAATAAGTTGGGAAGTTCATTCATTTCTATTTGCTGGAAGATTTTCTGTAGATTAGGGCTTATATGTTCCTTGGAGGTTTTATAGAATTCACCAGAAAAGCCATCTGGGTCTGACATTTTCTTTGATGGGGGGTTTTGACTACAAATTCAAATAAATAAATATATACATATATATATATATATGTATATATTTATACAATGTATACATAATATATGTATATGTATATTCATGTTAACTGTTTTATTCTTGAGTAAATTTGGCAGTTTGTAGGTTTCAAGAAATTTGTCTTTTTTATCTCTAAATTGTGGAATGGATGGCATAAAGTTGGTTGTTCATAGTATTACCTTATTATCCATTTAACACCATAATGTTGGTAAGGGTGTGTTCTCTTACATTCCTGATACTGGTAAGTTGTGTCCTCTTTCTTTTTTTTTAACTAATCATTCTGATTAGAGGAGTATCAACTTTAATAATATTTCCCAAAAGCAGCATTTTGCTGTCTTAACATTCCCTAGTTTGTTTTATATTTGAGTTTTGCTCTTTTCACATTTTCACTCTTCATTTTGTGTTTGTTGTTGTTTTTTTTTTTTGATATGTAAGTTTAGATCGTTGATTTGAGTACTTCCTTTTTTTGTTAATAAAAGTAGTATAAAGTATAAGTTGCCCTCTAAGTAATGGTATAATGGCTTCCTGAAAATTGTGGTAAGCTATAATATTAACTACTTTCAAAACACTTGCTAATACATTTCCTTTCTTTCTTGAATAATAAATACTTAGAGATATTGCAGATACCTTTCTGATACTCACTTCTAGTTTAATTCTGTTATGATGAGAAAACATATTTAAAATTTATTGAGCCTCCCTTTATAGTGCAGACTGTGATCAATCTTCATAAATATTCTGTGCATATTGAAGAGAATATGTATTCTGTTGTCATTTGGTTAGATTTTTATAATGTCAATTAAATCAAATTGATTATTAGTATTTTTCATGTTTCCTATATACTTCCTGATTTTCTTCTTGTTCTATACAATAATGAGAGAGAATTAACAACATATTTGACTATAATTGTGTATTTACTATTTTCTTTTTTTTTTTTTTAACGTTTTTATTTATTTTTGGGACAGAGTGAGACAGAGCATGAACGGGGGAGGGGCAGAGAGAGAGGGAGACACAGAATCGGAAACAGGCTCCAGGCTCCAAGCCATCAGCCCAGAGCCCGACGCGGGGCTCGAACTCACGGACCGCGAGATCGTGACCTGGCTGAAGTCGGACGCTTAACCGACTGCGCCACCCAGGCGCCCCTACTATTTTCTTTTTTAACCACTAATTTATTTCTTTTTTCTTTCATGTATTTTCAGACTATATGATATGCTGTATAGACATTTATTCTGAAGTGTACTGTCTCTTGATCAGTTTATCTTTTTGCTACTATGGAATATTCTACATTATCTCTGGTAATACTCCTTACTCTGAGTCTATTTTAATATGACCACTCCACTATTTCCTCTTATTTTCAACATATCTATGTCTTTATGTCTAAAGTGAGTTTCTTGTAGATAGCAGATAGTTGGGTATTGCTTTTTCATCCAATTTAATAATCTCTGCCCTTTAATTGTAGTGTTTAGACCATTTACAATTAATGTAATTATCAATATAGTGGGATTAAAATCTACCATCTTCTTACTTGTTTTCCACATGTCTAATGTGCTAGATTTCTGCTTTTCCTGCTTCATTTTAAATAAAATTAGTGGTTCTTTAGGATCCCATTTTATTTTTTACTTATGGCTAATTAGCTGTATTTCTTTGATTTGTTATTGCTATTTTTAGTTGTTACTCTAGGGTTTAAAATATACTTGTTATCACAGTCTACCTTTAAATAATATCAGAATTATATAAATAACAAATAACAAATTCCTTTTAAAGGTGGAAGAATCATACAATAGTATGCTTCCATATTCTTCCTCTTTTCTTTTTTGCTATTGTTGACACACATTTTATTTCTAGAGAATTTATAAATCCCATAATATATTGCTACCACTTTTGCTTTAAACAATAAATTATCTTTTAAAGAGATTTAAAAAGAAGAACAGATTTTTATACAAACTTACTTTTTACCAATTTTGGGGCTCTCCATTCCTTTATGTAGAGCTAAATTTCCATCTGACATAATTTGTTTTCTTCCTTAAAAACTTCTCTCAACATTTCTGTAGCTCAGGTCTATTAAAAAAATTCTCGGGTGCCTGGGTGGCTCAATCAGTTAAGGGTCTGACTTCAGCTCAGGTCATGATCTCGTGGTTCATGAGTTCAAGCCCCACATCAGGCTCTGTGCTGATAGCTTAGAGCCTGAAACCTGTTTCAGATTCTGGGTCTCCCTCTCCCTCTGCCCCTGTCCTGCTCACATTCTTTCTCTCTCAAAAATAAATATTTAAAAAAAGAAAAAAAAATTCTCTCAGCTTTCCTTTCTCCATAAACATCTTTATTTCAACTTTGTGTTTGAAAAGTATTTTTAATTGAGTATAGAATTTTAGGCTGATAGCTTCTTTATTTCAGGAGATGCAGCTGTTACTTTGTTTAAGTAACAACAACAAACTGAAGATATATAGATATGGCACATTAGCCAAGAATGATGTCATTTTGGCGATGCCTACATGGCTCAGTTGGTTAAACAACCAACAGTGGCTCAGGTCATGATCTCACAGTTTATGTTTGAGCCCGCACTGGCTCCCGCACTGGCAGTACAGACTGGGATTCTCTCTCTCCCTCTTTTTCTCTGCCCTTCCCATACTTGCACTCTCTCTCTCTCAAAATAAAAAACTTTAAAACAAAAGTCATTTTATAGAGGGGAGCATGGGCGACTCAGTCAGCTAGCTAAGCATTTGACTCTTGATTTTGGCTCAGGTCATGATCTCGGCTCAGGTCATGATCTCATGGTTTGTGAGTTTGAGCCCCACTGTCGGTGCAGAGCCTGCTTGGGATTCTCTGTCTCCCTCCCTCTCTCTGCCCCTCCCAAGCTCCCCTGCTCTCTGTCTCAAAATATAAAAAAACATTTTTTTAAAAAGATTGTTCTTTAAAAAAAGTCATTTTAGGGGCACCTGGGTGGCTCAGTCAGTTGAGCGTCCAACTTTGGCTCAGGTTATGATCTCACGGTCTGTGAGTTCCATCCCCACGCCAGGCTCTGTGTTGATAGCTCGGAGCCTGGAGCCTGCTTCAGATTCTGTGTCTCCCTCTCTCTCTGCCCCTCCCCCGCTCATGCTCGCTCGCTCTCTCTCTCTCTCTCTCTCTCTCTCTTTCTCTCTCTCTAAGATAAACATTTAAAAAAAGTCATTTTATACAAATGAAAGCAGGAAAAGAGACAAATGAATAAATAATATAAAATATTTGTAGCAAACATAGCAAGATGATAGGTCTCAACCCAATCATACTGATGATTACATTAAATGGCCTAAACATTACTTATTAAAGGGCACACATTATCAGATTGAATTTTAAAAAGCAAAATGTAATTGCATGCTGTCTGTAAGAAACTCATTCTAAATATAAAGATACAGATATACCTTTAGAAACGGATGGTAAAAGATATACCAATCAAGAAATGTAGTACTTTATTACTCCATTGTATTCTAGTTTGTATAGTTTTTATTGAGATGTCCCCATCATTTTTATATTTGTCCTTTATATATATGTGCCTTTCTCTCTAGATGCTTTTAAGATTTTTCTCTTTATGACTAGTTTGTTATCAATTTGATTATAATGTGGTTTAATGTGACTTTATGTTTCTTCTGTTTAGGATTCATAAGTCTTGGATCTGGCAGTTTGTATTTTTCACCAAATTAAGAAATTTTAGGCCATTTTTTTTAAATGTTCTTTGTGATTCTCCTCTCTCTTCTCTTTCTGGAACTCCAATTATACACATGTGGAACTCTTTAGTATTTTCTACAACTAACTGAAGCTCTGTACATTGTATGTCTCTGGTCTTCATTTTGGGTCATTTCCATAGTTATATATCCAAACTCACTAACCTTTATTCTCAAGGGCAGATAATTTAATTTATTTGGTAAAGAAATTATAGAATAGGAAAGTAATTCAGAGAAGGCATTTCTGTAAAAGATTAACATAACCAGAGTGTGCAGCACTTTTTAAGAACTTGTGACTCAAGAGAGACTCAAGAGATCAAAACAGAAATCTAGATACAAAGAGATCACAGAGGTATAAAACAGAACATGGCAGCATAGGAGGACACTGGGCTTACTGTGTCCTGCTGATCACTTAGATTCCACCCACATCAGCCTAAATGACCCAGAAAACCACCAGAAGACTCGCAGAACAGATTCACTGGAGCCAAGCGTAGACAAGAGGCCCACGGAAGAGGGTAGAAAGGGTGGAGAGGCGGTGTGCGCTACACGGACTGGAGGGAGGGAGCCGGAGCAGTGGAGGGGCAGCCTGCCCTGCAAGGTGGAGCCCCTGAGACTGACTTGTAAAAGCGGAGGGGCCAGACGGAGTGAGTTCTGACAGCCAGCAGGACTTAACATCTGGAATGTTATAAGTCAACAGCTCTGCTCGGAGAGCAGGAGGGCTAGAGTGGGGAACAAAGGTACTGGGAAGCACCATCTCCCTCACCCATCCCCCAGCCAAAATCCCAAGAGAACCAGTTCCCATCAGGGAACTTGCTTGCACAGCACAAACACCCAACGCTATGCTTCGGTGGATCCATCCCTCTGATGGGTCTGCCTCCCTGCCGGTGCCACAGGGCCCCTCCTGAAGCCAACCACTGAAGGCAAACTGAGCTGAGTCTGCCCCTCCCACCCCTGTGCACCTTGTGGATCCACCCCAGCTAATACCCCAGATCCCATAGAAGCACCACCACAAGCCTGGCAGTGTGCAAGTAGCCCAGACAGGGGCCACACCACTCCAGAGTGAGTCCTGCCTCTGGGAGAGGGGAAGATAAGGTACACACCAGTCTGACTGTGGCCCCAAGGTGGGCTGCGGGCAGACATCAGGTCTGACTGTGGCCCCGCCCACCAACGCAAGTTACTCCAGACAGCACAGAGGAAAAGCCCTGCACTTCCGCGCCACTCCAGGGACTACCCAAAATGACAAGATGAAAGAATTCTCCTCAAAAGAAACTCCAGAAAGTAGCGACAGCTAAAGAACTGATCAAAAATGATTTAAACAATATAACAGAAAATTAATTTAAAATAATAGTCAAAAAATGAATCGCTGGACTTGAAAAAAAGTATAGAGGACAACAGAGAATCTATTGCTACAGAGATCAAGGGACTAAGAAACAGTCAGGAGGAACTAAAAAATGCTATAAATGAGCTGAAAAATAAAATGGAGGCGACCACAGCTCAGATTGAAGAAGCAGAGGAGAAAATAGGTGAATTAGAAGTAAATTATGGAAAAAGAAGCTGAGAAAAAGAGAGATAAAAAAATCCAGGAGTATGAGGGGAGAATTAGAGAACTAAGTAATGCAATAAAACGAAATAATATATGCATACTTGGGATTCCAGAAGAGGAAGACAGAGAAAAAGGTGAGGAAGTTGTACTCGAACAAATCATAGCTGAGAACTTCCCTGATCTGGGGAAGGAAAAAGGCATTAAAATCCAAGAGGCACAGAGAACTCCCTTCAGACGTAACTTGAATCAATCTTCTGCATGACATATCATAGTGAACCTGGCAAAATACAAGGATAAAGAGAAAATTCTGAAAGCAGCTAGGCATAAACGTGCTCTAACATATAAAGGGAGACAATAAGACTCGTGACGGATCTCTCTATTGAAACTTGGCAGGCCAGAAAGGAATGGCAGGAAATCTTCAATGTGATGAACAGAAAAAATATGCAGCTGAGAATACTTTTGCAGCAACTCTGTCATTTAGAATAGAAGGGGAGATAAAGGTCTTCCCAAACAAACAAAAACTGAAAGAATTCGTCACCACTAAGCCAGCCATACAAGAGATCCTAAGGGGGATCCTGTGAGACAAAGTACCAGGGACATCGCTACAAGCATGAAACCTATGGACATCACAATGACGCTAAACCCATATCTTTCTATAACAACACTGAATGTAAATGGACTAAATGCTCCAACCAAAAGACATAGGGTATCAGAATGGATACAAAAACAAGACCCATCTATTTGCTGTCTACAAGAGACTCATTTTAGATCTGAGGACACCTTTAGATCATGCTACTGGAAGCCAAAAGAAAGCTGGAGTAGCCATACTTATATCAGACAAACTAGACTTTAAATTAAAGGCTGTAACAAGAGATGAAGAAGAGCATTATATAATAATTACAGGGTCCATCCATCAGGAAGAGCTAACAATTATAAATGTCTATGTGCCAAATACGGGAGCCCCCAAATATATAAAACAATTACTCACAAACATAAGCAACCTTATTGTAAGAATGTGGTAACTGCAAAGGACTTTAACACTCCACTTACAACAATGGATAGATCATCTAGACACAAGATCAATAAAGAAACAAGGGCCCTGAATGATACATTGGATCAGATGGACTTGACAGATGTATTTAGAACCCTGCATCCTAAAGCAACAGAATATACTTTCTTCTCGAATGCACATGGAACCTTCTCCAAGGTAGATCACATACTGGGTCACAAAACAGCCCTTCATAAGTATACAAGAATTGAGATCATACCATGCATACGTTCAGAACACAATGCTATGAAGATTGAAATCAACCACAGGAAAAGTCTGGAAACCTTCCAAAAACATGGAGGTTAAAGAACACCCTACTAAAGAATGAATGGGTCAACCAGGCAATTAGAGAAGAAATTAAAAAATATGTGGAAACAAATGAAAATGAAAATACAACAATCCAAACGTTTTGGGATGCAGCAAAAGCAGTCCTCAGAGGAAAATACATTGCAATCCAGGCCTATCTCAAGAAACAAGAAAAATCCCAAAAACAAAATCTAACAGCACACCTAAAGGAAATAGAAGCAGAACAGCAAAGACACCCCCAACCCAGCAGAAGAAGAGAAATAATAAAGATCAGAGCAGAAATAAACAATACAGAATCTAAAAAAACTGTAGAGCAGATCAATGAAACCAAGAGTTGGTTTTTTGAAAAAATTAACACAATTGAAAACCTCTAGCCAAGCTTCTCAAAAAGTAAAGGGAGATGACCCAAACAGATAAAATCATGATGAAAATGGAATGATTACAATGAATCCTTCATAAATACAAGTAATTATCAGAGAATTCTATGAAAAATTATATGCCAACAAACTGGAAAACCTGGAAGAAATGGACAAATTCCTAAACACTCACACACTTCCAAAACTCAAACAGAAACAAATAGAAAGCTTTAACAGTCCCATAACCAGCGAAGAAATTGAATCACTTGTCAAACATCTCCCAACAAATAAGAGTCCAGGACCAGATGGCTTCCCAGGGGAATTCTACCAGACATTTAAAGAAGAGATAATACCCATCCTTCTCAAGCTATTCTAAAAAATAGGCAAGGAAAACTTCCAGACTCATTCTATGAAGCCAGCATTACTTTGATTTCTAAACCAGACAGAGACCCAGCAAAAAAAGAGAACTACAGGCCAATATCCCTGATGAATATGGATGCAAAAATTCTCAACAAGATACTAGCAAATTGAATTCAACAGCATATAAAAAGAATTATTCACCATAATCAAGTGGGATTCATTCCTGGGATGCAGGGCTGGTTCAACATTCGCAAATCCATCAATGTGCTACCTCACATTAATAAATGAAAAGAAAAGAACCATATGATCCTATCAATCGATGCAGAAAAAGCATTTGACAAAATTCAGCATCCTTTCTTAATAAAAACCCTTGAGAAAGTTGGGATAGAAGGAACATACTTAAACATCATAAAAGCCATTTATGAAAAGTCCACAGCTAATATCATCCTCAATGGGGAAAAACTGAGAGCTTTCTCCCTGAGATCAGGAACACGACAGGGATGTCCACTCTCACTGCTGTAGTTTAACATAGTGTTGGAAGTTCTAGCATCAGCAATCAGACAACAAAAGGAAACCAAAGGCATCAAAATTGGCAAAGATGAAGTTAAGCTTTCACTCTTTGCAGATGACATGATACTATACATGGAAAATCCAAGAGACTCCACCAAAAGTCTGCTAGAAGTGATACATGAATTCAGCAAAGTCTCAGGATACAAAATCAATGTACAGAAATCAGTTGCATTCTTATACACTAACAATGAAGCAACAGAAAGACAAATCAAGAAACTGATCCCATTCACAACTGCACCAAGAAGCATAAAATACCTAGGAATAAACCTAACCAAATATGTAAAAGATCTGTATGCTGACAACTATAGAAAGCTTACTAAGGAAATTGAAGAAGATACAAAGAAATGGAAAAACATTCCGTGCTCATGGATTGGAAGAATAAATATTGTCAAAATGTCAATACTACCCAAAGCTATCTACATTCTATGCACATTCAATGCAATCCCATCAAAATTGCACCAGCATTCTTCTCGAAACTAGAACAAGCAATCCTAAAATTTGTATGGAACCACAAAAGGCCCTGAATAACCAAAGTAATTTTGAAGAAGACCAAGGCAGGAGGTGTCACAATCCCAGACTTTAGCCTCTAGTACAAAGCTGTAATCATCAAGACAGCATGGTATTGGCACAAAAACAGACACATAGACCAATGGAATAGAATAGAAACCCCAGAACTAGACCCACAAAAGTATGGCCAACTAATCTTTGACAAAGCAGGAAAGAATGGAAAAAAGACAGTCTCTTTAACAAATGGTGCTGGGAGAACTGGACAGCAATGTGCAGAAGGATGCAACTAAACTACTTTCTTACACCATTCACAAAAATAAACTCAAAATGGATAAAGGACCTGAATATGAGACAAGAAACCATCAAAACCCTAGAGGAGAAAGCAGGAAAAAACCTCTCTGACCTCAGCTGCAGCAATTTCTTATTTGACACATCCCCAAAGGCAAGGGAATTAAAAGCAAAATTGAACTATTGGGACCTCTTCAAAATGAAAAGCTTCTGCACAGCAAAGGAAATAATCAACAAAACTAAAAGGCAACCAATGGAATGGGAAAAGATATTTGCAAATGACATATCGGACAAAGGGCTAGTATCCAAAATCTATAAAGAGCTCACCAAACTCCACACCCGAAAAACAAATAATCCAGTGAAGAAATGGACAGAAAACATGAATAGACACCTCTCTAAAGAAGACATCCAGATGGCCAACAGGCACATGAGAAGATGCTCAATGTCGCTCCTCATCAGGGAAATACAAGTCAAAACCACATTCAGATATCACCTCACGCCAGTCAGAGTGGCTACAATGTACAAATCAGGAGACTATAGATGCTGGAGAGGATGTGGAGAAACAGGTCCCACTGTTGGTGGGAATGCAAACTGGTGTAGCCGCTCTGGAAAACAGTGTGGAGGTTCCTCAAAAAATTAAAAATAAATCTACCCTATGACCCAGCAGTAGCACTGCTAGGAATTTACCCAAGGGATACAGGAGCACTGATGCATAGGGGCACTTGTACCCCAATGTTTATAGGAGCACTCTCAACAATAGCCAAATTATAGAAAGAGCCTAAATGTCCATCAACTGATGAATGGATAAAGAAATTGTGGTTTATATACACAATGGAGTACTACGTGGCAATGAGAAAGAATGAAATATGGCCCTTTGTAGCAACGTGGATGGAACTGGAGAGTGTAATGCTAAGTGAAATAAGTCATACAGAGAAAAACAAATACCATATGCTTTCACTCTTATGTGGATCCTGAGAATCTCAACAGAAGTCCATGGGGGAGGGGAAGAAAAAAAAAAGAGGTTAGAGAGGGAGAGAGCCAAACCATAAGAGACTCTTAAAAACTGAGAATAAACTGAGTGTTGATGGGGGGTGGGAGGGATGGGAGGGTGGGAGATGGGTAGTGAGGAGGGCACCTTTTGGGATGAGCACTGGGTGTTGTATGGAAACCAATTTGACAATAAATTTCATATTAAAAATAAATAAAGGAAAAGAAAAAAAAACAAAAGAGATTAAAGATTAAACTGGGACTGAGGCACAGAGAATTGAAATAAACAAAACTGTGAAGTAGATACTTTAAAAGGAAATGTATAAACTTTAGTAGAGTATATAAAGATACCAAGAAGAGGGATAAATCAAGAACAAATTCTTTCAAGTTTTAGCAACCAGGAAAATGATGGTACCAGGTAGGAAACAGTTTAGGTGAAGAGAGTAATGAAATTAATTTTAGACTGACTATAGAAGATTATACAAGTGTAAGCAGAAATCAGATACAAATAACTGAAGCTCAAATGAAAAGTCAACCCTAGAGAGATTTACATATTTAGTCACAATTAGCACAGTTGAGCCAGAAAAAAAAAAGATCAATTCTTTATTCGAAAAAAAAATCTATACTGAGAAAAATCACAGTAGGCCAGGGGACTAGATCTTTATAAATAAGCACAGGAATAAAAGCAGAGAGAAAAGTTTAAAAAAAAAAAACAAAAAAAAAGAAGAAAATTTCAAGAAACAAAAGGGAATGTGGAATAGCTTATACTCACAAAAGCTGATAGAAACGTGTTTAAGGGATGAGAGTGGAGTTTCAATATTATAAACATTTGCAGAATTTTTTTATTATTTTTTTAGTGTTTAATTTGAGAGAGAAGATGCATGCTCCAGAGTGGGGTAGGGACAGACAGTGAGGGGACAGAGAATCCCAAGCAGGCTCCACACTGTTAGCACAGAGCCCAATGTGGGGCTTGATCTCACAAACTGTGAGATCATGACCTGAGCCAAAATCAAGTCAGACGCTTAACTGACTGAGCCACCCAGGCACCCTTAAACTTCTACAGACATTTAAAGAAAAAACAAGAACTGAAAAAATGACATCTTCATGATACTCAAGAGGGACACAGTCACATTAACAGTAGAAATATTTATTTTTTTTTAATGTTTATTTCTAGACAGAGAAAGACAGAGCATGAGTGGGGGAAGGGCAGAGAGAGAGAGAGGGAGACACAGAATCCAAAGCAGGCTCCAGGCTCCAAGCAGCACAGAGCCCGACGCGGGGCTCGAACTCACAAACCGTGAGATCATGACCTGAGCTGAAGTCAGTCACTCAACCGACTGAGCCACCCAGGCGCCCCTAGAAATATTTATTAATCAAACAGGAATCAGTCAGGCTGGAAGAAATTTACCTAAAGGGCTCTAAAATGCTCTACCATTCTCTGACAACCAAGTGTAGAAGAGTAACAATTTCTAACCAGATACAAAGAACTTCAAACATGCAGACCTTTCCTAGATTAGGAAAAGGGGTTGCAGTGAAGTGCCATATAAGGTATACTTAAAACGAGAGTGCTTTAACATTCACATTTCCACTAAACAAATCGACCCTTAAAACATCACCATTGAGTATAACAAAAATTCTGGCCCTAATCTTAGCTTGCGTTTCCACAAAAAAAAAAGTTTTTAAAAATGTTTTCAAAGACATGAAAGTAAAGTTACAAAAAAAATAGAACTATAGATAGTCTCTAAATTCTAAGATCAAAATAACAGGGTATCCAAAAAGTAGAATTCATATTTGTCCTTCAACCATTTGTAAATGTATTTCAAATAAATCTAGCTCCATAACTCTGTTCAGATCACTCTATGGTCTATTAAATCAAGCATAGAGAGTAATAGGAAGTAAAGTTATTTGGTAACTAGTAATCCACAATGTCACAGCTCATAGTTTTCTTCAACCATCTTCCCTTTACTATTATTGGCAAACCCTTATCCTAAATATATCTGGATTTTAAGAATCTAAAAAATGTATTCCCAAATCATTTTTTCAGGAATTTGGGGAATATTCTCTTTTAAAACTCATGCACAATAATTGAGTTAACTGGTGTCCCAATTTTTTATTTAAAGGCAGATACTTTTAGTGGTAAACTGTTAATGAATGTCACAAACTTTTGAAATTATAGAACTGTTCTCACCACTGGAATCTGTTGTATGTTGACATGGGAATAATGACAAAACTCAAAAAATTTTATAATCTTGCATGAAATTAATTCCAGTTAGACAAACTTCAGACAGCCTTAATGTGGCCAATACAAAGAAACAAAAAATCATTTTCAGTTCCTACTCCTTGGTTTCCTGTCCTGGTTACTCCTACAAACACCACCATATTTCATAATATATGGTATAATATATACAAACATTAAAAATTCAAGAGAATTTAAACTTATTAGAAATAATGAAATTTAAGAAGATTGCTAGATACAAGACCAGAAAACAATAATTAATTTGATTCCTAACAGCAACAAACAATGCACACATTTAGTACCAAAATAGCTACTATGTCAAAATTGGTTTGGTCTGAAAGAAACAGAAAACAAAATTATAGTGACTTAAACAAAGAAAGGTTTATTTTTTTTCACATGGCAAAAAATCTGGAGGTAAGCAGTCATGTGATTCAGATACTCTAAAATGTCAGTGAGTACCTGAGAGCTTTTTCCATCCATCTGACTGCCATGTTTTATACTTATGTTTCATCATTTCTTATTCACAGAATAGATGAAGGCTCTCTAAGCACCATGAATTCATATCTGGATCACAAACTGGAAGAAAAGGGAAAGGATATAACCAGTAATATATTTTTTTCCAGAAAAAAAATCTTCCTAATAATCACTCCATTGGACTTAAGTGTCATTGGCCAGTACTAGGTCATATGGCCACCTCAAGCTGCAGGGGAAGTTAAGAATTGCTACTAGATTAGCCAATACACAAAGTCTGCAACAGACTCTTCTTAAAAAGAGTCTTCATCAAAAATTTAAAAGGTGGGGCGCCTGGATGGCTCAGTCTGTTAAACATCCGACTTCGGCTCAGGTCATGATCTCACAGTTTGTGAATCTGAGCCCCGCGCTGGGCTCTGTGCTGACAGCTCAGAGCCTGGAGCCTGCTTCAGATTTTGTGCCTCCCTCTCTCTCTGCTCCTCCCCTGCTTGCTTGCTCGCTCTTGTGCTCTCTCTCTTTCTCTCAAAATAAATAAACATTTAAAAAAATTAAGGAATTTTCTGCTATGCAGTGATTAACCCTGATAAATCATGAATTGGTAGAAAAGGGTAAGATGCAATCACCACATGAAGTTAGACTGCATTCATGACTAATAAGTCAAGGATGTAAGATCTTATTGGAAGCAATATGGCCACAGAGAGCAGGACCCAATGCAGCATACTGGAGTTGAGTTCACCTTCCCTAGGGGTGGGATGAGGAACAACAGTAGTAGCTGTTAGCAATATTATGTGCACAGATTCTGAGAAACTGAGTGCTTGCTATACCATGGTTTTACCACTCCAAAAGAACTTACACTAATCACATTTCTTTACTCCTCCAATTGTTTCCTCTGACCCTCCTCCACAATGTTTCATTCTTGAATGTTTTCATTCTTAACATTAAATAGCTTCAGCAAGACCACATCCACATCTAGAGAAGAAAGCAGAGTCAGTACCAAGGGGTCCTTGATCTATATCTCTGCCTCTAGCTTTCTAGTAAAGTTCACTTATCTTCAGTCTACCCACTGACTCAGAACCTTAAATGGGTTGTTTTGATATGAATTTAGGAGATTCATTTTAGACTTAAAGACACCTGCAGATTGAAAGTGATGGGGTGGAGAACCATTTATCACCCAAATAGATGTCCAAAGAAAGCCAGAATAGCAATACTTATATTGGACAACCTAGACTCCTTTGTTCTTGTATTATTTTTATCCTCCTTTGATATTAGGGTAATACTAGCCTTATACAATGATTTTGAAACGTGTTCCCTCTATTCCATTATTTGTTTTTTTTTTTAATTTTTTTAACGTTTTATTTATTTTTGAGACAGGGAGAGATAGAACATGAACACGGGAGGGTCAGAGAGAGGAAGACACAGAATCTGAAACAGGCTCCAGGCTCTGAGTTGTCAGCACAGAGCCCGACGCGGGGCTCGAACTCACGGACTGCAAGATCATGACCTGAGCCGAAGTCGGCCGCTCAACCCACTGAGACACCCAGGCATCCCATTCTATTCCATTTTTTATAAGATGTTGATAAAGATAGTCATTTTTTCAAATGTTTGCTAGAATTCACCAATGAAACCATGCAGTCATGGGCTTTTCTGTGCTGGAAGATTTTTGACTCCTAATTCAGCTTTCATTCTTCTTACTGTCGAAGATTTCCTATTTCTTGGATTCAAGATTCATGATTCAATCTTGGTAACTTGTGCATTTTAGGAATTATCTGGATTTTCCTAAGTTATCTGATTCATTAGTATATAATTGTTTATATTAATCTGTTACCACATTACGTATTTCTGTGATATCTATTGTATTGCTTTCTCTTCCATTTCTCATTTTGGTTTTTGAGTTTTCTTTTTTTTTTCTTAGTTAAAGTAGCTAAAGCATTGCCCAATTTATTTTTTGGAAAATCTTTTCATTACTTTCAATATTATGTTAGTGTTTATTCTGGTCTCTATTGTATTTATTTCTGATTTTTCTTTGTATTTCCCTCCCCTACTAAATCTTAGGTAAGTTTCTTCTTTTTCTAGTTCCTTGTGGTATAATGCTAAATTGTTTATTTGAACTTTTCTTAATACAAGCATTTATAGCAAAAAATAATTTTAAAAAATTATCACATGACCTGGTAGTTCCACTACTGGGTATTTACACAATGAAAATGAAAACACTAATTCAAAAAGGTATATTCACCCCTATGTTTACTTAGGATTATTTACAATAGCCAAGATATGGAAGCAACCCAAGTGTTCATCAATGAATAAACGATAAAGAAGATGTAGTTTTATATACACAATGTAATATTACTCAGCCATAAAGAAGAATGAAATCTTACCTTTTGCAACAACATGGAGGGATCTAGAAGTTATAATGCTAAGTGCAGTAAGTCAGTCAGAGAAAGACAAATACCTATGATTTCATTCATATGTGGAATTTAAGAAACAAAACAAATGAACAAATAATAAAAGAGACAAACAAAAAAAACAGACTCTTAAATATAGAGAACAAAGTGGTCGTTATACCAGAGGGGAGATGGACAGGGGGATAGGTGAAATAGGTGAAGGGGATTAAGAGTACATTTACCTTGATAAGCACTGAGTAATGTATAGAAACGCTGAATCACTATATTACATCTGAAACTAATATAACACCTGAAACTAATATATTAGAATTAAAAAATAATTAAAAAAATCATTTTGCTCACATTATGTTTAGAACATTCTTTGAGCTTTAGGTGATATAGTTGACTAGTGAAGCTGGTAAGAAAGAAAAATAAGCTTGGTGTGGAAAAAAATACCTATGAAACAAAGTAAGTAAAGCAAAAGCAAAGACTAGTATAGAATCAGATCATACGTCTCCTGTAAGACCCAAGAAGAGCAAAGAGGCAACAAGCACAAAGAATAAAGTCCCGGTGGTAGATGATTCCTGGCAAGGAGCAAAGGAACACATGAGATGGTTTTGTGTGACTGAATTGCTTGACAAATCCTGTAATATACTGACTTCCACAGTAATCAAACCCATGAACACCTAAGCAATAATTATATTCCATTCCTCCTATCTAATACAATAATGAAAAAAGAGGTATACGTATTGTAGGTGAGGGTGCAGAGAATGGACACTCTCACATACTGTGAGAGCATTCATTGGTGTAATCACTCTGAAATCAATTTTACTTTAAGGATCAAACTTTCAAATACTCATCTCATTTTCACCTAGAAATTCTATTTATATTAGTTTACCTTAAGGAAATAATAAGGCACAGATTCACTGCAAAATAATTTATAACAAGAAAAAACTGTATACAGCCTAAATGAGCCAACAAGATGATATATTAAGTAAATCTTGAAATACCTATACAATACAATTCTCGAAACTACTAAAAATATGTACTAAAAAACTACTGAAGAATGAGGATATATCTATGATATTTTTATTAAGAAGTCAGGTTATAAACAGCTGGTATGATCTCAATTTTGTAAAACATAAATACGTACATATACATTCATATTCAAACACTCAGACACACATTCATAAAGACAATAATATACACTTTTGCAAAAAGTCACCTATTTCTGGATCACAGGCACCTCAGTAGTTTATTGGGCTTTTCTTCGAGTAGGACATACCAAAGTTACCAAGAACATGCTAGAGAAGTTCTTTGTCACTAGTCCTTATTTTGCTGAGTAAAGTACTCTAGCTTCTTCTAGGGCAACAGAGAAACACCACATGGGGAGGTTACAGGGGTAGCTTGTGGAGAAAGAAAAAAGGATAAGAAAAATAGCAAGAGAGGGGTGTCTGGGTGGCTCAGTTGGTTAAGTGTCTAACTTCAGCTCAGGTCATGATCTCATGGTTAGTGGGTTCGAGCCCCACCTCAGGCTCTGTGCTGACAGTGCAGAACCTGGAGCCTGCCTCGGATTCTGTGTCTCCCTCTCTCTTCGCCCCTCCCCTGCTCGCAATCTGTCTCTCTGTCTCTCGAAAGTAAACATTAAAAACATATTTTTAAATAAATTTTTTTAAAAAGATAGCAAGAGAAACAAGGCAGAGAGAAAAGAGATTTTTTTTAAGAAGTTTTACATTGTGGTATGTGATTGAACGGTTCTGTCATCTCAGGAGAATTTCAGTAAATGCTACAGCACTTGACAATACTTTTAGAGTTGGCTTTGTTGAGGAAAATGTTGCTTGTGGGATTTGCCGATTTGTTTTAATGGAAGTTTTTGGAGATGCAACAAAATACTGAGCCTGGCTTCTGGAGGAATATTTTTATTTCGTATAGAAAACCAGGCCAGGGTGGCTCAGTGGGTTAAGCATCTGACTACTGATTTCAGTGTGGGTCATGATCTCACAGTGCGTGAGATCAAACCCAACATCAGGCTCTGTGCCTGAAGGGGATTCTCTCTCTCCCTTTCTCTCTGCCTCTCTGCCTCTCTCTCTCTCTCTCAAGATGAATAAACTTTAAAAAAAAAAAAAAAGAAGAAGACCAGGCCAGGCCGACATAGCAAGGCTAAGCTGTGGGCATCATCAATTCAAAGAGAAAAAGGAACAGATGGTGTATAAATATCACTAAGCAAAATACTCATCTTACTTTCCAAGCCATGGTGGATTGACCAGTGAAAGCTCACAGGAAAGGTGATAGAAAACAGACACACAAACAGGAAAGGCAGTTGTTGGCACTGGTGATGGCCAACAACATGTCAAGAACTAAGGTACTGAAAGACTCAGGTTCAAGGTAAAAAATCTAACTCACTTCAGCATAAGGTAAAAATTTCCACACTAAAGAACTATAGTACTAATCAGCAGCCCATCTGGAGGGTAATAGAATAAATGGCAGAAGCCAAATATTTTTAGAGTGTAATTTTTAAAAGACAACCAAATCATTTGGACACCAAAGTGCAAATAATTGACATTTATTCAAACCTTAGCCAATTAATTATTTTTATAGCTGTTATTAAGATCCTCTGACTTATGGAAGTATTGTACCTAGGATGTAAACTAGCACTAAGCCTGAAACTGAACAGGGGATAAAGTAGTAGCAGATTTAGAAAAATGTGAGTTCTGAAAGCCAGGCGAACTATTACACTCCTCATTTATCATGAATTTCTAAAACCAAAAAACTTTACTCAAAGATAAAACTCTATTTCAAAAATATTGAAATACTTAAAACAAATAAATTTCCTATGATTGCAAGATTTTAGGGTGCTCCTGCAATTTATGCTAACCAGAGAGGCATTTACAGCAAAATAACAAGACTTTGCTTGTGCCCCATCCTCAGCAACAGAAGAGGACCTGAGGAGTTAAACTGAGCCTCATATAATATTCCAGATACAGTTATGGAATGCATCACAAGAACTTTCTTTTGGACAAACAGAAAAAAAAATAATAATAAAGATTGGTTTAGCTATCAGCCTCAAATAGAACACTTCACCAATAATCTTACTCCTGTTTTATCTAAAAAGTACACCAAACAAAAACATGCAAGGAAGAAAAACACTACAGTGTCATGTTGACATGAATTCAAAATGTATTTATGACCTACATTGGGAAACGTCCAGTCTGAGCTCTGATTTCTTGGGAAACCCAGAACTGATAAAATGCATCTAAACCTACTAGGATTCCCTTCCAATTCTATGCCATGTAGCTTATGCACCAAAAGAGCAGCTCACAGGTCTTAGATTTCCCGTATTTGAGTAACAGTATGGTTTTATGTGATACTATAATAAAATATAAAACTCTATATTCTGTGGCTAACCTCAACAACACAAGAAACAACAGGTGCTGGCAAGGATGTGGAGAAATGGAAACCCTCTTGCACTATTGTTGGTAGGAATGTAAACTGGTACAGACACTCTGGAAAACAGTATGGAAGCGCCTCAAAAAGTTAAAAATAGAACTACCCTATGATCCAGCAATTGCACGAGTAGGTATTTACCCAAAAAATACAAAACTACTAATTCAAAGGGATACATGCACCCCAATGTTTAGAGAGAGCAGCATTATCTACATTAGCCAAATTATGGAAACAGCTCAAGTGTCCATCAAGTGATGAATGATAAAGAAGAGGTGATTTATATATACAATGGAATATTACTCAACCATAAGAAGAATGAAATCTTGCCATTTGCAACAAAATGGGTGGAGCTAGAGAGTATTATACAAAGAAAAATAAGTCAAAGACAAATACCACATGATTTCACTCATATATGGAATTTAAGAAACAAAACAAATGAGAAAAGAAGAAAAAAGAGAGAAAGAGAGAGAGGCAAACCAAGAAACAGACTTCTTAACTATAGAGAACAAACTGATGGTTACCAGAGGGAGGATGGGGTGGGGTGGGGGGCAGGTAAGGGGTGGTGATGCATGAAATACATGGTGAGAATTAAGGAGTGGACTTATTGTGATGAACATCAGGTGATGTATGGAAGTGTTGAATCACTATATTGTATGCCTGAAACTGATATTATACTGTATGTTAACTTAAAAATAAAAATAAAATAAAAGCAACACATATTTCAAAAAAAAAGCCCTATATTCTGCAATGGGATATTGGCTCTATAAGAAGATGCACTACATGCAAATGCAAACAGTGCAAGATTATAAGTTAAACCCTCTGAATTCATAGAGATTTTAACCTGGTAATTTAAAAAATTGATTAACACTGGCACTAGCCAAAAAGGTCACCATGTTGCTGTGCAGGTGCATTTTGATGCAATTCACTCAATGAATACAGTAGTCCTCACCTCTTATCTGTAGGGTATACATTCCAAGACCCCCAGTGGACTCCTGAACCTGTGGATAAATACCAAACCCCATATGTACTGGTTTTTTCCTATACATACATACCTATTATAAAGCTTAATTTATAAATTAGTTATAGTAAGACATTAACAACTACAATAATGAAATTTAATAATTATAAGAATATACTAAAAAGTTAGGTGAATATGGTCTCTTTCTCTCTCAAAATATTTTACTGTACTATACCCACTCTTCTTGTGATGATGTGTGATGATAAAATAACTACACGATAAGATGAAATAAGGTGAATGATGTAAGCCTTGTGACAAAGTGTTAGGCTACCACTGACCTTCTGATTATACATCAGAAGAAGGATCATCTGTTTTCAAACCATGAATGGATTCAGGTAACTGAAACAGTGGAAAGTAAAACCATGGAAAGGGATTACTGTATGACCTCCATATTACCCAAAAAGAGAGCTTTAGCAAGCCTATCCTGCAACTCACCCATTCAGACACA
Source organism: Prionailurus bengalensis (assembly GCF_016509475.1). NCBI lineage: Eukaryota > Metazoa > Chordata > Mammalia > Carnivora > Felidae > Prionailurus > Prionailurus bengalensis. The sequence goes on along the minus strand of NC_057344.1, from coordinate 97,662,077 downwards.
AAATCCTCACTAACAAAAAAACACATCCTTCTGCCCAGAAAACTCAGCAGCACACACCTTAAGTATTTCAGTTCTGGCTCAGATTTCAGAAGAGCAATATGACTTATTTGGTCTGAGCTGGACACTGACAGAAGATGTGTGAAACTAGAATCAACCCAACAGAACAATGAGAGTAGCGAGTAGCTATCATTTAGTGAATGCTTACCAAATGCCAGGTACTATACTAATCACTTTCCAGGCTTTAGTCATTTATTTTTCACATAATACTTTGAGCTGTGTATTACTGTTCTCATTTTACAGACTAGGAAGCTGAAACACATAGACTGGGGGCTACATATCCAACATCATATAGGTAATAAAAAATGAAACTAGGATTTTAACAAGGTCTCTCTAATCACAAAGACTTCTTTCTATTACAACACTGTCTGGAATGATAGAGTAGCTCCTAGTTTCCAGAGGTTCCAAGAGACTAATTACTTTCAATCCCTTCAAGTTAATCCCAACCCTCAAAACCAATGTGCTATATAGCATTATGGCCACCCTGGAACTGAATCCCCCATGAAATCTCCAGACTTTGTCACCAAACATGTTTCACATGCATGGGATAATTCTTATAGCTAACTGACATCTTTTGTAATCACAAGAGAAACTGAATAGGAGAAAAAAAAAGGTGTTGCAGTGAGGAGAGTAGGTGGGGAAGGGAACTAAGAAAAATAATGAGAGGGGAAGGATACAAAGGGAAAGGGAGAACCAGAAGCTGAGACAGACACCAGAGTATTATTTGAAAGCTGTTACTTTGTTAAATGAAACCTGGGACTCCAGGGCCTTTGAAAAGTAAGTGTGAAGAAATGAGAGACTTTTGCCAATAGACTCAGTAAAAATAAGCAGCTATAACAGTGTAGCCCATTGTTTTGAACCTTCTTTTAGCCTACTTACTAAATTTAAACATGACAGCCAGTTTCTTAAATTCTTTCCACTGCTTTTTTATTTCTGTTCTTTTAATGCAGGTTGAAATCAGAACTTTCTCTATTCCTTTTCTCCATCTTTAAATTAAGTCCTAACAACAAATTTTCTTAGACTCTAGCATCACCAATACTGAAAATGCTTACACATGTCCAGCTATGTTTCTAAGGGTCATTGGGCTACTTTTTTTCGGGTGATCTCTTTATAACTTTATTTTGCCTTATCATTACTACCTTTACTTTAAGCAAGCTATATTTAGGTAGTTCATCTAGTAGTACGTATGTTTTCTCCAGTAAGATTAAACAACTATGCCATTAACTTCAAAACCAAGACTTCAACATCATATTAATTTGATGTAGTTTCACTTTTGACTTCCAAATCCCTTTAATAAACTGTTTCCCTATTCTACTTGGACCAAGTGGTTAGTCATGTCAATACTACTCTAGCTGGCATGCTAGATTTCCTCACCATCCATCCTCTGCCATAACCACTGGGGCACATCATACAGCACTAAAGTTGTATTTACCATTCACTAAGTGCCAGGCACTGGAAAGGTGCCATTCCACAATCATGGACAAGCTCCATAATCTCTTTTCTCATGTACCCAGGCTAAAGAGTATTCTCGGTAAGAGCTATGACACTGGGTCAGTATTTTCCACCATACATTCATACTGCCCTATCTGAGTTAGGCTCTTAATTTTTTTCAGAAATTCTTCCCTTCATTCATACATATCAGTATCTTTCCAACCCCTACCATGTGCCAAGCCTAATTCTATGTACTAGAAATACAAGAATAAATAAATTAGACAAAATCCCTGTCATCATGAAGCTTATGATTTATGAGAAAGATGAAAAGTATATAATATCAAGTAATGATAAGTGTTATGAAGAAGCAGGGATCCATCTAAATTTAGTTCTCTAATATATTCCCTTGAGTGGCCTTTTTCACTTTGTTCACACTATATAGTCACTAAACCTCTGTAGATTATCTATCCTTCAATTTTACAGATAAGGAAGATGCTAAACTCTGGGCTCCTCTACAGCACAAATAATCTGTACCTTCACCCAATGTCTCAGGGAGAATGCAAGTAAAAGTAAACTCAACCTAAGCTGATTTATATAATAAAGAAAATTTATTGGCTGAAATTCTAGAAGTAATTAGGCTATAGGCACATGGCAAATTTTTTAGTTCTTCTGATTTTCTCTTTTCTCCCCTTTTCCATGTTTAAGCTTCATTTTCAAGCTGGCTTCCCTCATTTGAAAGACAGCTTCCAACAGCATGCCTCTTCACTCACATCCTGAGAGCAAGAGTGGGTCACTTTTACAGCATCACAAAAAATCCTAGAACCCCTAAACTCTGGCTAAGCCACCACTGAATCAATTATAGGAAATGCCTTGGGAAGACTGGATTTGAATGTAAACTTATCAGTGGAACAAAGGAGGTGAGATAACACTGACTGGCTTAGACCAATCAGGATAAACTAAAAGCTGGGGTCAATTCCACTAACTTTCATGCCTGGCACATGGTAGAAGGATAATAAGAAAACAACCACAATGTTCTTTGATTTACTCTTTGCTCCACAGTATGTTTCTGAAGAAGCAATACAGTTCCTTAAGACAATTTGAATTTTATTTATAATTTTTTTTAACGTTTATTTTTATTTTTGAGACAGAGACAGAGCATGGACGGGGGAGGGTCAGAGAGAGAGGGAGACACAGAATCTGAAACAGGCTCCAGGCTCTGAGCTGTCAGCACAGAGCCCAACGCGGAGCTCAAACTCATGGACCACAAGATCATGACCTGGGCCGAAGTTAGATGCCTAACCGACTGAGCCACCCAGGCGCCCCAAGACAAGTTGAATTTTAGAATGACCATTGTTCTTGAAAAAAATTTATACAAAATGATTTTGAAATTCTGAAATTAAGACATATATAAGAGCAATTCAAATAAATGTTTAAATTGCTGCTACATTGCATTGTGCTTACCTAACTGTATAACCATGTTACTTTCATAGTGCCTACTTTGCTTAATTGATGAGTATCATAGAGTTTTATCAGGTGTATTTATTTTGTATATGTCACATATCTTAATATATCTGTATTCTGTGACTGTTGCAGTAACCATAACTCAAGAAATGCAAAGTAAGGGTTCAGATCACTTAGGGATGAAGATATAGGTCATCCTAGTAGGAAAATAACCCAGACCAGCTAAGGTTTGGGAAAAAGAGAAGGAAAATATAAACTGGATAAAGAAGGAGAGAAACTATAAATATCAGTTATCCCCTTGAGACTAGATTCAGTAGTAAGGGCTATAGATTGTCTCACCAATCATCTTGACTCAAGATTTTTAGATGACGGCAACTGGCCATTGCCTTGAAGAAGACCCTACAGTAATTGGGATTGTACCTCTCCTTATGAGGATAAATTTAGAGTATCTTGTTCTTCCCAAAATGGAGGCCCAATATTATAATGTGGGAGCTAAATATCATGGAAGAGTACATGTAGATCTGTATCTGATCCAATTTACATAAAACTTCAGATATGTCCAATTTCAGAATTTGAGTTGCTTATTCAGTTATGTTTCTTGTACTTCCAGTAAGCTCTATTACCAAAAATAGGCAAGGTATATGGAATTTTTAATTAGTTGCTCTGTTTAATAGACATTTACCATCACATGACATAATAATAATCAAGGAGTTAGAACATAATAGCTACTTAACTAGATTTAACTCCAATACTATGATGTGTACAATTCAATCATTATTATCACTATTATGAAGACAACTGGGAATATTTTACTGACTCTGATCATACCTATGAACATCATCTATCAAGGTCTTGGCAAAGCACAGGAATAACAGTTAAGAGACTAAATGCTTGATGTCAGAAATTTTCATAAATAAGCTTTCCTTTTTTATTTCAGGAAAACAGTGAGAGACTGTATGCATATACTGCCTCAAAATTGATTGCTATTCTACAGCTCCTTAAACTCACATGGTAGTTCTTCATGTTCTCCTGTCAAATTTTACCCTGTATTCAGAAAGTAAATAATTATGACTTTTTAGGATTCATTCATCATGTTTTTCATTTCACTTAACCTAATTTTTAAAATTAGTTGCTAAAATTACTTTTTACCTTCAATCTACTTGAAACACTGCATTATTCTCTATCTACAACTTTTCTTCCTGTCTTCAAGAGAGTAGCCCTTTTATATTATCTATAATAAATTAAAATCTTTCTGCCTGTCAGCTTCTGTACACCATGATCATCAGTATCTGATAATTATTTTAGAAAAGAGTCACTGGAAATATTCTCCCAACACATTCAGTCTCTTTGACCTTCTTCCTATGGCTATTCCCCAGCAAGAAGTCCAAGGTCCATCACCAGTCCATAATCTTCTCTGTATTCCAATCAACCACAACGCTCATTGCAGAGTAAAGTGAACCCAGACTCCTGGGCAAGACAAATTGGCAGGCAGAAGTAGAATCTAGAGCTGACATCAAGACAGTGACATTGATAAATTCCTCACAGGTAGCTATAAATGTCCACCTCTTAAATTAATACAAATATCACAGTAAGGACTTGCTCTTTGGGAAGGGTAGGCCCACGCAAAATTTTAGAATAGAGTTTTTTGGTTGTTTTTTTTTTCTGGAGAACCCAAACCTCCCCTGTAGAGTCCTTCCAGAAAGGTCACAACACCTCATGTAAAGCAATCAATGCATAGGAAAGAATCTCTTGATTCTTATTTAAAACTTATGACTAAATGTATTGCTATTAGCTTTCTTACATGAATTTTCTTTTCAAATATAACCCAGATGTATAAAACTAAAAGCTTAGCTCCTATTAGAGGTATTATGTGTATCTAGAAGTAAGTTAGGAAGGAATAGTGGTTATATGTTCCTTTTCCCTGCACAATACTGATTTTGCCATGTGATATTACCCTTACCCTTAAATGAAGGTATGGTAAAACTAACACAATCACTTGTCTCCCCTAGATTTGCAGTGTGTTCAACAGAGTGTCTCAAAGGCTAACAATTTTTGGCTTCCTAAAGAAGCATCCTAAAAGGAATGTGCTTTCCTTCTTGTCCTAGATCATGGATTCTCTCTGGTTCCTGTACTTTAGTGTCTTTTAATTCTAAATCCACATCTGTCCAATAAATTTCATTTTTTTACTGTTTTTCAGAGACTTTATTGCAACTAAAGAAGTTAAACTTAAAATAAGGAAAAAAATTGGATGCAGAATAGCCCTTACAACTTGGCTAAAATCTCTATATGTGGATAACTGTCTGTGCCATCTATGCAGCAGGCTGCCTGTACTTCAAATTTTGAAAAAACAATAAGCATGTATCTTATACTTCATTTCCAGATAAAATTCTCTCTTACACATAGCATGAATTCTCTTTGGTGTTAATGTATTTCCAGCCTCTGACCTTAGCAAGATAGACACTGAGCTACATGAAAATAATTAGAATTTCTTTTTTCATTTTAATTGCATTGAGAATTAGTTTGTTAGGAAAATCACTGACTCTTCATGGTTCTATCCCAAATGTCCAATAGCAATATTAATAAAAACAAAAAGAGAGAAATAGTGACCAGAAGAGATAAAACAGAAGTCGAACCTGTCATTAAAAACTGGCTGAAAAAATTCTGTTTTAAGCAAAAGAACATTTAAGAATGCATGGTGTTTATCTTAAAATATGTTAAAAACTATCATGTAGAAAGCTAAAAGGTAAATTAGAATAGAAGGTAAATAAAGAATAAATTAGAATAGAAGGTAAATAAATAACGAATAAATTATTCTAATAAATTAGAATGGAAGGTAAATAGAACAAAAGGTAAATTCAATAGGGTGCCATATTTAGTTCAATGTAAGAAATGCCTTTCAATGAGTTTCCCAAAAAGTAAAATAGCCACAGGGTTAGAAAGTCTTCCACCTCTGGAAATTTTAAGGAGAGGCATAAATGACATTTGTGGTGTGGAAAACTAGAAAATTCAATTATCAGATTCTGTATTTCTTAGTACCTCAAACTAAAAAATTTCAGTTACTCTACTTCATGTTCACAGAATAGTGCTATCTAATATCTATCCAATTAAAATGTTTCATACGGAGGTAATCATATATAAAAAGAAACAAATTCCTGAAAGTTCCCCCCAAATGTTGTACAGTTTGCCTTTTGATTTCTAGAACTGTACTCCTTGGATTTATGCCCTGTAAATTAAATAAAATTAATTTTCACGTATTATTTACAAAGTCACCATTTTCAAACAGAAAAAAGTCATCTAGGAGAGAACAGTAGCAGATGTACTTGCTCATACTCTGGGTTGGCAAATCCAAGACGGCCTCATCTCAGAGTAACAGCAACTGTTTACTGGTTACAGTTTTCACATTAATCTGGACCAAATTTTTCCACCATCATTTCCATCATGTAAGCTTTTAGTTCAGCATTTATAGTATTTAAGAAGGGTGGTAGGTACATGTTTTATGCAGGTTTTCTAAGAAGGAGCTTCCAGATCAGTCACTGGTGAAATAATAAATATAGTCTCTGCATTCCAGGGGTAGGACAGGCATAGTAACAAATTGTTTTATAACTGCTTAACTTGTTAACAGTGTTATGACATTTTTCTATCCATACCACAAAAGGTTCTGATGATGTGACCTATGTATAGAATCAATGCTAGCTCTACAGAACACGTTACTGTAGCAAAGGAGGCAGGGACTGGCACCTGCAATCAGATATACTTACAGACATGTGAGTCCTAAATTCACCATTTTGTTTCCTGCCTTTCCTACCAATTTTAACATTTTCAAAACTGAAAATATCCCTCACAATCAACTAACCATTAAGAAAGAAACTTTAGCATTATACCTACATATATACCAAATATGTCCCTTATCATACGCATGGATGGTCAAATTTTACAAAAGATGTAAATTCAAATAAACTCATTACAAATATGCAAGAAAAATTTGCCTCCATGTTGTCTGTTTGAAGGGCCATATCCACAACTGACTTAGGGAATTTAACTCATTAACCTAAACAACTAGAAATTAATTGACTTGGGGAGTTGGAGGGTAGCCTGAAAGCATGAATACTATGCATCCTACCTTACATCAAGGATATTCAGATTCAATATTCAATATTCCAGCATGGGACCAAGCAGCCGTTTAATAATTATTTATAACAATTACTTAGAAACCAATACACACACGTCATTCCTTTCCTTTGTCTTTATGCAGTATTTTAATATTTTTTATTTTATTAATGTTTGTTTATTTTTGAGAGAGAGACAGAGACAAAGACAGAGACAGAGACAGAGTGTGAGCAGGGGAGGGGCAAAGAGAGGAAGACACAGATCAGAAGCAGGCTCTAGGCTCTGAGCTGTCTGCACAGAGCCTGACGTGGGGCTCAAACTCACAAGCTATGAGATCATGACCTGAGTCAAAGTCAGACGCTTAATTAACCAACTGAGCCACCAAGGTGCCCCTATGTAGTATTTTTATACATTACTTGGTCACTTAAAAATGTATAAAATATGTTTACTAAGAAATCCTTCACTAATTTAAGTTTTTTAAATATATCTGCTGTTATGTTGCCCATATACCTTAAAACAATTGTTTTCAAAGACCTTGACAAAGAAAAGAATGAAAAGGTTGGAAAGTCATTTAACCTACTAAATGTTTCTCTACCTTTCAAGATAGATAAATTCTGGATAGACGAGGCCTACTGAGCCACCTAGGTGTCTTCTAAAACAGAAACCACCCTCAGTGATTTCACCATCTTCCCTAAAAGGGAATTCCCACTGTTACTTTGGAGTATCTACTGAAAGTTTGGTAGAAAAGAGACTTGACTTAAAGTTAATGAAAAGTCATGGAAAAATAAAAAGTGAAAGAGTGAAAGTGTTCCATAAAGATTAGTGTGCGTGTACACATGGATACCTGTGCACTCACACACACACAAATTCACTTCCAAGCCTACACTGGAATTAACAAACGTGCTTAATGGAAACAAAGAATTAACATACTAAATCTCAAATATAAATATTTGCTTTACAAAACACAAATGTGTGGTTAGCTAGCTCAAGACTGCAAGGTAGACATGACCAGACTGATGACTAGACACAGGATAGTGTTAACTAAAGGAGACCTAGAGTTTTCCCCAATTAAATTACATACCAAATAACCCCTAGAAATTTTCTGTATTATTTGACTTTTTCTACAATGAAAATAAGTATCAGAATAAAAACAAGGTTTTCAAGAAACCCGTGGCAGTCTTAAAACATTCCTTCAAATTACTTGATAGCCTCCCATCCAAGAGATGGGGTCAATGTTCCCCCTCCCCTCAAATCTGGATTCTCACTGATGGACCAACAGAATAAAATCAGAAGCAATCCCAGCACCAGTTTCCACACCCAGGTTTAAAAAAAAATGGCAGCTTTCACTTCCTGACTCTGGGGATACTCTCTCTTGGAACTAAGCCCCCATTCTATGAGGAAGTCCAAGTACCCAACAGAAAGGCCAACATGAAAAGGAATCCAGATGCCTGGTCTTAGGACCCAGCTGAGCTCCCCTCCAACTTAGTCAAAGATGTTAGTCATCTTGGAAGAGATCCTCCAGCGCCCCATCAAGCTACCCCAGCTAACTTTGTAGAACAAATATAAGCCTTCCCAGTGACTCCCGCAAAAATGAAGGCTGAATAAATAACAGTTGTTCATTTTAAGTACCTAACTTTGGGGTGGTCTTTTATACAATAATTGATAACAAGAATCAAAATCAAAATGGGCACTGGCAACATACATCTTACTTTTAAATGTTCTTCTTTAGGCATCTATTGCTCTTATACTTAGAATACTGATTTCCCAACTTTGTCTAATGGATCTCTTTTATGGATCTTACATAGACAGAGTGCACTATAGGACATACTTTTCAAAAGACCTAAATAAGTTAATTATAATTGTTGAGAATTATATAGTACTCTTTTAGATGATTAAAAACATTAGAAAATCAATCACAAAAATGAATATAGGAATCATCATACCTGGTGGGGGCAGGGAGGGGTATGAAAGTTAGGAAGCAGAGTATTTAATGATATATCTATATCAAAATCATCCAGAATTCTTCTCCCCCTATTCCACAAGAATGTTTTGAATTAGAAGGGATGCTATAGATCACTTAGTCCATTCCATGACATTTAACTGTATATACAATAAATGAACAGCAGAAATAAGTCTCAAACATAGGCGTCATGACTTTTCCCTATGTGTGTTTTCACAAAACACAAATGCCCTTGAAAATCAAACTAAATAAAAATTAATATGGATGTAAAATCTGTAAAAATTTATTTAGTTACAAAAGCATTCTCAAGAATTTATACTTTCACTACAGCTAACTTCTCTTTGCTGAGCACTATAAATGATGGGAATAGAAAGTACATAGTCTCTGCTTCACAGAAGTTCATACTGGAAAGCATACATATCTTAAAACAATTAGGGAACTAAGATGGGCAGAGGCCAGGGTTGGGGGTGGAGAATGGTCTAAAGTAAGGGAAGACTCAGAATAGCATTAGATTTGTCAAGAAAGTCCTCAACAACATATGGAATACATTAAGGAGACCATGTCCCTTAGCTAAGGGACCACAGTAGGAAACAGGCAAAGTCAATAAAGGATATATATTTGCTGGGACTATTAGAAAGAATTTTTTACATCCCTTGTTTGTTGAAACAAATATAAATATAAATAAACTGAAGCAATTTAGATTTTGCAAGCTTCTTCTACTACAATCTCTTTAGTTCATGAAAACATCATCCCTTGATAAATCCAAGCTTATGAGCAAGCTATTCCCTCTGCATGAAATAATGTTTCTCTTTTTTGCCCTGACAAACTCCTAGTCATCCTTCAATATCCACCTCAAAGCCATTTTCTGGGTAAAGGATTCCTCAACTCCAGGTCCTACCCACCTATCTAGAGGCTCTTTTTTTATATATTTTATTATACTTTATTATTATACCACTCTATGCTATATTTCTTTTGCTTAATGTTGTCTTCATACCCTCTGGTATATGAATTTTTTAGAATCATGTACTCTCTCTTACTCCCATCACAATGCCTGGCATAGTTCAGACACATCATAAAATTTATGATTAAAGATCATGTCTTATTTTCTTCTATGCTCAGAGCTAATAGTCAAAGTTTATGTAACATGTAAGAGAAAATTCATCTAATAAAACTACCTTCAAAACATTCAGGATACTTAAATAACTGTCTCCTTCCTCAAGGGAAATGTACTACTCATTATGAGCCTGGCAGTTGCTAAATATTCCATGAATCAAGCAATAAAATTATTATATCATTATTTCTTCATAGGCATAAAATGCCCTGAACCCGACACTAGAAAATATATAAACTGTAATTAATCAAAGTATGGAAATTAGCATCTTAGAATAATTTCTAAGTATACTTAGTCATATTCAATTACTTTTCATCCTATCTTGCCATGAAGAGTTAAGTTATAGTTATTATTGTCAGTACCATGCCCCATCTTTACAACCCACTTCCGTTTCAATGCCAAATGTAAGGAAGATGACTGAAGATTTCCATGGGTTCCCAAGCCTCATGGAGCTTCAGACATATTGAATCATAGGGGACTTATTCAAAAATCATGGTCAGTGCTAAATCAAGAAACAAAAGTAAAGAACCTCTTTAAATGATGCTTTTAAACAGCACAAAGGGAAAAGTCATGAAACTAACCATACATAATGTCTGAGGTAGAATTTCATCTCATGGTGGGCTTCTGAAAACTGACATACATTTTTATATAGCTCTAAAAAAGTTTTATTTGGTCAGCTTTTGTCTTATGTTAAACTGTAGATTTTATCGTGAAAGAAAGAATGAACGAATGAATGAAAGAGAGAAGAAAAGGAAATAAAAAAGAATCCAAACCCCACATTCTTTAAGAGAAAAAAATCCAACTACACCACATTTCTTTGGGTAGAAATCTATTAAACTATCATTCCCTTGAATCTGTATTTTCATTTATTTTTCATAAAATGTATTAGATAAAAATAATAGTTCTCTCATAAACTAAACAATAGAAAAATGGCAAAGAATTCATTATTCCCTCCATAATTAAATGAATCATTATTTTTCATATACTTAAATAGATACTGATTCAAAATTTATTTATGTCTTATCCTTCAGGAATGATCAAACAGTTATTATTCAATGGGGTAAGTGCCACAACATTAGTAAGCACTCAGGGCAAACACACAAAGAAAGAGAGCAATTAATTGCCTGGGAAAGTTGGGTAAAGCATTAGAAGAAATGATATTTCATCTTGAAGTATTCAGAACAGTTTAGACAGCAAGAATAGCATATGCAAAAATAAACTGGAGGCACAATAGAGAAACATTTATTACGAAAAAAAAAATAATCATCGCTTAAAATAACCAGAGGCTATAGATTAGGCAGGGAAGTGGCAGGAAATGGGCTGGAAAGGTAAGAAGAGCCTGACTGCTTAGCGTTTTGTACACTGCAAAGCAATTTGAACTGTACCTTTTGGGCAATAAGAACCATAAAGGTTTGGAGTGTATGGAAGAAGAGATAATAAGATTTCTGTTAAGAAAAATAACTGGACTCAGCATGAAGAATAGGTTGTAAGGAATAAAACTAGAACCAGGAAAAATTAGGTAGGCCAATGCAAAGTGAAGATAAAAATGATCAAGTCATAACTATGACAGAAGATGGACAGTAGGTAGCAGATATTAGAATCCCAAGGCAAAATCTATAGGGGTGAGACAGAGAGGAGCCTACAACTCTAGGAATTCCAACTAAGGAATATACATAGTGGTGATATTAATTAAAACAGGGAATTCAAGAGCTAGAGCAGGTTTTCAGGAGACAAGAAAATAAGTTCAATTTTATTTGTGATAAGCTTGATTTCAACCCTTGACATCCAGGAAATATGGACCTGGAGCTCAGTCTGGACTGAAATTACAGATGTGGAAGGCAACACAGAAACAGGAAGTGAAATGAAATTGTGTTCATAGTGAGAAAGGAGCTAAGGTAAACTGAGAATCAAAGACTACAGAACCAGGAGAAAAAAATGATCAGTGTACAAGAGTGGTGCAGGGGGCAAGACACAACAACACTTTAACCAAGAAGTCTCTGGACGTGTTTGCTCAAGGTAATATAAAAATCTGAGTATTAAGAGAACTTATAGGGTAGACTGATGAGAAATTTATACAGAGGAGGAGCTGAGAAACCTCCTGGATTGGAATACCCTCATCCTTAAGAAAGAGACTAGAGGTACAAAAGTCTGGTTAAGAATAATGGATTAGGGGTGCCTGGGTGGCTCAGTCAGTTAAGGTTAAGCATCTGACTCTTGATTTCAACTCAGGTCATGATCTCACAGTGGTGGGATTGAGCCCCACGTTGGGCTCTATACTGAGCATGGAGCCTGCTTGGGATTTTCTCTCTCCCTGTCTCTCTGTCCCTCCCCTGTTTGCACTCTCTCTCTTAAAATAAATAAATAAACATTTTTTATTCTATTTAAAAAAAGAATAATGGATTGGTAATTTTCAACAAAGATGCCAAGGCATTTCAATGTCTTTTTAATAAATGGTACTAGAACAATTAGACATATATATATGCAAAATAATAAAGTTGAACGAACTCCTTCCTTATACCATACACACAAATTAACTCAAAATGTACCACAGACCTAAACATAAGATCTAAAACTATTAAACTCTTAAAAGAAAATATAGAGGTAAATCTTTGTGACCCTGGGTTAGGCAAAGCCTTCTTGCATATCACACCAAAAGCGCTCTGGTCTTAAAGAAAAATTACATAAGTTGGACACTGTAAAAAAGTTTTAAACTTTGTGCGTTAAAAGATACCATCAAGGGGCGCCTGGGTGGCTCAGTCAGTTGAGCGTCCGACTTCAGCTCGGGTCATGATCTCACAGTCTGTGAGTTCGAGCCCCACATCGGGCTCTGTGCTGACAGCTCAGAGCCCGGGGCCTGTTTCAGATTCTGTGTCTCCCTCTCTCTCTACCCCTCCCCTGTTCATGCTCTGTCTCTCTCTGTCTCAAAAATAAATAAATGTTAAAAAAAATTTTTTTTAAAAAGATACCATCAAGAAAATGAAAAGGCAACCCACAGACAGGAGAAAATATCTGCAAACCATATAACTGATAAAATATTTGCATTTAGAATAAGGAACTCTTAAAACTCAATAACAGACAAAAAACCCAATTAAGAATTAAAGAAAGATTCTAAATAGATATTTCTCCAAAACAGATATAAAAGTAGCCAAATGAAAAGATGCTCAACATCATTATCCATTGGTGAAATTCAAATCAAAACCACAGTAAGATATTACCTCCTATCTACTTTTAAAAAGATAATAAGTATTAAAAGAAAATGATAATAACAAGTGTCGATGAGAATGTGGAATGAGTGAAACCTTCATATATTGCTACTGGGAATGTAAAATCATGCAGCCACTTTGGAAAACCATCTAGAAGTTCCTCAAAATGTTAAACACAGACCTACCACATGATCCAGCAATTCCATCCCTAGGTATATTTCCAAGAGAATTTAAAAGATATGTCCCCACAAAAAAATTGCACACAAATGTTTATAGCAACATTATTCATAATAACCAAAAAGTGAAAACAACCAAAATGTTCATCAACTTATGGATGAATAAATGAAATGTGGTATATCCATACAAGGAATATTATTTAGCAATAAAAAGGGGTGAAGTACTAATCCATCCTACAACACAGACAAATCTTGGAAGCATTATTCTAAATGAAAAACACCAGTACAATAGAAAACATTTTGTTACTACTCCATTTATATGAAATGTCCAAAACAGGCTAATTACAGAGACAAAAAGTAAATTAGTGGTTGTGTAGGGCTGGGAATTGAGGATAAATGGGAAGAAATGGCTAATAGGTACAGGGTTTCATTTTGGCATGCTGAAATGATATAAAATTGATTGTGGTAATAGTTGTATAACTCTGAAAATACTAAAAACTACTGAATGGTACATTTTAAATGAAAGAAATGTGTGGTATGTGAATTATATCTCAATAAAAATGTTATTTTTTTAAATGATTCAGGATTGATCCCAGATTCAATCCCCCAGCATGCCCAGTTTCCCAATGATTTTCATAAATATTTGAAAGTCTAAATAATTAAATGAAACTGATGTCAGCAACTTACACAGGAACCAAAAACAATAACAAGCTGCTTTGGCAACAACAGTTACCAGTGTCAATGACATTGGACATTGGGAAATAGCAGGTTGAAGCAGTGGCCTCTTTGGCAAGCAGCAAGGGTGTTTCTATTCTCCTCCAGCACCTGTAACATAAGTGCCCATTTCTGAGCTGTAGCAGGAAAGGAGCAAAATCGCAGACACCACAAGCAATCAAGAATTGTTCAACAGAGCACACAGAAAGAACTACTCCCAAAATTATTTTGACGAAATTCTAGATGTTCTTGGGTTCCCTAAGAGTAGGCAGAGATGTGAGAGTAATTCTCACATCTACACAGTCCTGGGCCAAATTAGACTGCATCAACACAGGCTACAAAGAGAGCAAGTAAAATGAGAAGGAAAAGCAACACTTTAGGCTCAGAGATTAAGAATTCATTGTTAAACACAGCAACGTCACTTTTAAATGAGTGATGAGCACAAAGCCACCAATATATATATATCAAAGAGGAGCATCTGAAAACAGTAAATACTGGGCAAGTAATAGACATACACAAGTTTGATAGCACCCCACTCTCCACTGTTCAGTCCTCCTACTTAATCCTCATTTTCACACCAGCCTTACTGTATAGGGGATGGCAAATGGGTTCATTTAGAATATGTTCATATGTGACTTGAATTTTCAACTGTCTTTCTAATCCCTTTAAAAAATGGACTCACAGTTACAGGCCTCAAAATTAATAGGCTAGATAATCAACAGGAATAAAAATAAATACATATTATTTTTAAAGATACTGGATAAATGCTATATATTTATAAATCTTGCTTATTTTTTATTATATCTCCAGGCCTGTACTTATGTATATGTAAGTATATATAATACTTACCCATCAGTGTCTAAGAACTTTCCACCTTTCTCTTAGCTCATATTTTTCCTATTCAGCATTCTTTTCGTCTATTTTCTATCCCAACTGTACATATGGAAGATAGATGCCCTGATCAAATTTTACAGACTATCAGGATAGAACACTGACTTACTTTATATTATCCCAGCTTTCATCCTAATGAAAATGACACCTTGGCTTGAGAAAGTCTGAAAGATCTCTCTCCAGCAACGCTTGAGTACTATTCAGATTGATTATAACTTTACTGTTAGATGCAATATACCATGTAAGATGCTGATTTTCAAAATGTCTTAGACAAAGTTCTACACCAAAAGATACTTTTAAATTAATTTTGAGTGAAAGGTGGTAGAGAGAAACTGACTTATCATGGATAGGGAACTGAAGAGAAGAAGATAAAGGATTACCTTTCTTGCTTTGGCTAAAGACAGGAGTATTTCTTTAGATAGAAAAAAAAGCATAAACAATAGGGTCTGCAAGAATTAATCCTGGAATGGTCTTATTTTATAAATAATTTCAAAAGAGTGTGTACAAAGGAATCTCTAGGATTTCTGATGACACTGAACTACTTTGAAACTTATAAAAATAAGAAGCCAAATTGAAACTATATTTAAAAGATGGCACACTGTGAGATAAAAGTATCAGTCCCAGGAAAGATCCTGAAAGCAAACTCAGTATTTCTCTTTATAAAAAAAAAAAGACATCAAAGTTCAATATATAATCAAAGAGGAGCATTTGAAATAAAACAGAACACATAATGGTCTCCTATACAAACACACACACACACACACACACACACACACACACACACACAAGTAAAATGTACTGTGCATGTCTATTGACACCATACTTCAAAAAATAGCAACAGGGAGAAAGTCCAACTAAAGGTAACTTAAATGACTGAAGAGATGAAGAGGCTGATAAAAGACTTGAAACCTGAATTCCAGTCAGGAAAGGTAACATCTGAAGAGAGATTTGAGTTAAGTATGTTCTCAGGATGAAGGAAATTATCTGGGCAAGAGGAAAGGGTGTAACTCAACTGCATCTTGAGAGAAGAATTAGTATACTGTGCTGAGATGAAAGCATTTACTTCTAACATTGTCAGAAGCACATTTTAGGCAAATCCAGGCCTGACTTTTCCATGAGTCCTTCTTTTTCTACCTAATCCACCATGATTTCTCTCTTCCTGAATTCATTACCATAATTCTCTGTACCATGTGTTAGTTCTCAGTATATAATGCCTTGATAGCATTTTATTAATAGATGTTGTCTCCCTAATTGTGAGGGTAGCCTCCTAAACTGAGGATTCCATGTTTTCTTTATTGTCTACATATCAATAAGCATAATACTTTATCAACTTGTTAATATTACCAACAATATAGTAAAGTTGAACGTAGATCCATTACATTGAACACTAAAACCAAGAAGTTTACCTTTGGCACAGAACTAAGTAATTTGGGGATAAATCAGATAAAATTTCACTTGGTAAGTAATAAATATCACACGAGTTGATAAAAACCAAAAACAGTTAATTTCGAGGAAGGTTTCAATCAATTAACAAATGATAATGTTAAAACTGAAAATTTTATAGATGTTTACAATGTATCTCTACCTTTTAAAAAATGTCAGAAAAACTTGGAGTCACACTATCTGACATGGACTAATGGAACTATCCTAGAGAAGATATATGAAAGAGCAAAAATTAATGAATTATTAGCCTGAGACAAAATCATGATTAAGACAGTTTGTCATTGTTCCTTGTTCATGTCCCTCATCTTTGGTGACTACAATAGCTATGAGTGCCTTAGCCTGTCCCCAGGTATAGACATCGCACCTGCACCAGGCAACCCTCTGTGTCTCTCTTTTTTTCATCAACTTGCATGTCCTTGAACTATTCTAATGAATAATTCTAAATAAATGTAACAAATATCCATTCTCATGGAAACACTGCAATAACCCAAGTGGTCTGAGACCAAAAAAAAACGGCTCTTAGGTTTTCCCAAGAGTGTAATCTTTCTAAGATTAGATCAAGTAATGTAAATGGTCAAAATTTTCAATTCTGTTGTAAAGTTGGAGCAGCACCTCTGCTTTTTGAGTGGGCAAATAGCACATTTTAATATATATGCCTGTCTATATTTATAATAAACCCTGATAGTGAAGAAAAATGATAAAACTTTAATTCTAACAAAAAATAGCTGAACTTTTCCTTTTACCTTCCCTTCATTCTTTAATTTTCTTTCACCTTAGTCCCCAAGACACTTGGAAGAAATTCATGTACCTCCTTCTTATAAACATCACCATTTTGCTTACAGAAATTTTATGTGGTTTTGGTTGCTTTAACTTACAACTGTATTCATAATAAGCTGGAGAAAATTATATTTAAATTAGGATTCAGAACATTAAGAACAAAAGAGGAATAATGGGCATCCGCACCACAAATCAATGTCTTACACATGCATAACAAAAAAAAAATCCACTGAACAAAACAAAAACATGCCATCCCCATAAACACTGACTCACTACCCCTAAGAAAATACAACAGTGTAAGAAGACTGTGAGTATGAATCCTTATTTTTGTCCTTCCTCTTCTCTCAAAATAATTTGCATAAAACAAAATAAACAAAAGACAGTGAATCAAAACAAAATATACTAAAAAGAGATGCTTTCAAACAGTTCTATATTAGAGTACTCAATGAGAGGCATTAAAAAATTAATAATGAATTTGGACACTTTACAGATTTCAGAGTCTGGGCAAAGGAATGGGAATTATTATAAAAACATTTTTGCTAAGAATTCAACATTTTGGAACAAGCCTGGTGGCCAAGTTTGGCGACATGACATTAGCATCATAAAATTGTAGAGTACTTGGAAAGCAGTATGCTACGCTGGAGATCACTACATTGGTTTGGCAGACTTGAATATTTTTGTTAGGAAATATTTCCATCGCAACAGCAAATAGGATATTAAAAAGATCAGATCCAATTTTTAGGATGTTTATGATTAATATGTTGCATGACATTTCCTATGACAGGGGACTGTGAACCATGTCTCTGTGTACAATGTGTATACACGGATATGTGAAATAAAGTGTATTTCTGCTAGCCAAGTGCCCATCTGTATGCACAGCACCAGCTCTATAGAACTACAGAACAGCATGAGGAAGGACAAAGCCAAAACCTCATTAAGCCTAATAGTAGTGATGATCACTTCAATTCTTCATATTTACTCACTAAATTTCTTCCAGAAGGATGGCTGCAAGAGAAGGGAGAAAGGGACGGAAAGGGGAGGGGGGTGGATAAAATACTGAGGATATTATGTAATCAATCTATTTTTTTTCAGGTACACACACACACACAAAATGTGCATATGGACAGACTCAGAGACTGAGAGAAAATGCCCGAAAGCAACCTAGTCTAACAACTGTATATGATACATCATTTTTTGTGTATACATGTCTAAGGTCACGGCAAAGCACACAGCATTTATTTGGAGTCACCACTAAGCATGCTAGCTGACATGTTATGTGGAAATAAAATGACTTTATAAAACAAATTCTTAACGAGTAAAACTCCTAATATTGTTTAATTAGTTTATTTGATATTAATCATAAGAGAAACCTTGTATATTATAAAGATTTCTCATGAACTAGGTATTTTAAATGTCTATTTGAGGCCTCTATATCTATCATATTAGCCTTCCTACTTTTAGAGATTACCATGTGGGTTAATGCTTAAACATAGGCTTAGTTTCTCAGCACATACACCTTTCCTGCTTGGTAAAGAAATGGAGTCAGAATGCCAAATCTGTGACTCTGAATTCATTTCCATGGCAACAGAAGATGTTGCCTTAAATACAGTGTAGTGAAGTAATATTATGATGAGACAAAAACATAGCAAGGAACAAAGTTTAACTTAGATGCAAATCTTTCAACAACATACCTAGGATAAAGGAAAAAAAGGGCTGAACTAAAAAATTGTTTCTCAGTCTTTGTTTTCCTGGAACTATCTTGATAGCACCTTGAACAGAAAAAAAAAACAGTTCTAAATTCTGCTAACTAATAAAATAACCAAGAGTGGCTCCAGAAAATATAAATGAATCAAGCTACTGTATAAAATGGGAAGAAAATGAAACATCTTCTTTCAGAAAACATAAATATGCTGAATTGTTCACAATGACAATATATAATTTTATCTGTTTAAAAAGGTACAAGTCATTACACATAACCATTCATTACTTTTGAATGTGAAAGAAAGTGTTATTCACCAAAGGCTTTTCTCTCTAGAAAAAAAAAAACAAAAATAGAGATCTAGACAGTATGGTAGGCCACTTGGAAATCTATTAAGTGATGCATCCTTAGAAGGGAGAAAATCCATCAGAACCAGTCAAGATGCTTTGTCTCATTACCTCAAACTTGAACTAAGTACACTAAATCAATGCACACATTTTAGATATCTTAAGTTTTGGAAATTAAGTTTCGATTACTTAAAGAGGCAAATTAATTTTTCCCACTTGGGAAAGATGTATTTACTTTGCCTGGTTTATATCAAAGCTTATTTGCATAATTATAAATGTCAGTAAATGTACTCATAGTTTTAATGCATTTTTATTAGAATTTCCTCAAATAATTGTGTTTATGGAATTTGGCAGGTTGGCATATTTCCCTTTCCAACCCTCTTCTACCTCCATTATGTTGAAAAAATCTGAAATACTAAAACCAAGTACTTCAAGCACACAGTTTCATTAATTCAGTTCTTGCACTGCCATATAAAGCTAGAAAATATTTTTCCCTTCATTCAACTAAATATCTGACATTATAAGTGTCAGTCCCAGCTTAGGACTAGCATATAGAGGTGTCTTTCCATCCTACTTTTTCAGTTCAGGGTCACACCCTGCTGGCCAACCTTCTAAATTACAAAATTTATTATCTTAGTCAAAAGTAGCCTCAGATAAAGCAGACCCATCCTGCTCAACACAGAACACTTGAAATTCCTATGAGAGAGAGGAGAAAATATAGAGGAGACAGTATTTTTTTCCTAACATTTGCTTTCTACCACCATGTCTCTCTCTCTCAAAGACCTTTTCTTTATTGAGGTAAATATTATATACAATGAAATGCTCAGATCTCAAGTACACAATTCAAAAAAATATATTTTTTAATGTATAGAGGGGTGCCTGGGAGGCTCAGTAAGTTAAGCATGTGATTCTTGATTTCAGCTCCGGTCATGATCTCCTGGTTTGTTAGATCAAGCCCTACATCAGCACAGAGCCTGCCTGGGATTCTCTCTCTCCCTCTTCTGTCTCTTCCCCTATTCCACTCATGCATACTCTCTCTCTCTCCAAATAAATAAACATTTAAAAAGATTTAAAATGTATAGAACCATTAAACCAACACCCCAGTCAAAATATAGAACATGTTCACCAACTCCAGAAAGTTCCCAAGGAACTATTCAGCTCAATCCCCATGCCCCATAGGAAACCACTGCTCTGATTTCTACCACCTTCCATTAATTCTTCCCATTAAAAAACTCCATATAATAAATAGAATCATACAGTATTTAGTTTTGTGTGTGTGTGTGGCTTCTTCTGTTCAAAACAATGTCTTTGAGATTCATGTCATACAGTTTTAAGTAATCATAGTTTGTTCTACCTTTTTGTCTGTTTGGTAGACATTCCACGTTTGCTTGGTATTCTGCAGTTGTCGGGTAGAAAGAAAACACCCATGGAGATTTAGCATTAAAGAGAGTGGGAGAGAAGAGCAGAGACTAACACACTAATGTTAAAGTGGTAAACAGTAAGAGAAAGTTTACAAGGAGAATACGGCAGCATTCAGAGAAATAGAGACGAATCTAAAATAGGAAAGATTTTTAAAGAATGATCAATGTTGTAATATGTTAAAAATTGATCAAAGAAGGTAAGGACTAAAAAGTATCCATTATATTTAATAATTCAGCAGGTACTAGAAACTTGGTGCAAGCAATTTCAATGGTCAGATGAAGGTAAAAGTCAAGCAATCATTGGTCCATGCAGTAATAAATGAGACATGACAAAGTTTAGATAACCTTTTCAGTAAGCTAGGATACGAAGAAAGGGAATTAGAGCAATAGTTAAAGGAAAAACCAAGGTAGAGAGAAAGAATGAATTTATAGGTGAGATGTGGGACCCTCATCTCTAGGATAGATGGAACAAGACCCCAGAAGAGACAGGAGTCGGAGCTGGGAAGAGGTAAGAGGAGAGAAATGAAGTTGACATTTGTTGACTGTCTGCTAGATTCCAAGAATTGGGTATGTAAATGTATTCTTATTTAGTCATCCTCATTTAATTAGTATTATCCCCAATCTGTAGAAGACACTTAGACAATAAATAATTCAACCACTAAGAAGTCACAGGGCTATGTTTCAAATTTTGTCTGCATATTGCCAAAACACAATGTCTATGCTGCACTGCCCCTTCCTCTAAAATAGGTGAAAAGCACCAAGATAGCATGTAAAAGTGTGATTATAGGTAGAAAGGAGCAGTGGTGAATGTGGGGGGGTGTGAACATCTGATTATCACAATTTTCTATAAGAAAATTACGGATAGAGGTTGAAGTAGTGAGGGAATGAGCCCTTTATGGGACTCATGAAAGCTGGGAAGGTATCTCTAGCATTCTGAGTTCAGACCAGAAGCATGGCAGTTTGGAATGTAGCTAAGGAAAGAAATGGAATTGGTAGTGGTTCCAAACCACATCATTTCAAGATATTTTCCCCTTGCATTAAGAAACTAAATGTGGGGGTGAAAAGGTGGAATAGCATATACTAAAAACTTCAGTCAAATTTGAAAATAAGTTGGCTATGATAAAAAGAAGACTGCTGCAGGCAAAGAAAGGTCTAGTGACAGTCATGAAGTGTTAGTTGAGCAACAATTCAATAGGTAAATTGGGGATTTACCCAGGTAATTGTGACGCATCTGAAAAAGCCCCATAACTATTTAAGAGTGAATCTCCTAGTTAAAAACAGAATAACTTGCGTGAAATACTCCTAGTGGTTCCCCTCTCTTTTACAAGCAGAAGTAATCTGTATATGGCCAGGGGAGCTAAGTAACTTATCTATTAGAGTTCGGCCTCCTGACTAATATTGTTAGGCTAATACAGACCGAAGGAAATACCTAATAGGGTCAGACTACCTCAAGGTTGAGGGATCTCACAGTGTACAGGGGATGTAGAAAGGAGGAAGGGGTAAAAGAAGGAAGAGGTGTTACCAATTCGGAGGAACTGGGAAAGGGAGAATACATAGCATAAGAGTGTGAAAGAGCATTAGAAGCTTGTCAGTGTAGATCTGTATCAAAGTTCCAAAACTTTCCTAAATGCTTTTTGACTTTCTTAATATCCTATTCCTATTCTTTCATAGTTTCTAGCACCCCAGGGTCTTTGGATTCCCCAATACTGAAAATGTACCCCAATTTTCCCTTGCATGTCCTTTTCCAAAACTGCTTAAGACAGAAATCTAACAGATATGGCAGCAGTCAAGAAAGATGAAATAGAAAAAAAAAGGAGTATCCCTAAGAGGAGGGAGTATGGTCTTCGATGAGAGAATGGAAGAAAGTTATTGGGAGGACTATGAGGAGATGAAACTGAACGTGTTTCCATATTACACAACAAGTTTAAGTTGATAAACATGTGTCCCAGGACACATGTTAAAAATAAAATAAAGAAGAAACTTATAGCTATATACAAAGGGGCTGTAAGTGATGGGACGCCTACACAGAGTAAGACTTACAGGAAGAAGATTAAATATATATACTCAACAATCCCTGTATCTTGGACCTTTGTGCATCAATGCAACTCTGCTTTCATCAAATGACCAACTATGGAAAATACTATTAATAAGTGCATTAGATTCTAGCAAGCTTAGTACTGAAATTGTGGACTCAATATGTCAGAATGGCTATAAAGCAGGAAGTCTTGCTTTAAATGGGAAGGCTAACAACCAATTTGTGTTGCATAAATGCTCTATAAGCAGAAAATGCCCTATAATCACGACCAACTCAGTGCTCATTCATAATGACAATCTGGAAGAAAAGGGCCAGATTCCATATGGATAAATGCAGATGCCAAAACCCAACAAGCAGCAAAGTCTGAGCTATGTTAATACCTAATACCAACAGGCAAGTGATTGGATTGGAATAGTGGCAGCCCTAAGATTTTTATATACAAGGGCATTAAAAGACTCAATCCAGAATCTTGTAGTGGAGTTTATACAAATAAGCACACTGCACTTATGTGATATGTTTAGGTGATATGTGATATGACTTTGGGGGCTAATTAGAATTAAGAAGACTTATAGCCTCTTTCTAAACCACTTTTTGATACAACCACAGAAACGTTAAAGTATTAGCAAAATACTATTATCTGAGCAACAACTTTTAATCATTAACATCTACTTTCCCTATTCAACAAAAGAAAGCTTTCAGGCCTCAAGTCAAATACTTACTGGCTTCATCACTTTTCTAAGATAGGATCTGGAAGATGCTTACATTATTGAGTATTAAATGGCCCATTGCATAATATGCTTGAAACTCACATTAGAGCTACAAACAATATGGGCCAATCTATGCAAATGGCTAATTGTCAAGCCTCCAGGGAAAGAGACTGCCACTTGAAGCCCCTTGAGAATGTCTCAACAGTATTAGAAAGAACAATTATTTTGTAACCCCCATGTTTAACAGCAAATGCATTTTTTCTGTGATGTTGCCTGAAACCATTAACTGTCAGTGACACCACTAGGATTAATTCATCAGTGGCACTGAATTAAGAAGCATCTGTATCCAGTGTTTTGCTAACATCTTGTTATTACTCCACACGACTCTGGGAAGAGTAACTGTTAACAGAAATCTATATAACATGAAATTCAAAGATCCATATAGTCAATGGTGGTTCCTAAAGCCCAAGTGAGTTAATGTTTCAGGGACTAGCATCAAATCACAGATGCTAACCATCCTTGAAGATTAGCATGGTAGCCAGCCCCCAAGATGGAGGCTGGTATTCACTTACTGGTATTCACATTGTGTTAGTCCCTTCCCACACTGTATCATGTCCCACCTGTGACACTGGTAAAATACTATGAAAGTGCAGGTAGCATTACTTCTGAGGTTGGGTCACAAAAGATATTAGAATTTCTGGCTTGGTCTCAGTTGGATCACTCTTTCTGGGGGAAGCCAGCCTCTATGTTATGGAAACCCTCAAGGAGTCCTGCAGTAAGGCCACCACAGGAAGGAACTGAGGTCTCCCACCAACAAACACTATAGATGTATATGCCAGGTGAGTGAACCACCTTGAATGCATATCTTCCAGCTCCAGTCAAGTCTTCAAATGACAACATCCTGGGCTGGCATCTCAACTCCCACCTCATGAGAGATACCTGAGCAAGAACTGCCCAGCTAAATGCTCCAAAATTCCTGATCCAATGAGAAAAAAAAATGCTTATTGCTGTTTTCAGCCATTTTTTATGGAAATTTGTTAAGCAGTAATAGATAACTAATACAAGTGGGATTTATCCTTTCCAGCTTAATGATCCTACAAGTCTGAGATAGTGATCCTCTTCTGTGTTTCTTCAATACCCAATGTTTATTATCTTGCGCCATTTATCATCCTCTATCATAAATGTTTACTTATCTGCCCCTTCGTTAGATTGCAGGGAACTTGAAGGTAGGCAGGCCCTGCATTTCCCCAGGGTAAAGCATTTCAGGTGCACTATAAATATTTGATGAATGTCTGTTGTCTAAAATAAGATGACTCTGTTGGATAGAGTATGGAAAAAATAATGAACAATGCATGGTTGCAAATCACCTATTGGATGCCAGGGAAGATATAAATAAACCAGCAGAACAAGGAAAATCAAATACTTCATGCTGGTTATGAGTTTCAGGAGCAGTCTCACTACACCAATAACCTTTTCAGAGAGCAATTACAGATCCTAACCCAAAGACAAATTCATTGTGAATTCACTGGGAAAGTGAGTACTACTTCAAAATGTGCTCAAAATAAAGTTTAATTCAATGAATACTTATTGAATGGATAAAATAAGTTGATATTTTAGGTCCATTTTGGACTGCAATATTTGTTGAAACATAGCATTGTAACATGAAGCCCAATATTAAAAATGTTTACATTTCACATGAACTGGGTTTATTAAAAAACAACAACAACAACAACAATTACTCAGCAGGGCAGATGTCTATGGCAGCAGCAATATCTTTAAGCATTTGTCTTCTGAACCACCATATCCCCAAACCAGGCGTAGTGCCTGGCACAAAGTAGGTACACAGTAAAGATTTGTGGAATGACTCACAAAACCTGGAAATGTTTTCAGTTTCCTTCACTAAGCTTCTTCCACATGATTGAGATGAAATTGCATCCAGGCTTCCAAATAACCACCAGGTTAATTCCATGAGCAGTATAGGATCAGCCCTGGGTCTCAGGATTATCACACATTTCTGATCACAGCCTATTTGAATGTCCAATCTAACATCAACCTAATATCATCCTACCATCATACCTCAAGTTGAGAATCTAAGAGATAAATTATTTACAATAGGCAAATAGAGATTTTTACACCTCTCAAAAATGATCATTTTTCCAAAGGGCTACATAAAACCGTCAGGCTCCTCTGCATCTGACTGTAGGCATCCAGTATGGATGAGTCTGATACTGTGAAGTTCTGGGCCACCTCAGTTCCATTCCCTGGCATTCATCCCAGAATCAGACACGTCCAAAGCAGGATGTGTCCCCACAAAAGGAGACATTTTAAATGACAGTTTCTCTTTTTCTTTTACTATGTCTGAATCCCTCACTGGGGATACAAACTGATGTATTACCACATAAGTGATTCTTTTTTACTTAATTGGAAGACTGCTAAGAAGCCTTATTCATTTCTTTCTATGGCACCTTCTCTTTCCAGCACTCAAAAAAGTCTATAGAAAAAAATGAATGTTTTTCCATCATTCAGAACTGCTACAATGTTGAGAACCATAAATACTAAACATGCTCACTTAGTTCCAATATCCATAATAATATATTGTGCCAAATTCTCATTCTATGTAATGCTCTCAAAATTTCCCCTGAGTACTGTCTAAAATAAGAGTCTAGTCTGATACTGTTATAAACACAGGGACTTTTATCTAACTATTTTAAGGTGTGTTATATAACAGGTTAAGTGATTTGTTGAAGGCTACTCAACAAATCAGCAGGTTAGGTCTAAATTATCTAGCTGTAAATTCCACTTTTTTTTCCAAAGGACAATTCTCTGGGATTTGTTATATCAGCACTAGAGGAATTATATGATATATATCACCAGTGAAAGATTCACTCTTATCCATTCTCATTTTAAAAAATGACCACACACTATCTCACCCCATTCACCAAAAACAAAACATTCTTTCTTTTTAGCAAAAGGCAACAGATTAATCTACATGTACTATACAGCAAATACTATCTTGCTTCATACAAAACTGACAGGTACATGTTACAATAGAAAAATAAAGTCTTTAACATGAAACTATGTCTAAGTGGACCTGCCTCTTTCCATGCCAAAAGAGTTCCTATATTTGAGTCCATCATACTCATTGAGTATGGCTGTTTGGTCCTTTCAGTTGCCTTTATATACAGCAAAATGATTTAATTTGAAATTACTATTAATAAAATCGGAAGCCATATTTTTGACAAATGAAATTTTATGTTTTCTTTTTTCTCATTTCTGAGAAAGAATTCTCTACTCATTCCATATTGTTTTCCCCAAAATAATGGCTTTTATTATGCAGATGTGTGGTCTTTGAAAATGCAAAGTTGTTACTAATCTGGATAGGTAATTCTTCCAGATTTAAATGGCAATTTCAAAATTGATTCTCTAACAGAGAACATTATAGAGTCAGTTGGTTACAAAGATCTGGATCATCTGGTAAAATTTGTGTCCAAAAGAACAGATTGCAACTCTGAACATCTTTGGACCCCCCCCCCCAAAAAAAAAGTCATCCTGGCCATCCCTGAAATTTGAGCTTTCAAATGAACCTATTCAAAAGGAACCAATCCACATACTTGATCAAAATGTCAAAACAAATTTGCAACAATTAGGTAGGTTAAAAAGCCATAGAATGAGTAACAATTTCTAAGCACTGTAATTTCTCGAATTGTCCAACAGTCTCACATTCCATCAGTAACCTATGTCAATCGGTTATACAAATAGAGGGCATTTATTCAGATATAAATGAATTTTTGTCATCTGACTATTCATTTCCCAGTAGATGGAAGGAAGATGTACTCTATACACACACCTGAGATATAATTCTTATTGACAGTAAATATAGAATTCCTTCTTGGACAGTTTTGAGGGTTTGGTACAAATTCCAATGGGAATGTGAAAAATATGTTAGTGCGAATATTGTTTGCATCAACAATGTGTCACCTTAAATTAGCAGTAACTAATGTGTTTGGTTCCCAAAAGTTCTCAAGTGTATATTTTTTCATAATGGTATAAAAACATTATGGCAAAATTGAAATGAAAAGACATAGAAAATATGATATATCTTGACAAAATTATTGCAACCAATTCTTACAAAGCTATCTAAAGCACCTAGAAATTCAAGAGAAATGTATAGTTTGAACTAGAATGACTCAAGTCATTGAGTCTGTATAGAGTGGTCTACCCAAGCTACAGTGAGTTCATGAAAACTCAGTTAAAATGAAGTTTTCCACTGAAGCACCTTCTTCCAAAAAAAATATAAATGCAACAACAACAATAAAATGTTTAGGATAATATTTTAACCTAACAACAAATGTGTCATCTTTTATATCTGTATCAATTAGCTTTTGCTTACATACAAAATTACTCCAAAACTTAATGCTTGATATAACAAACATTTTTATTTTTTATGATTCTGTGGGTTGGCTGCGCAGATCTTCTGGTCTACACCAGCATGACTGGCACTGAGTAATCTATGATGGCTTACTCACATGTCTGAGGGCTGGCAGGCTTGTTGGTCTAAGAAGATAAGGGCTAGGATAACTTATCTCCAGCTCCATGTGGTATTTCTTCCTGCGGTAGGATGTTCAGGGTTTCATTTCACAGCAGTCTCAGGGTCCCAAACAACAGCAAGATAGGGTAGGTTCCAACATATATGCTCCTCAAATCTCTGCTTGAATCAAATTTTCCAGTATTCTGTTAACCAAAGTAAGTCCATCCAAAGATAGATACCATCGTTTATATGTCTGTGACTTTTTTCAACCACAATGTCTTCAAATTTAAATATCAACAGCAATTTTTAGGCTTTGAGATATAGGGAAATTTTTTTTATTCCAATGTTAAGGTTGCTTCTCCACTTGTGAATTGATGCTGTAATCTTTCTTCTTGTTCTATAGTCTTCATTTCTTTTCATTCTCTACCAACCTTTGCCAGAATATAGATGCACTTAGGGGAATAAAGACAGCAGCTGACTGGGTTAATGGGAAATATCAATAATGATGAGAGAAAAGACAGCACCATTACAACCCCTTTATTTATATCTCAAGTCAAAAGAAAAAATGACCTATAAGTTTCCGATTTGCTTTAGGTCATATGTATGTGATCTAAGTACAGGTCTGATATTGGGGGGGGGGGGGGGGGGAATCCTACCAGAAGTTGAAATTAATAAGACAGAACAAATTTGGGATCTAAAGTCGGCAACCGATTTTTATCTCAAATAATGAAAAGTGGTTTTTTATTAACATTACAAAAAAACATACATTATATTTAATATGGAAAACCAAGGTAATCCAATTTTTTAAAAATATACTATTTAAAAGCAGTAATTCAATAGCTAATACAAACGTCATACAGATTGCTCTAACATTATTAGAGTAATGAAAACCTAGTTTTCAGAAAGAATGTCTAATATGATGGCAGCCATTTTGTTTAACACAATCTGATCAAGAACACTTCATCATGGGTAAGTGACAAGAAAGAGTTTCATTGCCATCTTAATGGCAATTAAATAACCACTGACATCATTGGTAGGAAATGTCTTTCATCACCATTTCAGATTTCTTGAAATAGCAGGAAACGTGATTTTGTTATTGTAGTGTTAATGCAGTTAGGGTGTGTAACAGTCTCATAAAAGTAAAAACAGAGCTTGAGATTTAATGACAATCATCATCACTTTTTTAAGACAAACTATATGCATTTGATAAACCCACAACCACACTTGTAAGGCATCTTTTTCTTGTCAATGAAACCATTTTTATTCCATCATAGAATTAATTATTCCAACCTAATAATAAAGGCAGTCAGCAGTAGAATTTAAAGTAGAACTATGCATGTGGAAGCAAGAATAATCCATACACTTTTCCACTAGTATCTGAAAATATCAAATTTCTTACATTTGCCTTTAAACCACTCCTAACCTTTTTCTTTTATTTGGTCAATACATAATAGAATCTTCATGAAAATGCTTTTACCTTAACTCAAAATGCAAAATAACATATAATTTTGTGATATTTCATTTAATTCAATAATTGTTTCCATATTTTTTGGCTCTTTCTGGCTAGTGTCAAACTGTTTTGATTATTAGCTGGTGAAAATGAGGAAATTTTTTTTGCCTGTACACTGCTGTTCAGCTTTCACTTAATAGCAGTTATTTCCTCTGATATCATGGCTTGCAAGCACTGCTTAACCATTTAAATCATGTGCTTCAGATTTCTGACTTTACTGCAAAGTAATCCTATATGGAAGCCTATCTCTACTCCCAGAAGAAATTTTACCATTGGCAGGTACAGGATCCTTCAGAATTTAAAAAAAAGAGAGAGAAAGAGACCACCATGACTGCAAAAAATGGTGCTCTCATTCTCTTAAAAATGTGAAAATCCATGGACAAAGGATTGAAGACGTATTTACGAATGGTATATTGTAGTAAACTGTAGTTACTCTTCTTAAACTATGGCAGAGTAAAACAATTATTTGCCTGTCTTAAAAAAATTTTCCTTACCCAAAGAATCAAGTAAGTTAAATATGACCAGAAATATATTATACCTTTATTTATTTATTAATTTATATTTGATTTTGTTCAGAAAGGTTAGAGTGAAGCACCTGGCTGGCTCGGTCAGTGGAGCACGTGACTCTTGATCTCAGGGTCATGACTTCAGGCCCCATGTTGGGCACAAAGATTACTTAATTTAAAAAATGTATTTTTAAAGTTTAGAGTAATAAGCACAGAAAATTTTATGTTATCTCAGATAGCTTTCAAATGCTTTTGGTGAGGTTAATCAGAGTTGGAAATTTTTTAAACTTCTACAAAAGCAAGATCCAGACTATAACTTTAAAAAGTCCTCAGTGCAAGAAGGAAAATGGCCAAAAATATATCTCAAATCTCATCTGGATCTAAATTTGACTCTCAGATGTTCTGTGACAAAACTGCCTTTGAATGTGTCTACTCCCAGCAATTAACCTTTTACTCCCTGTCTTCCTTCCCTCTCCTCAAAAGCTAATCACATTTAAAATCAATTTTAAACGAAGACTCAAAGGAAATCACTACCACAATCCCAGCTTATTGATTAAGTCATCCTTCTCACATATATACATACACTTTACTGAGAGTTGGGGCCACTACAGCTCAACTCTTAGAAAACTCCATGCCTATCATCCAAAGCTGATCGCATGAAGGCATGGATGGCCAATTTATGCTTGCTCTGGCCTTAATCTGGAAGAGACAATATTTAGGTTACTGGCTGCATGCTTCCAAAGTGATCTCTACATTTTTGACAAATAATTACTCCAGTTTTTTTTTTCCCCCCTCACAGCAAATCTAGAATTCTGGAGTCAGTACTGCCTTGGCCTGAATTCTAGGGCCTCCTTTGAATGGGAAAGTCCCAGGGTCAAGTGTAGTCAGCCAATGAAAATGGAAGTCAAAAATCTACTGTTCACAATAGTTTGTGAGGAGTTACAAACATTAGGGCAAATACCATGAAGCATCCACCTTAGGAGCACATTACATCAAGAGAAACCAAGGAAAAAGAATGGGAGAGAAAATTAAAGGTTCTAATTCTTATTCTAACACCGCCTACTTGCACAGTTTCTAGGTGTCAATGTATATAATGTCAGTTAGATGTATGTGGCATGTTTCAATTCCATTTTGAGCTGTGTGTTGAGTGAATTCCACTATTATCACAAAGAACTATGATAAAATGGAATCATAAAAAGTTTCCTCCCTTTCCTATCTTATGTCCAGTACAAAGGGGAAAATAAATACCATTGTGGGGAAAGAAATTATGAGAAAAACAAAATTTCTTTGATACGTAAAATACAAAGAATACACTAAAGCACTGAGTGACCCCTAAAAAAGACTTGTCTGAAAGTAGAATCCACAAAGTCTGAGAAAACCAAGCCCTAATTGTTTCAAACATGGAACTTTTAAAATAATTTTTAAGTGAGGGTATCTTCATTCTTTCCTAATGTTTATGTGTACTCAAAAGGGAAGTTAAATATTGTCATTTTTCAATGTTGTTTTGCTAGTGTTTTGATCCAAAAAGTTCAACTTACTGAACTTCCCCTGAAAAGTATGCGTTGCCCCCACTTTCCTCAGCATAATTTGGTGTGTGTGAGGAACTGGAAGGGATTACAAGAAAACCACAAGACATAGTTCTCTTCTGGCTATTATTATTATTTGGCACCAGAATTTGAGCCTGAAAGGTTTATTTCCGTAAAGTTCAAAACACATCTTGTGTGCACTATGTAATTATCATATTATATGTTATATTTTTTTACCTCCTTGAGGGAAATTTGCTCTTATAGTTTGGTTCCCAGATGGCATAATTCCGTAGGTCGTGTGTGGTGTGTGTGTGTGTGTGTGTGTGTGTGTGTGTGTGTGTTTATAAATACATCTTAAAACACACATGTGATAGATGTGACAGTCCTCCAGACCAGCCCTCAGCTGGCTCAAAAGTGTGTAAGTCAAAAGTCCTATTGCTTGGCCCTCAGTAGTTTTGGTATTCATGTCCAAATTTCTGTCTTTAATATTCACATAATCTTCAGCCAGTTTCTTGCAGCTTGTCTTGTTGGGCCGCATGGCAATGCTACCACCTAGTGGAGCTTGCCTATCCTTTGGCAAACATGTTGCAATCTAACCCTATCAACAAAGTCCTCACTGGTAGGTGGGTAAGTAGGCTTCTTCCAAGAACCTCCTTCCCAAAAATATTCCTTCCAATGCAACTGCCAACCTTTGATCTGTTCAGAAACTCTAACATTAGATTCACTTTGGGGAAAGCTAACCATCAAAGAACTTATCATTGTTTCTAATAGAGTATGATCTTAAATATATGTAATAGCTAGAAGGAAAATTATAATTCCTATAATTTTCACAAATTAACAGAGCTTTAATCTAATTATCAACTAGGAAGTCATCTACATGTCAACGTACAGTATGCTCAGGATATAACCTGAAGAACATGTACCAAAATTGTGGCAGTGATTATCTCTGAAAGGTACAGATGAAAGTAAAGGGAGAAAGGTATAGTGTTTTCTTGGTTTTTCAGATTTTCTGCACTGAGCAAGTACTTTTTAAATTGTTAATTTAAATGTTAATGCTAGGGGCGCCTGGGTGGCGCAGTCGGTTAAGCGTCCAACTTCAGCCAGGTCACGATCTCGCGGTCCGTGAGTTCGAGCCCCGCGTCGGGCTCTGGGCTGATGGCTCAGAGCCTGGAGCCTGTTTCCAATTCTGTGTCTCCCTCTCTCTCTGCCCCTCGCCCGTTCATGCTCTGTCTCTCTCTGTCCCAAAAATAAATAAACGTTGAAAAAAAAATTTAAAAAAAAATGTTAATGCTAAATGTTAATCTATATTTATATACCAGCCATGCAGAATGAATTGGTAACCAAGTTTTCAAGCTGGTCAGGAACAATATCCTTTTATTTTAGACAAAGCAGCCAAGGCTCAGAGAATTTAAGTGACTTATCTAAATTAACACTGATGGTTAATTTTATGTGTCAACTTGACTGAGCCATGCCCAGAGAGCTGGTTAAACATTATTTCTGAATGTGTCCATGAGGGTGTTTCTAGAAGAGATCAGCATTTGAATTGGTGGTCTATGTAAAGCACATGGCCCTCTGCAAACCTGGTGGTCACCATCCAATCCTCTGACAGCCTGGATAAAGCAAAAAGGCAAAGGAAGGTTGGTTTTGCTCTCTGCCTGACTGTTTGAGCTGGGACATGGATCTTCTGCCCTTAGTGCTCCTGGTTTCAGGCTTTCACCTCAAATTGGAACCTACACCACCAGCTCTCTAATTCTCAGCCCTTTGAACTACACCCCCCACCAGCTTCCCTGATTCTCCAGTTTGCAGACAGCAGATCACGGGACTTAGACTTCACAATGACCTAAGCTTATGAGCAAACATGCTATAATACATATCTATCTAGATCTAGATCTAGATCTATACTGTTCATTCTGTTTCTCTGGAGATCTATACTGTTCATTCTGTTTCTCTGGAGAACCCTAATGCAGTTCTCTGGAGAACACAGCTAGACACTAGACACTAGAACAATCCCAGCTTCTCAACTTCAGCTCCAGTACTTAGGCCACTATATGACACCTCTCCTCCACCTCCTCTCTGGTTGGATTTCTTACATAATCTTTTTCCACAGTGCTCATCTAACACTATAATAATTTTTCCTATGAACAAAAATCTAAAGTCAAGTATTCTTGTATGAAAGTAGAACAATAAGATTAGTGACAGAGAAAGACAAATATCATACGACTTCACTCATATGAGGACTTCAAGATACAAAACAGATGAACATAAGGGAAGGGAAGCAAAAATGATATAAAAATATGGAGGGGGACAAAACAGAAGAGACTCATAAATATGGAGAACAAAATGAGGGTTACTGCAGGGGTTGTGGGAGGGGGGATGGGCTAAATGGGTAAGGGGCACTAAGGAATCTACTCCTGAAATCATTGTTGCACTATATACTAACTAATTTGGATATAAATTTTAAAAAATAAAATTAAAAAAAAAACAGGGAGGGAGACAAAACATAAGAGACTCTCAAATATGGAGAACAACAGAGGGTTGCCGCAGGGGTTGTGGGAAGGGGGATAGGCTAAATGGGTAAAGGGCATTAAGGAATCTACTCCTGAAATCATTGTTGCACTGTATGCTAAGTTGGATGTAAATTTAAAAAATAAATTAAATTTAAAAAAAGACTAGTGACAATTCATGTCTTTTGTGATAACATCCTACGTAAGTGATAAGAATGGAGTACAATCTCATTGTGTATAAAATAATCTCAATTGATCAAAATACTTCCAATATGCTAATAAGGCTGAATACTGACAACTGTTTTCAGACTTTCTTAATAAAATATCCTCAAGGATAATATTTCAGATGAAATGTTCTAACAAAAGCCTAAGAATCTTTCTGAAATACTGAATAAGCAATAATTCTACCCTAACATGGTTGGGTAAAACCCTTAACTTACCCTTAACTTGGAAAAACCCATGAGATGTTCTCTTCTGTTTCTCACATCACCCCTCCCTGGCCCACTTGCAAATAATCAGGATATAACACAAAAATACTACTGACAAAGTAAATATACTAATTATTTCTATTCATTTTCAGTTAAAAAAAATTCTAATCTAGCTTTTATCAGCACGCCTTGCTATCATCTATTGAGATGCTACATTCTAGGTTCTTTGTAAACATTTGTAATTCTTACAATAAACCTACAAGGTAAGTCGTGTTACCATTTGGCTTTACTGATAAAGAAAATGAGGCTCCAAGAGCTACTTGCCCAGTAACTCACAAGGAGACGCTACCAGTTCTGCCCTCATGAAGATTAAATATTATGTCGAGAGTTGTATTTAAGTTCTTTGTGTGCTAGATTCCAACAAATTATATCTAGGATATCTTGTTCACAATTACCCAGGTCACATATCATTTCAGCAGTTGACCAGGTTGCCCACTTGACAAGCATCTTCCTTTGCAGACAAAAGTATAGACATAAAATTAATTAACTGTTCCTTCTTAAAAGAGCTCAGTCTATTCAAAGATGATGCAGAAAGGCTGTATGAGACTCCTCAGAAAAAGAAAACGCTTAATCTAGTTCTTTCATAGAATTTCCTGAGGGGGAAGGAAACTGCCCAGTCTCCCAGA
This sequence comes from Prionailurus bengalensis, assembly GCF_016509475.1. Taxonomy (NCBI): domain Eukaryota; kingdom Metazoa; phylum Chordata; class Mammalia; order Carnivora; family Felidae; genus Prionailurus; species Prionailurus bengalensis. Next base: position 97,626,849 of record NC_057344.1, on the reverse strand, counting down.
ACATCAAAACTTTAGTTGAAAATGAGCTAATCTTTCAATCAGCTCCATTGGGCTCTTTGGCAGGAGGCAGAAGAAGCTTGGACAGTCACAGTCTTTTGTGAGACTATGGGATTTTCTTCCTCAGTGCTATTGTTTTGGCACCTTTCACAAGCAATAAATCCTTTAAAGCCTAACAAGTAATTGTAGAGATTGAAACTAAAGCTTCTATAGTTGCAAAGCTTTTAATGTGTCACTGAAATAAACCATCATGTTCACTGTTCTGAACAGAATTGTCCTTCAATACTAGGGGGTTATTTTTTTTACCACCTGCTATATATCTGGCACTGTGTTAGAAACTACAAGGACTACACACACACGCATACCCAAAACAGTAATTCCTGTCTCACGAAATTTAATGTAACAATGAAGAGGTAAAATGTTTACAAGTAATGACCATAATTTTTTAGTGAAATTTTCTTAGCACATTAACAAGGACAGATTCATAGCTAGGACATTCCAAAATTGTCAAATCCAAATATTAAGTTGTAGAATTTTGTATGGGTCCTATTAGAAAACAGAATTGTTCCTCAGGTGGTTAAAATGAAAACAAGCTGATGAAGGGACCAACAACAAAGGTGTGGGAAGAATGGAGCTAACAAACAAGGCATAATCAGGCATCCAGAGACCCAACCATGGGAAGGCATTACCAATCTAGGGCTGAAGGGGCAAGAGGAGAAAATGATGTTAAAAGAGCCCAGTAAAAACTAAAGCTGTGGAAGGGGCTGCCCAACAGGAGCTGAATCATGGAGGAGTACATGTATTACAAGATAAATTGCTACATGAAACCAGGGAAGAAGCAAGGAAGAGATACCCACAGCTCTCTTTCCTTCTATCCATCCATGTCCTCCCAATGCCTCCACTGAGTGAACCTAAATAAAAGTCAGCTAGAAAGGAGAACCCAGGTAATGCTGTTCACAGTCAGAAGTCAACTGTAAGGGCAGGAGGGAAGAGGACAAATTACAGAATATCAGCATTTATGCTAATGAATTACAATAATAATAATAATAATAATAATTGTTATTATTATTATTATAAATCTTAATAAGCATTAAACACAAAGAATTTACTATGCCAAATACTGGTCTCAGTGTTTTACGTATATTGAATCATTTAATTCTCACAATGACCTTATGAGTTAGAACTGGTATTAACTCATTTACAGATGAAGAAACTGAAGCACGGGGAGATTAAGTAACTTGCCCAAGGTCACAAAGCTAGCAGTAAGTGGTACAGCCCAGATAGGAACCTAAGTGATCTTGCTCCAAAGCTCATGGCTTTAACCATTATGTGCCACTGCCTGTCCCAACCCTAAAAACACGCTCTCCATTACAGCACACCCCAAAGCAGCATCTCTGAATATTTAAAAGTAAAATCAAATTTGATGTCTCAGAATTTCACTAAATATTTCTGTTGAACATGAACATGAAGATTAAGTGTTTGGGATGTGCACTCCTCTACCATACAAGGAAAGAAAATTATATATAATTTTGATTTTACCTTTAATTCCCAAAGATGCAGGAATTCTTGGAGGGGGAGTGGGAAAATAATCAGAAAACACTCCATTCCAAAGGAGAAAAACAGTGGCAGAAAAAGACATGATTTAAAGCCCAAAGAGAGAAGTTATTTTAACAAAGAGCAACTACTGCCATTGGTTTGCCTCTCCAGGCTTGAACCTAGAGAAATGTTGATGTTCTTGAACTAGTAAAATTGTAAAGCTCCTCAGAGACATTTCTTCTTGGAGGCAGAATAAAACTGATTAGCCATTTAACCTGAGGTAGGTGTGCAACCTGAGTTTAAAAGAAAGCAGGCATAAAGAACAACTTATTCAAACAAGTCTGCAATAGTCACCAGATTGTTGTTGCAACTCATCACATCCTTCCTGGAAAATATGGGAGAAATGCTAAGCTTTCCCTGGCCCATAATAAATCACTCAGGAGCTGCCACTCCCAGGCTAAATCTTCCGGTCTGCTCTGTACCTCTCCCCCCTTTTTTCTTCATATTTTTCTTCTCCTATTTCTAGTCTCAGTTAAAGGGAATGAGAAGAGAATAGGAGTAAAAGTAGACCATTTTTACTCCTGTTGTTGCCCTAAGAAAACAGAAATATGATTTTCCTACTTCTGCTTAAAATTTCTGCATCAGAAATCATAGTTGACAAGTGTCCACCACAAGGGCATATTATTTTGGCTTTGTACTTAAAAAGCAGAGCTTATCTGGTCATTTGAAAAGATGGAAGTTTTAAAACAGATGAGAAGATCTGTCCAGAGTTTCTCTCCCACTATTCTGTGCCAAGTCACCAAATTTCTTGAAGAGTTATTTTTGAACTATCAGTAAAAATATTAGCTTATGTGCTGAACACATTTCAAAGCACATTAGAAGTGTTACTTGTATCATCTTCATAACAAACCTATCATTTATCCAACTTGCTTATCTCTGTTCAGGTCACCACCATTTATTATGGGGGTTAGTAAGGTGGGTATCTGACAATTTGAAGACTAAATGAGCAAAGAGTATAGTGTGGAAAGGGAAAAGAAGGAGTAACTTTACAGTGGAGAAATCTGACAAATACTACTTAAGCCAGGTTAGAAAGGTTAACATCAAGAGTGATGAGACATGTTAATACAGTGTACTCCTGATTTTCTGAAAATGGCACTTCATCTCTGCAGTTTTCCTCCCTAAAGCCCATAAACCCAGTCTAATTATGAGGGAAAATATCAGACAAATCCCAAGTGAGAGATTCTACAAAATCCCTGACCAGTACTCCTCAAAACTGCCAAGGTCATCAAAAATAAAGTCCATCACAGCCAAGATAAATTAAGATGTGATGATTAAATGTAATGTGGTATCCCATATGGAATCCTAGAAGAAAAAAAGAACATTAGGTAAAAAATAAGAAAATCAGAACAATTTTAATATAGTAATGTATCAATATTGCTTTATTAATTGCAACAAACTGCAGTTCTGTACTACTATGTTAATAATAGGGGAAAGTAGGTGTGGAGTATATAGGAACTCTCTGTACTCTCTTCACAATTTTCCTGTAAATATAAAACCCTCCTAAAAAATAAAGTTTATTATAAGAAGTGAAAAGAGAGAATGTGTAGAGTTTTTTATTTTTTAAACCATGGTATATTCTTAGTGTAATGATGTTGGTAATGATTACAGCTGTGTTTTGGTGACAATCTGGCAGTAACTGGAAAGTAGATTAGTGCAGTATTCACAAGAGATTTACCATGGCTCAAATTTGTACAATATTCATGATTTCATTTTCTCAGAAAACAAAAATGTTCAGATATATATAACTTCAGAAAGTGGTTCTAGTTATCATCATCTGATATATCAAAAAATTTGATATATCTCAAAAATTATTCAACAGTTCATCAGTCATTCTGCAAGTCATTTTTTTTAGTACTCATCATGTGGCAGGTATTGTCCTAAGTCCTAAGTACTGGGAACACAAAGGCTCACATAGTTGACCTACACTCCCAAACCTCAAGGAATGAATCTACAGAAGAGAAAACTAAAAGAAACTAGTGTTTATTTAGGTCCTGTGATAGTACAAGAACTTTACCTACATTGCCTCATGTAATCTTCACGGAAAACTTCTGGGAAATCTTTCATTACTGCCTGAAGCGCGTCCGGTTCTTATCCCTATTCTGGCATCTACCGCACAGTAGAACAATAGCCAACATATTGCCCATACTGACAACTAAACTGTCAAGTCCTTGAGGACAAACACTTGTTCACTGTTGATGGCTCAAGCATAATAAAGCATAATGCCTGCCCATAATTGGTGAAGTGGGTGAATGAGATCTAGCCAACCCTCCCAAAGCTTCCACCAATAAATCTCATCACCCTTATATATTATCTAGCTGAATAAGTAGTAGAAACTCTTAAGAAGATTCCAGATAATATTGGTGGAAGATAACTTACTGGACGTCTTATCATTTAATATGCCACTCTTTGCTCTACAGTAAGATCATTCCTGTTGAATAATGGAGTAACATCTCACTGCTTTTCAAGACCAGCTCAGCTGGAAGTTATCTAAGACAAACTGGATCATATTTGGAAGACTGCTTGAAATCCACCTGTTATTTGTTTTTTTACACTTTGATTGTTAATGCTTGCTGGGAATTCTATACAATGGGTTGGAGGTAAGAAGTGTACTTTTTTTCTAAATTTCAACTTACTCCCCACTCCATTTGGCAGCAGATAACTTAAACTCACAAATGCAGATTAAATTCAGTTAACTTAGTACTTTCTCAGTCAGATCACAATAAACTCAATTTAGGGTTCTCTCCCCTCCCTCACTTAAGTTCTAGTTGGCTTAGTGTCATGGCATCAGGGAAAGACACCTGCTCCTTAGTCCATGCTGACTTCTGTTGATATGCACCTCATTCCATCTAACTCATGGAAGGCTCCATGCTGGCACCTGCTGAAAACATCTCTCTATCTGGGATACTTTCCAGTGGTGGTCTCTTGTTACAGATGCAAAGCCCCTCCACAAATGCCTGCTCTCAGGTACACATCCATGTCACTGTTGGCTGTATAGGAAAAGATTTGGCTACTCCTCACACTACATATGAACAGAAAGAGACTCTCTATAAGACCATTCTCCAAGCAACACTATGCTGTCTCCAGCTGTTTTGCTGCCCCATGCATAGGACTGTGGCAACCCTGGAAAACTAGGCAGGGAGTGGGACACATGCCCTCTCTGAGTTCATCCAGCCCTGGGCCAAAACTGTTGCTAGGGCAGGTATAAGGAAAAATACAGGGCCCCTTGCCAGAGACCTCCAAGAGTGTCTGATGCTATTCCTCTCCAATTCTTTCTCCATGGCCCAAGGAATCTTTATCAAGTCTAGGAAAGAAAAAACATTCTCTTACATTATGATGAATTCTTGCCAATCTTCCAATCCTTTAACTATTGTTTCTACCAGGAGTTTTAAACTCTGAAGCTAGTTTGTTTTCAAATGTTCCTTCAGGCTTTCCTTCTCTGAAACAGTAACCTCAGACTGCCTGAAATGGAGATAAAGGTAATTTAAAGGTAATTTGTGGGAGGAATAAATTACTAAAAATGAAAGCACAGTTGTTAATGTCAAAATTTTCCCCATGATAGAATTTGATCCAAGTTGAATTTCTGTATTTGAGGTACTGAGACCTGGGTCCCAAAAGTATAGAATACAGATGGAAAAATACAACTTTCTCAAGTTGAATAGACTATGAATACTTGCTTTCAGAGTGACTTGACAAACTTCTTCACAGCCATTTCACAATAATTTTTGGGTTAGCATATAAGAAATGACCAGAGCAACCAACTGAAAAGACCTATGTACTACTTCGTTGGCTAAGCCCTTAAGTGTATGATAACTAAGATAAGAAGAGAGGACAAACCTCATGCTTAGCGGTCAGAGACTTTTGTAATGAACACCACAGCTTTATCATGGACTTTGTAACTCCAAACCACAGCAAACATCCAGAGGGCACTATCTGGACAGAGATTTCCAATTTCCCCCTGCCACCATGAAATCACTACCATACTCCATCCTGAAGAAAAACATGGAAAGTAGACACAAAACTAAAGGGCCATGAATTTAACACAAAAGACACTGTGCCATCAAAAAGACATGTGATCAACGGTTACTATCCAAAATACATAAAGAACTTATAAAAACTCTATACCCAAAAAATGGATAATTCCAACTAAAAATGGGAAGAAGACATGAATAGACACTTTTCCAAAGAAGACATACAGATGGCCAACAGACACATGAAGAGATGCTCAATATCACTCATCATCAGGGAAATGAAAATCAAACCACAGTGAGATATCACCTCACATCTGTCAGAATGGCTAAAATCAACAACATAAGAAATAACAGGTTTTGGTGAGGATGTACAGAAGGGAACCCTCTTGAAATTCCTGGTGGGAATGCAAACTGGTACAGCCACTCTGGAAAACAGTGTGGAGGTTTATTAAAGTTAAAAATAGAACTACTGTACAATCCAGCAATTTCACTCCTAGGTATTTTACCCAAAGAATATAAAAACACTAATTCAAAGGGATACATGCACCCTAAGGTTTACAGCAGCATTCTCTACAACAGCCAAGTTATGGACATTATGGAAATAGCCCAAATACCATCAACTGATGAATGGATAAAAAAGATGTGGGGGGTATACACACACACACACACACACACACACACACACACATATACACAATGGAATATTATTCAGCCATCAAAAAGAATTAAATCTTGCCATTTCAAGGACATGGATGGAGCTACAGAGTATTATGCTAAGCAAAACAAGTTAGTCAGAGAAAAATAAATACCATGTTATTTCACTCATATGTGGAATTTAAGGAACAAAACAAATGACCAAAGGAAAAAAGGAGAGAGGCAAACCAAGAAACAGACTCTTAACTATAGAGAACAAACTGATGATTACCAAAGGGAGGTGGATGGGGGGATGGGTGAAATTGGTGATGGGGATTATGGAGGGTACTTGCTGTGATGAGCACTGGGTGTTGTATTTAAGTGCTGAATCACTACATTGTACACCTGAAACTATTATTACACTGCAAACTAACTGGAATTGAAAACTTTTTAAAAAGAGACTAAACCAGAAGAGTGTAAATAATTATAAATTGAACAGCACAAAGTGTATTTTTCCTTAACAATCAGGTGAGACTGTCAGCACTAGAAAAGATGCTATATTTTCCTTCAACTTCCAAGTGTAATGAGATTGAGTGCTGCTCTGCTAGCCAATCCTCCAAAATCAATCTTTCCAACAGGAGTACATAGCAAAATGGAATGAGGCAAGACAGCACAAACTGTTCCCAGGTAGCAAATTATAATATTCCAAATCAACTGTCACAGAAGTGTGTACTGAGTTCTGGATACCGAGGTAATTTGAAGAAAAAGGAAAATACATGGAACAAAGGAAGAAGGAAGGAAGAGAAGGGAAGGAGGAAGGGAAGAAAGGAGGCAGGGATACAAGGAAGGAAAGAAAAGGAGAGGGGGGAAAGCAACAAAAATGACTTGTGTTATACATAGTAACTCTATGGTAAAATCATTTCCTCAACAAGTCATGACTGAAATGAAAGCCAATGACAGTGCCAGATTGTTCAAATAAGTAATGCTTCAAAAAGCTCTTCAGTGTATCTCCAGTGAATTCAGAGCAACGATAACAACAAAGTAAGTTTTTCTTATGTACACCTATCCTCCTGGTTTGTCTCTTCTCCAAAAGAACTTGAAAACCCTCTATGCATCAGGTGTAAAATTGCCAATTTATGAAATGTTGCAAAATGCTGTTTTTAAAAAATGAATGAATGAAACAAAGTGAATGAAGAGAGAGATCACAAGAGAGAGGGAGGGGGAGGGGAAGAAACGAAGTATAAAGCAACCTAAAAGCTTTGAACATCTACACATTAATGATTTTTATTAGTGTCTCCATAGAATGTACAGGTAAGCTCTAAAACCCGCATCTACTTACCAAGTGACTTTCTGTGCTATTGCTTATAAGCTAAAAAAGACACAATCCTCTCAGCAGAGTTGTAACCCATTTACCAGACTACACTGGTAAATGAGCCTTCTTTCCTCCCAAGCTCCCCAGAAAAGGTGTAATGGCAACTCCAGTCACTGTAACTGTTCCACAACTGCCTTCAAGGAGATTTGAGAAAACCCAAAAGCCCACAAAGCTTATTGACTTATGTAAAGAATGCACAAAGGAATTTTGTTTTCAATTCCAATTTCTTAATTTTTTTTATTATTTTCCCCAGCACAAAGCAGTCTTTGTGCCTGTGGATCTCCCTAAATGTTTATGTCCCAAAGGACACAGAGGTGTGAAAAATGTGACTCAGGTTCTTGATAAATTCACATAATAAGACAGATGCTTGAAAATGAAAAGCAAATGAAATCCCTCTTTCCTCTAAATTTTCTTCCATGTCAAAGGTTAGTCTTGCTTATTCAACAACTTGGACCTCAGCACGTGAAAAATAAGAAGTCTATCCAAGTGGTATCAACAGCTAAGATTTTAGAAATGTGAACAGAAAGTCTTTAGAAAAATAACCCAGGGTTAGCAGTTGGAGAAGAGTTCACAGTTTTACTAGTCCAGAAATAAATTATTACAAACTGAGTAACTGATACAACATGTTCATTTGCTAACTTCTCCATAACCCACCAAGAAAATTTAAGAATGAGAACATTTGACATAAACTGCCTGACTCACTCTTGGAGCCCACTAAAATCTTGAGTATTCATCCTATAAAATAAAACTTTCAAGAATGTAACAATGAAAAAAATAAGTTCTTCTCTTTTCTAGGAAAAGTATAATAATTAGACCTATATTTTAAGACAACAACAAATCCTACCATAGATTGCCCACTGAACACAACATAAATTCTTGCAAAATATTTATTATTTGTTCGTTCCCCTCCACCATTGGCAGGTTAATGAGAGCAAACCTCTGACAGGCCAGCAAAGAATTTAGCTTTAAATAGCAGATAAGATAGTTGCACATTGGTCATACTTCATTTTGTTCTGAAAAGAATTGGGACTTCTCTTTGTGTTCAGCTTACAAGTGGAATGATTATGAAATTGTGAGTGAAAACAGAAAGGTCAGGGGGCACCTAGGTGGCTCCCTGAGTTAAGTGTCCGACTTCAGCTCAGGTCATGATCTTGCAATTACGTTCATGAGTTCGAGCCCTGTGTTGGGCTCTGACAGCGTGGATGCTGGAGGCTGCTTCGGATTCTGTCTCCCTCTCTCTCTGCCCCTCCCCCACTGATGCTCTCTCTGTCTCTCTCTCAAACATAAATAAACATTAAAAAATTTTTTTAAAAAACAGGAAGGTCACAAAATTTACCTGCCAAAATGCCCTTAAAACTATTAACACAGACCATCTTGTCTACTCTATAAATTCTTAGTATTAAGGTAAAAATAATAGCTAACATGTAGTGTGTGCTAACTATGTCCCAGGCACCGTTTAAAGCATTGACAAAAATTAATTCAAATAATATCACTTTTTGCATTCCTTGGAAGAAAAACTAAAACCATTTGGGAAAATGAAAACTGTCTGATTTGTCTGGATGGCTGGATCATGAGCTAATTTATTCTTTCATTTTGATTGCCATTAGCATTGCTGTTGTTGTTGTTGTTGTTGTTGTTGTTGTTGTTGTTTTCACACAGTAAATACAAATGTAAAGTTTTTGTAAACTTCTTCCAAACACTTTTTGCACCCTGGAAAACGGGATAACAATAGTACCTTCCTCACAGGGTTCGTGTATCAGTTTTACACACTGCAAAAGTCTTTCCAAAACACTTGTATTCATACAACATTCAAATGCTTGCTGGATGTAATCAAACTTCTTAACTGATAATGGAACTCACTCTTTTTTATCTCACTACTTCTCTGTACAACCCTTCATTCTCGTCAGGCCCAAATTCACACCTAACTTATTCCAGCTATCTTTTTCTTTTTAATGTTTAATTCTTTATTTTGAGAAAGAGAGAGCGCGTGCGCACAAGGGGGGAGGAGCAGAGAGAGAATCCCAAGCAGGTTCCGTGCTGTCAGCGCAGAGCCCCACTTAGGCTTGATTTCACCATTCATAAGATCATGACCTGAGCCAAAATCAAGAGTCAGATGCTTAACAGACTAAGCCACCCAGGCACCCTGCCGCCCTGCCTATCTTAACTTGCTCTCCCTTCCCACATCCTTACAAATAAATTCATCACTCCTCTGTTAATTATGCCTTCCCCATCCTTCATCTTCCAATCAAATTTCCCTATCTCCTTGTAACTCTTCCCCATCCTACCTGAATCTGTCAAGTACAGAGTACCAACAATGTGCTTGGCACTTTTTCTATGTTATTTAATCCTATCAACAATTCTAGAGATAGTTAATAGTATTCCTATCACATACATGAGGATTAGAGAGCTTGTGATTTATTCAGGGTAGTGGAGCCAGGGTTTACTCTCAGTTATGCTGATCCATCCTGCACTTAAGAGCTTGTACCACAAAGGCCTTAAATTTATATTGTCTTGGAATGTTCTCTAATTGCTTAATATATGTTAAATCCATATTTTTCCCTAAGTTCCTTGATGTCTATATCTCATTCAGGGCACACATAAGCACTTGGTTAATACTTCTGGCAGATAAGGAAAGCCTCAAAAGTGGTATGAAGTTTCCACAAAAGGGTTAATCTGTAAATATCAGTCATCCCAAAATTCCCTACAAAGACTACAAACTAACAGAAGCTTCAAAAAACCTGGTAGAAGCTTCAGGAAAACACCATCATAGAGAAACACTCAATAAGTGTTTGAAGATGATGATGAGAAACTCTTGAGGGAGCTGGACCTTTGACAGACTAGAGTAGAAGTGTCAGAGGAAGATCAGAGTTGCCCTGCAAAATGTAAGCACCCAAACATTTAACTTCCAAAAAGTTTATGTCTTAAAAAGAAGTGGGAAAGATAAATAGGGTGTTTCCTTCGATAACTTTCATGTTCCCAGGCATTTCTTTTTCTTTTGACTCAAGAGGTTCATGTCAGCTGAAGCAGATTTAGAAGACAACTAAATTGGGTTGTTTCACTACCACTAAGTAAATTCTGACATAATTCTTTATCTTCTATCCAGAGGCCCAGATCCAAATGGAAAGGAGGTAGAGCAATGCCTGAACATGTCTTAGCAACCACTCACCCAGCTCTTATTCTGGTACCACCAGGGAATATCCAGCCAAATAGCCTGAGTTGCTGTCTTGTATCCCTCCCACACCAGGCACTGCAACTGTATTAGAGAACTTCAAGCCCTGCCAGGGATGGAGCTAATGTCAATAAGCCCACAGCCAAAGAGATATCTGAGGAAAGCAAAACATTGATAGCACTAGATTTCAACCTTAGCCAATGGCTAATGGCCATACCTCTAAAAGAAAACTCCTACCCAACACCTTTTCAAACAGTCTTCTTAGTAATTTTTAAATACTAATTATTTCCATCATGATGGCCCTTAAGTGCTTAATAATTAGCCCTTTGGAAACAGTGAACAAACCAGCAGTTAAAATCCCCTAGCTCCTCGCTGCAGTCCTGCTCAGTGATGTGTATGAGTCTCTTTGTGACTTTTATTCAAGGCATGTGGCAGCTGGAGCACAGTCAACCCAATCCTTCAACAGCCTCATTTGCCTGATTTGCAGGGGTCAGAGACAACAACACTCCAGCTGCCAGTTCCATGCCCAATGACAGGGTGAAGGATCTTTTCCATAGAAAGGCAAGGTTAATAAACAGCCCAAATCACTGACTTCTTATTCTTTTTACTCTCCTTCCTTCTCCTGTGCCAAGAGACCTCCCTCAGCTTTGTAACACCTTCTGTCACCAACACAATTAAGCCCACTACAATGCACCCACCCCAACACTCTGATTTGTAGAGAATACTAATATCACAAGACTTGGGCCAGCAGAGGAAAGAAGTATGATATCTTACTGGGAAAATATGTTCACTAAATCACTCATCCTCCCAAGAACTTATTTAAATACTCTTAAAATTTAACAAAGCATTATTATCTCCTCAAGCCCTAGGCACACTTACATAGAACACTATGTAAGAACATACGTATTTTTTTTAAGGAACTACTACACTATCATAGGAAACATCCCCAAAATATAAATATGTATATTTATATTATACATACTACTATATATAAATATATAACCACAAATATTTAGAAATATATATTTCCAGGGTGTCTGGGTGGCTCAGTCAGTTAAGCACCCAACTTCAGCTCAGGTCATGATCTCACAGTTCATGAGTTCAAGCCCCACGTCAGGCTCTGTGCTGACAGCTTGAAGCCTGGAGCCTGCTTTGGATCTTGTGTCTCCCTCTCTCTCTCTCTGCCTCTCCCCAGTTCGTGCTATGTCTCTCTCTCTCTCTCTCTCTCTCTCTCTCTCTCTTAAAAATGAATAAACATTTTTAAAAATTAAAAAAAAGAAATATATATTTACATAGAGCTATGTTATTTATATTTTGGATTCTTCCAATTATTTATATTTATATATCCATGTATGAATATATAAACATTATATATATTTTTTAATATATATAGATATTGCATAAAATATGTTAACATAAATATACAGTAACAAATATTTTAAATAACATATATAAAATTGATTTTATATGTAAATACGATTTTTTCTAAAATATAAATATATATATCCTCAACCTGAACAAGACCTTGAGAGAGACATTCAAGTCCACAGTGAAATTTCTTCTGCCACTTATTTCATCTTTTTTATATTTAGGTTATGAATGGGGAAGGAGTGACAACCACAGAATCACCACTTCTAATGAAGTCTGGCTCTGCTAGCAGGTCAAATAAAAACATCAACAGTTCTACAACTCTGAGGTGTCCTCATTATTTAAGAAGAACACTCTCATTTTCAAGAGGAAGATGAAGGCATTATAAATAAAAGTTTTACTCCTAACTACTGACTAAAATAACTATTCTTAAGGACTTCATAGGTCAATATAACCAATCCAAACTCAAGACTAAACTGAAGAGAACAAAAACTTTTAAATAAAGCTAAGACAATGATAATATTTATCTCCAGATATACATGTAACTCTCATAAAATAATACAGTCAATTGTTGGAAAAAGGTTGTTCACCATTTTCAAAAATGTGTACATGCGTATGTAAGTCACAAAGAATTGGTATCAAGGAAGGTACATTTCTTACTCATTTATTTTTTATTTATTTACTTTCCACTCAACAAATTTTGGAAAAGCATTTGGGGCAGAATTCCTTTCCGAACTATCAAATACTTTGCTAGTGAAAGGGTGTGTGTGGGCAGCAGTGGAAGTAGCATTAATATGGCTGCTGCTTTCCCCGCCCTTCCCCACACCAGGCTGTTTTACACCAGGTCAGCACTGTCCTCCCACATTCCCTTGATTCAAAGAAAAATAAATAAATAAACATTTAGCTATTTGGCAGTATGTCTGACTTTTTAAAAGCCATTCAATCAAACATTAAAAGTAAATAATTGTACAGTTTATGTATACAACTTGCATTGTTTATGGCAATTGTGAAGGGAAAGGGGCAAAGAAAGAGGAAATATTTTCTTCTGGCATTTCAAAGCTGCTTCTGACATAACAAGTTATTGCATTTTAAAAACACAAACTGCCTCAATAAATTCTATTCCCCTCAGGAAATGCCAAAATTGCATTCTACAAACACTAAAAAAAGAAGAACAAGAATTCTTCTGCCAAATGCAAACATGGTATCTATCAGTGAAAGAGTTAAGAAAATGACAGAGCTCTGTAATAGATTTCCTTTTCATTTAAAATGTTACAAGATATTTTAGCAGCTCAGATGGATACATTTAGCACCTCATACCTTGAAAGCAATTATTAATTTCACTTAAAAAGTTGATTATCGATGCCATAGCCCTTTTCCCAAACATTTTTACCACAAAATTGTTTCATCACATATGTATTAACATCTTTTCGGGTGCTAATATTCTCAGAGCATAGCTGAGAAATCAGTTATACAGAATTTAATAATTTATTATCCAACAGTATGGATAACAGAAGTACATACATGTGCTTAAGAAGGAAAGAAAGGTATTTATAGATACATCAGACAATGCTCCTCAAATACTACGCTCAACAGTCCTGCCTCCCACTTTCCACTTCCAACCAGTATTACTCAGTTTCCATACCTTTTAGATAATTCCTTTATGTTATCCTAATTTTAGTTCTCAAAATAGTTCATGACTATTTAAATCAATCTTACTCAGATTTTTATTCACAGTTTTAAAAAAATCCAAATATAACTAAGCAAAACTGTATTAAGCCTGTGTAAATAAAAATATAAATACAGTATTGAATTGGAAAAAAATACATGAATTAAGAAAGTATTCCCCTTTTCAAGAACACTACAGTTTTAGCTAAAGTAAATATGATAGAAAAAGGCTAGAGTATATATAAAATAACTCTGAAAGGATGCACAGAAACTGATAATAATTGTCTTTAGGGAATAAGACTAAAGGATTTTTTTACTATATATTCTTTTGTACTGTTGGAATTTGTCATATGTGTGTATTCCTTTTTCCAAAAAATAAAAATAATACATTAAGAATTTTAAAACAAGGGAATAAAAATAAATAAATTTTAAACAATAAAAATTTAAAATCCACATGGCAAACATAACATGGTGGGATTTGCCATCTACTTCATACATGAGAATTCCATATTTAGTAAAAAGTTAAGACTAAGTATGAAAATTATTTGTTGAAATCTTACAATTAGCAAGAAATACTAGGATCCCCAGACAAAAACAAATAGCTTTCCAAAACAAAAAATAAAGCGGATGTTTATGGATTATAGTTGGTTTAAACATCTCTTTATTCAACACCAGTATTCAAATAAATATGTAAAAATTTAAAATTATTGAATCCACAGTCAGGGGTTGTTTAAAAAGCATTTCAGAACACAAGATATGGAAGAAGGAATATTAACCTTTCTGGGCACTGACACCATGACACAAACAGAAAATCCTTAGGGAAAGAGAAAAGGATTCAAATATAAAACTGTTTTTATTTGAATATAGTTGATATACAATGTTACATCAGTTTCAGGTGTACAAGCTAGTGATTTGACATGTTTATACATTATGCTATGTTCACCACAAGTGTAGCTACTATCTGTTCCATTACAATGCAATTACAGTATCACTATTTCTTATGCTGTGTCTTTTATTCCAGTGACTTATTCATTCCATCAGTGGAAGCCTGTATTTTCCTCTCCCCTTCACCCATTTTGCCCAACTCCCCCACCCCACCAACCCTAGCAACCATCAGTTTGTTCTCTGTATTTATAGGCCCAATTCTGGTGTTTGTTTATTCACTTGTTTTTTTTAGATTCCACTCGTGAATGGAATCATATGGTAGTTGTCTTTCTCAGTCTGACTTATTTCACTTAGCATAATACTTTCTAGGTCCATCCATGTTGTCTCAAATGGCACAATCTCTTCTTTTTTTATGGCTGTGTGATAGTGCACATTTTCTTAACCATTTGTCTGCTGATGGACACTAGTTGCTTCCATATCTTGGCAATTGTAAATAATGCTGCCACAAACATAGGGGTGCATATATCTTTTTGAAGTAGTATTTTCATTTTATTTGAGTAAATACCCAACAATAAAGTTATTCAATCATAAATACTATTTGTATTTTTAAAGTTTTGAGGAACTTCCATACTGTTTTCCATAGTGGCTGTACCAATTTACATTCTGACCAACAGTGCACAAGAGTTCCTTTTTCTCCATATCCTCACCAATACTTTTTATTTATTGTCTTTTTTATCTTACCCATTCAAACCGGTGTAAGGTGATATTTCACTGTGGTTTTCATTTCCATTTCCCTGATAATTAGTGAAATTAAGCATCTTTCTTGCGTCAGTTGGTCATCTATATGTCTTTGGAAAAAGACATATATTTTCAGGTCCTCTCCCAATTTTTTTAAATGGATTGTTTGTTTTTTTGTTATTGAGTTCTATAAGTTCTTTATATATTTTGGATATTAACTCCTTATTAGATATATTATTTGTAAATATCTTCTCCCATTCAGTAGATTGTCTTTTTGTTTTGTTGGTTTCTTTTACTATGCAAAAGCCTCTAATTTTGTTGTTGTACCAATAGTTTACTTTTGCTTTTGTTTCCCTTGCCTTAAGAGAAATATCTTGTGGGGTACCTGGGTGACTCAGTTGGTTAAGCATCCAACTTCGGCTCAGGTCATGATTTCACGCTTCATGAGTTCAAGCCCCACATTGGGCTCTGTGCTGAGAGCTCAGAGCCTGGAGCCTGCTTTGGATTCTGTGTCTCCCTCTCCCTCTCTGCCTTTCCCCCACTCATGTTCTGTCTCTCTCTGTCAAAAACAAACATTTAGGAAATTTTAAAAAAAAGAGAGACATATCTTGAAACATGTTGCAATGGTAGATGTCAGAAAAATTACTATGTTCTCTCCTAGGATATTTTATGGTTTCAGGTCTTATATTTAGGCCTTTAACCCATTTTTAGTTTATTATTATGTGGGTGGTTAGAAAGTGGTCCAGTTTCATTCTCTTACATACAGCTGTCCAGCTTTCCCAGCACCATTAATGGAAAAAAAACATCTTTTCCCCATTGTAAATTATTGCCTCCTCTGTCATATTAATTAAACATATAATTATGGGTTTATTTCTAGGATCTCTATTCTGTTCCATCAATCTACTTTTGTGCCAGTAACATACTGCTTTGATTATTACAGTTTTGTAGTATATCCTGAAATCTAGTATTGTGATACCTCCAGATTTGTTCTTTCTCAGGACTGCCTTGGCTACTTGGGGTCTTCTGTTCCATACAAATTTTAGTAATATTCATTCTACTATTGTAAAAAATGCTGTTGATATTTTGATAGAGATTGAACTGAATCTGTAGATTGTCTTGGATAGTGTGGACATTTTAACAATATTAGTTCTCCCAATCCATGAGCATGAAATATCTTCCCATTTGTTTGCATCACCTTCAATTTCTTCCTTCGGTGTTTTATAATTTTCCAAAATACAGGCCTTTTACCTCTTTGGTCAACTTTATTCCTAGGTATTTTATTCTTGTTGGTGCAACTGTAAATGGTGCTGTTTTTTAGGGGAATATGGTTACATAAGTACTGAAAAATAATCCATAAGCAGAAAAACCCTATGTATTAAGACATTTGTTACAGTTTTATTTTAAAATGAGGAAAAAAAGAAATAACCTAAACGCACAATAGAGAAATTATTCAAAGTTACAGAACATCCCATAAATCAGTACCATGAATTTTCATAATAAAAACTGGAAAAAACGAAACCTGTTAACTAATGAAATTATAATATAAAACTGCATATATTCCATCACCAAAAATATGTTTCTATGCCATATGTGTAGTAATTCACTACTGCAGCTCCAAGACCATGGAGAGAAAAGAGCTCCAGGCCAAGACTCTTAATGTTCAACCACAGACACACACGCACACACACACGCACGCGCACACACGCACGCACACACACACACACACACACACACACACTTCTGCCATCACTTTAGGGCTTGTCATGAGAATGGACACACATATATGCCACATGAAAAACACTTCCCAAAATATTGTCCCCTTCCTCAATCTTGAGGAAATTCCCCCAAATAACCCATTACCATCCAAGATTAGAATCCTTTTACCTATCTCAATACAAACCACACTTCTATCTCCTCCCTTTTTTGAAGCATAATTCTAAGCTTCATCCTATTCACTGGAACTAAAACCCTGATACACAAAAGATTTTGAAATCTTCTATGCCAGTTGATAAGGGATAATGTCGTGAAGGAAAAAGAGAAGTTAGGAAGAGTAGCGAGTTTAATTGAGGGAAATACAATTCATTTGTTCAACCATCCAACACAAATGTACCTCATGAATAGGATGCACTGGCATGGAGAACACAACAGTAAGCAACATAAACACAGCTCCCATTCCCATTGGGGGTAACGAACAATGAGTTCTATTTGGATACGCTGAATGTGAGTTATTGCCAGGATAACCTAATGGATAAGCTTACAGACAGAAACATGGTTTTCAAAAAAGTGCAGGCAAGATTCCACAGAGTTACTTTTAGATGGAATAAATAAAATTGAATAAAGAGGGCTTAAAGAGGTTGAGTAATTGAGTGTTTTGCTGAGAATACAACCCAGGCTTGGTAGAATGGGCAATAAGCAAGATGTCAATTCAACAAAATTTGGAGACCTCAGAGAAGGAAGTCTGCTTGTTATGAATGATGAGGTCTACAGGAGAGTCACGCCAGGATCAGGGTTAAGGTGGAGTGACGACAAGAGTCGGAGACCTCAAGGAGAGCCAGGCCTATGCAGCTCACAAAGTGGAATAGGATCATTTTCATTAGCCAAAGACATTTTTTAGCATATGAGCAATTTAAATCAAACAACAGAGCATGAGATAAATTTCAATAATATCTCCACAAATAATGATTCTTGGAAGAGAAGGAAACTTAAAAGAGGTCGACATGCCCTAAGAGACCTGGGGGTGGGGAGTGGGGGGGGGGGTAATTCCATAAATACAAACAATAAAATAGCCTGGAGATGAGCTGAAAGAAAAAATTTATAACAGTATGTTTTTATACATACATATATATATTTTAAATATAGGACTCACAGAAAATACATTTTAGAAAAAAACAGGAAAATGTTTTTTAAAATTATATAGCTTCAAAGACCACTTGAAAACTTGGAAAGAAAAAAACGGGAGGTAACATTGGATAATACTGCTTCATCTAGAAAAAATGCAGCAATGAATGAGAATAAGCTACTCAAAAAAAAATAAAAGCCTCCAAATTCCCTATACTGATAGAGAAGATGTTGGGTTAATGTTACTATGGTGTTTAGAGTAGCATAATTGGGCAGGGGGTACTTTTAAGCAAATCTGATGTTTTTAATAATATTTCACCATTTCATCTCTGACATCAGTTTTTAAAATTAGGAAATTCCAAAGTCAGTCAGAGAGAATTTAATAATTATGTAATTTATTAACTTGGGGGGGCAGGTAGTTTAGTGTTTAATTTTAAAACTTAACCTTTTTTTAAGAGCCTCAATGGATTGAATCTGGTGAATTTTTCCATATGAGGACAAAATGCTATTAAGACCTATAAACAAAATGTATTTTTATTAAAAATAACTAATACTTAGTGAAAAGTTCAAAGGCTGGAAAAGAAGCACTAAAAGAGTTTTTAAAAGCAATAGTTCAGATCACTCAGTTACTGGAAAAGTCATTTTCATAGTTAACCTTCAGAGCTAGGCAGCAGCTGGAAAAGCAGCTTATTTTATTATACAGTTAATAAACGTCACGCACTTTTCTTGAAAGAGTCAAAATATGTTTCCTTAAATAATGCAAACAACTCTGTAAGAAGAAACAAGATATACAGTAGATTTAAAACACAATGCATACCATCATAAAATATACCTCTCAATCAGATGCAATGTATGATCACTGTCTCCTGTATCCAAAATATAAATAGAGAATATAAAAAAATTTGTTAAAACTGAATAAATCTGAATGTAGAATCTACCTTAATATCACTGGCTTTAAGTTAAATTTTCTCAGTTTAATAATGTTTTAAATTATAAATGTCCTTGTTCCTTAAAGATTATCCTGAAGTATTTGGGGATAAAATGTCTTCAACTTACTTTCATATATATTTATTAAGTGTGTGTATACAAGAGACACAAAAGCACATGTTTCAAAAAATTAAAAATTGGTAAATCTAAACACAGTATTATGGGCATTCACTGCACTATTATTCCAATATTTCTGTAGGTTTTTAATTTTTATAAATAAAAAGCTGGGGTGGGAGGGGACAAGATATCTCAATGCAACATTTTTAGAGAACAGAATCTTGGGGCACCAGGGTGGCAGAGTCGGTTAAGCGTCCAACTCTTGATCTCGGCTCAAGTCATGATCTCTCATGTCCTGCTTTGGGCTCTGCACTGATGCTACAGAGCCTGGTTGGGATTCTGTCTCTACTTCTCTCTGACCCTCCCCTGCTTATGCTCTCTCTCTCTCTTTCTTAAAATAAATAAACTTTAAAAAAATTTTATTTTTGCATATACACACACTTTTTTTAATATTAAATTTATTGTCAAATTGGTTACCATACAACACCCAGTTCTCATCCCAACAGGTGCCCTCCTCAATACCCATCACCCACTCTCCCCTCCCTCCCACCCCCCATCAACCTTCAGTCTATTCTCAGTTTTTAAGAGTCTCTTATGGTTTGGCTCCCTCCCTCTCTTTTTTTTTTCCTTCCCCTCCCCCATGGACTCCTGTTAAGTTTCTCAGGATCCACATAAGAGTGAAAACATACGGTATCTGTCTTTCTCTGTATGACTTATTTCACTTAGCATAACACTCTCCAGTTCCATCCACGTTGCTACAAAGGGCCATATTTCATTCTTTCTCACTGCCACGTAGTATTCCATTGTGTATATAAACCACAATTTCTTTATCCATTCATCAGTTGATGGACATTTAGGCTCTTTCCATAATTTGGCTATTGCTGAAAATGCTGCTATAAACATTGGGGTAGAAGTGCTCCTATGCATCAGTACTCCTGTATCCCTTGGGTAAATTCCTAGCAGTGCTACTGCTGTGTCATAGGGTAGATCTATTTTTAATTTTTTGAGAAACCTCCACACTGGTTTCCAGAGCGGCTTCACCAGTTTGCATTCCCACCAACAGTGCAAGAGGGTTCCCCTTTCTCCACATCCTCTCCAGCAACTATAGTCTCCTGATTTGTTCATTTTAGCCACTCTCACTGGTGTGAGGTGATATCTCAGTGTGGTTTTGATTGGTATTTCCCTGATGAGGAGCGACATTGAGCATCTTCTCATGTGCCTATTAGCCATCTGGATGTCTTCTTTAGAGAAGTGTCTATTCATGTTTTCTGCCCATTTCTTCACTGGATTATTTGTTTTTTGGGTGTGGAGTTTCATGAGCTCTTTATAGATTTTGGATACTAGCCCTTTGTCTGATATGTCATTTGCAAATATCGTTTCCCATTCCGTTGGTTGCCTTTTAGTTTTGTTGATTATTTCCTTTGCTGTGCAGAAGCTTTTTATTTTGATGAGGTCCCAGTAGTTCATTTTTGCTTCTAATTCCCTTGCCTTTGGAGATGTGTCAAGTAAGAAATTGCTGCAGCTGAGGTCAGAGATGTTTTTTCCTGCTTTCTCCTCTAGGGTTTTGATGGTTTCCTGTCTCACATTCAGGTCCTTTATCCATTTTGAGTTTATTTTTGTGAATGGTGTAAGAAAGTGGTCTAGTTTCATTCTTCTGCATGTTGCCGTCCAGTTCTCCCAGCACCATTTATTAAAGAGAATGTCTTTTTTCCATTGGATGTTCTTTCCTGCTTTGTCAAAGATTAATTGGCCATACTTTTGTGGGTCCAATTCCGGAGTCTCTCTTCTATTGCATTGGTCTATGTGTCTGTTTTTGTGCCAATACCATGCTGTCTTGATGATTACATCTTTGTACTAGAGGCTAATGTCTGGAATTGTGATGCCTCCCGCTTTGGTTTTCTTCTTCAAAATTACTTTGGCTATTCAGGGTCTTTTGTGGTTCCATACAAAATTTAGGATTGCTTATTCTAGTTTTGAGAAGAATGCTGGTGCAATTTTGATTGGGATTACATTGAATGTATAGATAGCTTTAGGTAGTATTGACATTTTGACAATATTTATTCTTCCAATCCATGAGCACGGAATGTTTTTCCATTTCTTTATATCTTCTTCAGTTTCCTTCATAAGCTTTCTATAGTTGTCAGCATACAGATCTTTACATATTTGGTTAGGTTTATTCCTAGGTATTTTATGCTTCTTGGTGCAGTTGTGAATGGGATCAGTTTCTTGATTTGTCTTTCTGTTGCTTCATTAGTGTATAAGAATGCAACTGATTTCTGTACATTGATTTTGTATCCTGCGACTTTGTTGAATTCATGTATCACTTCTAGCAGACTTTTGGTGGAGTCTATCAGGTTTTCCATGTATAGTATCATGTCATCTGCAAAAAGTGAAAGCCTGACTTCATCTTTGCCAATTTTGATGCCTTTGATTTCCTTTTGTTGTCTTATGGCTGATGCTAGAACTTCCAACACTATGTTAAACTACAGCAGTGAGAGTGGACATCCCTGTCGTGTTCCTGATTTCAGGGGGAAAGCTCTCAGTTTTTCCCCACTGAGGATGATATTAGCTGTGGGCTTTTCATAAATGGCTTTTATGATGTTTAAGTATGTTCCTTCTATCCCGACTTTCTTGGGGGTTTTTATAAGAAAGGATGCTGAATTTTGTCAAATGCTTTTTCTGCATCAATTGACAGGATCATATGGTTCTTTTCTTTTCTTTTATTAATGTGATGTATCCCACTGATTGATTTGCGAATGTTGAACCAGCCCTGCAGCCCAGAATGAATCCCACTTGATCATGGTGAATAATTCTTTTTATATGCTGTTGAATTCGATTTGCTAGTATCTTGTTGAGAATTTTCGCATCCATATTCATCAGGGATATTGGCCTGTAGTTCTCTTTTTTTGCTGGGTCTCTGTCTGGTTTGGGAATCAAAGTAGTATTTTGTGTTTAATTTCAAATTTTCCCTCTTCCCAACCCCTGCTTTCCATCCTGAGTCAGTTCAAATGTTCTTTCTAGAAGCATTTTCTGATTGCCCCAAGCTAAGTTAGATGTCTTTCCACGTTCTCTTAATTATCCCATAAGTGCTTGCAACATAAGAATAAATAAGATACTTTTAAAGCCATCAGCAAGCTCTTAGCCTGGTAGTGGGAGACATCAACCATGCAAAGAAAAAATCATTATGTATATCATCTATTATCATGCCACCCACCAAGTAGTCAAAAACCTCAGATTCCTGTCTTGATTCTTCTCTTTTCTCAAATGACATCTAGGCCATTGGCAAGTTGACTGTATCATCACACATATCCTGAATGCATCCATTTTTCTCTATTTCCACTATTATCCTGGTCCAGACACTACCTTCTCTCATCTGTATTGCTACTATGAAATACAACTGGTCTTCCCTCTTGCCTGCCTACAATCTATTTTCAACACAAGATCCAGAGTAATCTTTAAAACATAAAACAGATCATGTCAGTCCCCCCTTTAATCCTTCTAATGGTTTCCATTTGGAATAAAATCCAAATTTCTTGGCTGCCTACCAGGTTCTATGTAATCTGGACCTGTCCATATCTCTGGCTTAATCTCCATCTAATCTCCCTCTCACACAGTACACTTCAGCCACACTGGCCTTTATTCTATTCCTCAAATATACCAGATTGTTCCCTCTTACTCTTTTGCACTAGTGATTTCCTCTGCGTAAAATGCTATGGATACTTGTTTGGCTAGCCCATTACTACCATACAGGTCTCAATTAAAATGTTACCAACAAGCAAAACCTAAATCCAGCAGAAGGAAGGAAATAATAAAGATTAGAGCAGAAATAATGATATAGAAACTAAAAGGAGCAATAGAACAGATCAATTAAACCAGGAGCTGGTTCTTTGAAAAAAATCAATAAAATTGATAAATCCCAGCCAGACTTATCAAAAAGAAAAAAGACCCAAATAAACAAAATCACAAGTGAAAGAGGAGAAATAACAACCGACACCACAGAATTACAAACAATTATAAGAGAATATTATGAAAAAGTATATGCCAACAAATTAGACAACTTAGAGGAAATGGATAAATTCCTAGAAACATAAAACTACCAAAACTGAAACAAGGAGGAATAGGAAACTTGAACAAATAACAAGCAAACAAATTGAATCAGTAATCAAAAAGTCCCAACAAACAAAAAATAGAAAAGGAAAACTTCCAAATTCATTCTATGAGGCCAGCATTACCCTGATACCCAAACCAGATAAAGACTCCACTAAAAAAGAGAACTACATATCATTGATGAACATGGATGCAAAAATTCTCCATTCAATACTAGTAAACCAAATACAATAAAACATCAAAAGAATCATACACTACAATTAAGTGAATTATTCTTGGGTTGCAAGGGTGGTTCAATACTTGCAAATCAATCAATGTGATATACCATATTAATTTTTAAAAAAAGGACAAGAACCGTATCATCATTTCAATAGATGCAGAAAAAGCATGTGACAAACTACAACAACCATTCATGGTAAAAACTCTCAACAAAATAGGGTTAGAGAGAACATAGCTTAACATAAAAAAAGCCATATATAAAAAACCTACAGCTGATATCATCTTAAATGGGGAACAACTAAGAGCTTTTCCTCAATGGTCAGGAACAAGACAGGGATGTCCACTCTCACCACTGTTACTTAACATAATATTGGAAGTTCTAGCCTCAGCAATAAGACAACAAAAAGAAACAAAAGGAATCCAAATGAACAAGGAAGAAGTAAAACTTTTACTATTTGCAGATGAAATGATACCCTGTATAGAACACCCAAAACACTCCACCAAAAAACTGCCAGAACCAATAAACAAATTCAGTAAAGTTGCAGGATACAAAATCAAAATACAGAAATCTGTTACATTTCTGTACACCAATAATGAAGCAACAAAAAAAGAGAAATTAAGGAATCAATCCCATTTACAATTACACCAAAAACAATAAGATACCTAAGAATACACCTAACCAAAGAGGTGGGGAACCTGGATGGCTCAGTCAGTTGAGCATCTGACTCTTGATTTCGGCTTGGGTCATGATCCCAAGATCTTGGGATCAAGACCCCACCAGGCTCTGTGTTGAGCATGGAGCCCACTTGGGATTCTCTCTTTCTCCCTCAACCCCTCCCTCTCTCTCAAAAGAAAAAAAAAGTAACCAAAGAGAAGAAAGACCTTTACTCTGAAAACTATAAGACATTGATGACATAAGTTGAAGAAGACACAAAGAAATGGAAAAACATTCCATTCTCATGGATTGGAAGAACAAATCTTGTTAAAATGTCTATACTACCCAAAGCAATCTATACATTTAATGCAATCCCTATCAAAATATCAACTGTATTTTTCACAGAGCTAGAACAAACAATCCTAAAATTTCTATGGAACCACAAAAGACCCAGAATAGCCAAAGCAACCTTGAAAAAGAAAAGCAAAGCTGGAGGCATCACAATTCTGGACTTCAGGTTATATTACAAAGCTGTAATACTAAAAACAGCATGGTACTGGCACAAAAACAGACACAGGAAATAGAGGGAAACAGACACAGGGAAATGTAAATCAAAATGATAGTTGTTTAAGTAACTTTGAGATATTACTTCACAGCCACTAGGACACCTAAAATCAAAAAGATATGTTAACAGGTGTTGATGAAGTTATTATGATGCCACTACCATTTGCAGGTCAGCTTATTGTTAAAGCTCTGTACTTGATTAAAATTATAAAATAAATATGAATCAGGCATTTTTCAGGATATATATTTTGAAATTTGTTGTGTCAAACCTATAACAAACTCACTAGAGAAAAATTGTATCTACAGAAAGATTAGCTAAAGAAAATGCCATGCATCCATTATTCTTGCTTATGCCAAGACTTTACCTGAAACCAAAGGAATCAGAAGTTTGAGGTATGGGCTCAAGCATCTGTGTTTTTCAGAAGCATGCAAAATGATTCTACTTTTGTAGTCAGGGTTTAGAAATACTCTATTCTAAAATTTACTCTTGAATTAAACAAGGCCACCATAAAACTAAGTATCCAAATGCATTACATTATACTCTACCATAGAATATCTTTTCCTGAATAGTGATTTGAAGTAATGTCAGTCTACATTGATGGATTTTATTTAAACCCTTATGAAGTCTCACTGTATTTATCATAAATATGATGCTAAAGACATTTGTTTTTACAATATCTCATAATGTCCTCTCTATGAAGTCTCATGGGAGATGTTTTACTCTGATCTCACTATCAAAAAATAAATAAACTCTCCTAAACTATTTTTATATCATGAATACTATGAATCGTGTAAAGGATCCTATTCTCTACTTTCGGTGGTTATCATACAGCTTGAAACAAAAATTTGGGAGCACAGGGAGAGAGTTAAGATGGCATAGTAGTATGGGAACCCTGACCTTGTCTCACCCTGAAACACAGCTAGACCAGGATCAAACCACGTTGAACACCTAGGAAACTGATCTGAAGATTAATGCAACAGTTTGCATAATTTGAACCAGAGAACTTGGCAGGTACATGGTGTGGAGAGGTAAATTGGGGGAGAGAAAAGCCACAGACCCACAGAGGGTAGGGAGCCCTTTTCGTAGAGAGAGGACAGAGAGATAAAGCGAAAGGGGGAGCGTGTGGTGCATTCGTATTGTGCTAGAAAGGCACCCCTCCCCCAAAAGTAGCTGGAGAGAAAGAAAGAAATAGTGAAAACACTCACAGGGGACTGCACAAGAAATCTGTTCCCCAAAACGATTGATGGGGAGAAAGGAGAGTGTTTCAATACTACCAGGATTCTACAAGCAGTGGAGCACAAAGTCTGAAGTTTTGGAGCTCAGTGCCTGGTGGTGTTCCAGTGAGGAAGTAGGGCAAATACCCAAGAGCAGACACCGCAGTCTGATGGGTCTGTGTGCCACATGGGGAGAAGGGGTTCCCCTGACTGGAGTGCATTTGGTAGAGGCCATACAGCCTCCCCACTGGCAAAAGTCCCAGCAGACCCCAGAGAGCTGCCATGTTTACTGATACTAAACAAAGACACCAGAGTGCAGCAAAACTGGGCAGAAGCTATGTACTGTGATTTATCATAAACTCTTGAGCCTCTGCTGCTCTGCAATTAAACGTTTTCTGGGACAAGCTGGCACCCGACCATTGCTTGGCAAGACCCTCCCCCAGAGAGTCACATGGGCCCAAACCACAAGGGTCTCTGAAGTGTGGGGTTTTGAAACACAGCCCCATCTGAGATAAAACTCTGGAGGGAGGTGCCACCTTACAGACTGTTTGGACTCATATAGAGTAAAGGCAGGGAATGGATGGAAGCCTGAGACAGAGGAGGGGTAGTGCTCAATCGCGTGTCTGTGAGGGCCATGCCAAAGACTAGAGAGCAGAGTAAGGCCATTTTCACCTCCAGTGTGACACAAACAAGAATGGACCCCAGTGACCTAAGCAGCGCCACCAAGTGGAGAATGGAGCTGTTACACCAAACCCCAGCCACCTACACCTTCCAGGCACATCCCCTAGACGACAAGCACAAATCCCATCTACCTATTTAGTCTACCTACCATAGTGTGCTGCTATCCAGAGGAAACTGGATCTAACTTCATTCAGGTTTCATTCTGTGTGCTTGTTTATCCTCATTTTCTTTCCTTCTGTTTTTGCTTCTGTTGTTTTCCTTTTTCTTTCTTTTCTTTTGCTTTCTTGGATACAGGAAGAGCAAAGTTTTTTATTCTATTCAACTTTTTGTTTATTCTATTTTATTATTTAAAATTTTAATTTTTAATTTTTGTTTTTCTCTTCTCTTTATTCTCTCAATAAAGCAGACTCTCAACAAGCTTCTCTCAACAAGCAAACAAAAACACACCTAGAATCTAGCTTCCTTTATTTTATTTGTTGTTTTGTTTTATTTTTTTTTTATTTTTTATTTTTTATTTTTTTTTTCTTCCTCCAAAATGACAAGATGGAGGAATTCACCCCAAAGAAAGAACAGGAAGAAATGATGGCCAGGGATTTAGTTAATACAGATATACATAAGATGTCTGAACTAGAACTTAAGACAATGATTATAAGGATACTAGATGGGCTTTCAAAAAGCACAGAAGATACAGGAGAATCCCTTTCTGCAGAGATAAAAGAACTAAAATCTAGTTAGGTTGAAATTAAAAATGCTATAACCAAGAGGCAATCTCAAATGTAAGCCATTACGGTAAGGATGGATGAAGCAGCAGCAAATCAGTGACACAAAAGATAAAATTATGGAAAATAATGAAGCAGAAAAAAAAGAGGGAAACAATGGCAAAAGATCACGATGAAAGATTTAGAGAACTCAGCAGCAAATAATCCAGTGAAGAAATGGGCATAATACATGAACAGTCATCCAAAGAAGTCATCCATTTGGCTAACAGACATATAAAGATATTCAACATCACTCATCATCAGGGAAATACAAATCAAGCCACAATGAAATACCTATCTCCTCACACCTGTCCAAATGGCTAAAATTAACAACTCAGGATACAACAGGTGTTGTATCAACAAAGATGCAGAGAAAGGGGAACACTTTAGCAATGTTGGTGGGAAGGCAAACTGGTACAGCCACTCTGGAAAGCAGTGTGGAGGTTCCTCAAAAAATTAAAAATAGAACTTCCCTACAACCCAGCAATTGCACTACTATGCATTTATCAAAGGATACAAAAATGCTGATTCAAAGGGACACATACACACCATGTTTACAGCAGCACTACTGACAAAAGCCAAAGTATGGAAAGAGCCCAAATGTCCATCAACTGAAGAATGGATAAAGATGTGGAGGGTGTGTGTGTGTGTGCGTGTGTGTGTGTGTGTGTGTGTGTGTGTGTGTGAAATGGAATATTACTCAGTGAAGAAAAAGAACAAAATCTTGCCATTTGCAACAACATGAATGGAACTAGATTATATTCTGCTAGGCAAAATAAGTCAGAGAAAGACAAATATCATATGATTTCACTCATATGTGGAATATAAGAAACAAAACAGATGAACATAGGGGAACGGAAGGAAAAATAAGACAAAAACAGGGAGAAGGCAAACCATGAGACTCAAATTCAGAAAACAAACAGAAGGTTACCGGAAGGGAGCTGGGTGGGGTTATAGGCTAAATGGATGATGGGCATTGAGGAGGTGTACTTGCTGGGATGAGCACTGGGTGTTACATGTAAGACAAATCATGTAAGATGAATCACTAAATTCTTCTCCTGAAACCATTACTACACTACATGTTACTTGGATTTAAATTTAAATAAATAGATTTTTTTAATAATAATAATGTATCAATATTGTTTCATCAGTTGTTACAAATATACACACTAATGCAAGCTGCTAATGATAGCAGAAATTGGGTAGGGATGGAGAAGGTGAGGGCATATATAGGAACTCCCTGTACCTTCTGCTCAATTTTTCTGTAAACCAAAAATTTCTCTAAATAAATAAAGCTTAGTAATTTAAAAAACAAAACAAAACAAAACAAAATTAGGGGCACCTGGGTGACTCAGTTATTTGAGTGTCTGACTCTTGATTTTGGCTCAGGTCTTGATCTCACAGTCATGGGATCTAGCCCTGCATCAGGCTCCAAACTGAGCTCAGAGACTGCTTAAAATTTCTCTCTCATTCTCCCTCTGCCCTTCCTCTGCTCTCTTGCATGCACGTGCCCTCTCTTTCTCTAAAAAAAATAAATAAATAAAAATAAAGGTTGGATAAGCTTTTGGTAGAACCAGGATTTTTTAGTAAATGGCAGAGCATTTTGATGGCATATAGAGCATTTTGATGGCATACAGCAGCATATATTTGGCCACTGACTTGGGTTTCTTTGTTTTTATCAGTTATACAGTTGGCTTTTAACTATTGTGACTGTTCTGACACAAGTAGGTCACTTGAGGCCTCAGGTGCTGCCACATGGATTCCCATTGCAGCCCATGGTGCCCTGTCCATACTAAATGGCTGTTCATCAAGCAATTACTATATGGATGAGTGACTTTAGTCAAAGAGGCCATAGACCAATGGTGGGGACTCAGACAACAGGGTGTTTGTTGCAGCTTGATCTTAAACTGCATAGGTATGGCATGAGTATGTTACAGTGAGATAAGAACTTATTATAAATTTCCATCTCCCATTTTGGTGGATATTTGCTGCTTTTAACTGCAAGAATTCCAATTCAAAACACTGGTGAGTTCTAACTTTACATTATTAGAAACTTGGTATAAAAATAAGTATCTGGACCAGATATCCAACCAACACCAACGTGGGCTTGACCAGTAGACCCTCCCTAAAAGACAGACCTCAGGGCCCTGAACAATCCCACAGAACTATAGCACAAGACTGAAAATGCCCCCTTTTAGGCACCTTAGAAGCTCCGTCACTAGATAGAACTTACACAAGATTCACCACATGATGTCAGGGAGATGGGACTCCAAGGGGATACAAAAATAAAAAGGTTTTTATAGTACATTAATAGGTTTTCACTGAGGTGAAGGAAAAATACCTCAGGTGAGACTTGGTAATTTTAATCAGGGCTACTAACATTACAAGGTTTAAACTTAGCAAGAAACAAAAAAAGTCTCTACAGCCACTTTCTGAGGGTGAGAAAGTATGCATAGGTATTTCTTTCCTCTGGATAGAGTTAATCCATGTTACAAAAATTAATCCCTTGGTAAGGGGTTTCTTTCCATCAAGTTTAAACTCATTGGTCATGTGTCTTGGATGTATGGCTCCACTGGCATCCAGATCAAAGTGATGAAAAAAGATTTTCTTCCTTTCACTCTTTCATTTTTCAGTTACTACGCCAGATATCTTCATTAATGGGGTCCTCTGCCCTCTGGATTCTGGCTAGTTCAGTCATTTGGGAGCAACAGAAGGGGACTGGAAGAAGGGAAGAGAGTGGCACTGGAAAATATACTCCCCAGGTTCTCTCAATGCCATGGTCAGAAGGTCCTCTCCCACAACTCTCTCCCTTTCAGGGTTCCAAGTAATCTCTCATTTCCCCTATCAGGTCTAAGGGTGGTAACAGCATTCCACTTACCAGTCCCAGGGGTGTACACTATTTCCTGTGTCTTCTCACTACCCACCACCTTATTAAACTTCACTCGAATTATCTTAAGTAGAAGTGTGCCACTACTTCCTACAGGGCCCCTGGCTAATAAAGATACCACTGAGTTTCTGGCATGGACCTTCAGAAACACTAAGTACAAGGTTTTAAGGAACATAACTTTGCCTGGGATAGCTGTTTTCAGGACTTAAGATCCACCTGAGCGAGGAATCAGTGGTGTGATAATGTTAGAAAGTTTGCTGGCCCTTTAGAATCTTTTTAAAAATAAGATTTATGAGATATTTGCTTAAGAATCAATAAAACCTCTGAGGCCTTGAAGAAACTTCATCAATTCCAGTGAAAAATAGTACAGGCTATAACCATGGAAACAAAAACAACTCTACTCAAGACATCAATAACCTCTAGCTAAGAACTTGAGGTCAATATAAAACTTCAATGTCTGTGAATGTTAATTCACAAGTCTGAAAGAATTTGATATTTGACCTTAATTCCCCCAGACTCTCAACTTGAAAAGAGGTGAATCTTTGAACATCTATTTTTTTCCCCAAGAAATTTATAATGTGAGAATATTTGTTCTTCAAACTTAGGGCATTTTTTTACGTTTTGTCTTAAGGAATATTCTAATGTAGTTTCATTTTATTTTATAATTTATTTTCATTTTATAATTTCTAAGCTATGTTGGACAATATGGGGATCATAGTTTTGTTTTTGTTTTGTTTTTTTATGGGAACTAGAGTATCAAGTTTCTACCTTGTGTACAAAGGTGTTTTGGAGTCCACTTAAATAATGTGCAGTTTTGACCCATTCACAGTTTGCGAGGAGCAAAACCTATATTGCCACCAATAGCTCAAAGAGGATCCAAAAGAAGCAATGAGTTACACCGAGGGAGTCAACTCAGGAAAGTGTAACAGGAATGCTCTTGACACAGTGCTAATCACTTCCTCACCCCACAGAGCAGACATAACCTAATAGGTTCAGTTCAGGGTGTTTCTAGGGAACTTTTGGCGGGGGGGAAATCTTCATTATAAGGGACTGGTCAGTGCACTGCAGGATATTTAGCATCCTTGACCCATCCCTCCACCCCCAAACACCATCAGTATTCCCATAATCATTGTTACAACAAAAACTTCCCTAGGGAAGATAATCCTGGTTTAGAACCACTGGGTTAAAAGAACAAGAATCTCAAAAAGTTAATTTCTTTCTGGCTCCTGATGTTTCCTTCCAATGTGAAGGGAGTCCCATTAAAGTAACATTCTTGGGCTCTTGCCAAAACTTTACTCCCTCCTCCCCAAGAGAGGCACACAGACTTACTGATTGCAAATTTAAGAAAAATGTAATGGCACGTTCAACTTGTTTCCCTTTCCCTTTCTCTTTGAAACAATCTGACTACAGCAAGCAAACATTCAGTGCTACTCCCCAGGCTGAAGGTTGTATAGTGCAGCTCTGACCTTTCAGGGCACTGCCTGCCTAGTCCTGTGCTGTTTGAGACTATGTGGAGAAGGCTGCCTAGCCCTGAAGTCTGTTTTGAGGAAGCTCATTGTTCCTACAGCTAAACCACAAGCACCAAAAATCAGCCTTACAAAAAATGAAGGTGATGTTTTCAACTCTCATCCTTCCTATATCATTTCTCAGTTCATTCTAAGCATTAAAAGAAATGAGGGACATTTTTTTACATGCCCTCCTCAAACCCAAATAGCTACCATACTTCTGCCCATCTACTTACTTAAATTTTCTACTAATTTAGATTTCTTTACCCATCACACAGATCCTTCTTCAACAAAACTTTTCACCATCTAAATAAAGCCCACATTTTTGAAAAATCTAGTCTTCTCACCCTCTCCCAGTCATATGCAGTCTATGGTAGCTAAGAAAATGTAGACACTTAGAGTTTGATATTAAAAGCTTAGGGAAGGACAATAACAAGAGCCATCTAGGAAAATCTTAATTCACAACCATTTTATTCTAAATATCTATTTGTTTTTTCCTGTCCCTAAAATTCCTGAATAAGGTTGACCTTCTAAAGAATCTTCAATAAAGTCATTCTATCACTAAGATTGATCTTAGAAACCATACAGATTAAAAACTCACTGTTAAAAGTTTATTATCTCTCATTCTTTTATTAAAAGATCTTTCACTGTCAAAAATATTTTCTACAAAGATATCCCAGTTCAAGTCTTTTGAACTACTCAATTGTTCAACTATTTGGGGTTTTGAAGGAAAATAACAGCATTTTTTCAGCTACTCTTTCCTCTTAATCGCTAACCATGTATATACTTTAAGAGAAATTTAATCCAACTTATTCTGGTTGTTTCCATTTAAATCATTAAAATGTTATTTTTTAAAAGTCATTTGTTGTCCAAAAAGACTTGTTAAATTAGTTTCTTTGCTTAAAAATCCAAATTGGCCATAAGAACATGAGCTCTGATGCCAAAAAGATCAGGTTTGGAACAAAAGTGTGAGCCCCAAGTTGGAAATCAGTTTTAAAGGCAGGCTATGACATAAAGGGACCATGTGAATGCCTCCCCCAACTCAGTGAGATTTCTGTGGAAGCATTCATTACAGCTGAGGTTACCAAAAGGTCTTCAAAATAAATCCTATGATCTGTAATCAGTCAGAGCTTCTGAAAATTCTAATTTATGGCCTTAATTGTCTCACATTCGTGCTAATCTCATGTGACTTCTCCTTTACATTATTCAAGGAGGAAATGCTTTTGACTAACATTTAACTCAAAAAATAATGAAATGCATTAACTCCGTTATTTTAAAGTTTAGTTCTTTTCATCTGCCTTAAGAATTAAGGAAATCCCTTCAATTAGAGGAGAAAGTAACGTCATTATCGGAGTTCATTTTCCCTCTTGCTATCCACTAGAAAAAAGTCTTTATGCTCCCCAAAAGTACCATTACAAGTAGTGGTAGATTTCTGTACACTTCTGTCACTGTATCATAAACACAGAGAAAGCAAATACTTCCAAATATACAACAAGGTACCAAACTGCCATGTAACCATAAGGGAGTTAAAAAAAAAAAAAACTGGAAAAAGTTGTCTGCTTTGCTTATTGGTTAGAAGAAAAAAGTTAAAAAAAAAACTGGAAAAAGTTGTCTGCTTTGCTTATTGGTTAGAAGAAAAATTAAAGTTTAACTTCCTTTCTGCACAAGTTTCTGAGTCTTCTTAATAAGAAGAATGGCTTTAACTACTTACATATCTATTACTGATTACATGTGTTAGAAAGATACATCATTCACACTTGCCTACCTTATTCAAAACAATCTATCTGAAAATGTATTTCTATGAACTATAAAGATTAAAGAAATAAAAGCAACAGTTTTCAAAGATATTAAGGATATTTTCATGTTCATGTCTTAACACACAGGCAAACTAGAAGAGATGGCTCAAAGAAATAATACATGGAGAAGGAAGTTCACAAGTTGAGACTAAAGATACAGCTTATCTAAGGGACATATTACCAGTTTCCAAAATGCTGGGTTTTGGTGAAATAAATAAAAGACATTCAAGAATAAATCTAATCTTCCACCTTGATTAGTTCCAACTTCACAATTTAAATTACGATGTCGGGGCACCTGGGTGGCTCAGTCAGTTAAGTGGTCGACCAACTACAGCTCATGATCTCGCGGCTCCTGAGTTCAAGCCTCACATAGAGCTCGCTGCTATTAGCACGGATCCTGCTTTGGATCCTCTCTCTCTCTCTCTCTCTCTCTCTCTCTCTCTCTCTCTCCCTCCCTCCCTCCCTCCCTCCCTCCCTCCCCCACCCCACCCCGCTCACACTCTCTCTCTCTCTCTCTCTCTCTCAAAAATAAACATTGAAAAAATTTTTAAATAAATAAAAATAATAAAATAAAACAAAAATGATGTCAAAATGTCCTTGAGTATGCTTAAATGACTTTTATGCACACCTATCTATTTCCTGAGGTACCAAAAATCATCAAACAATTCTGTAGCACTTTGTAGTACCTTATAAGTCCGCTAAATCTATGAATTAAACTGCCAACCTATAAACCATTACCTATCAAATGATAATTTATATACCTATTATTCACTGGAGGTAAATTTATAATGATATCTTAATGAATTATGATCAGTGGTGGCACCAAATATGAAAGATGAATAAATTTGCCCAATTAAAAACTGCAGAGTAGCTTTACTTTGAAATTTTCATAATTCACTATTTGATAGTTTTAAAGCAGTACAAAGTTAACCTTATTTACTGCCATAATTTAAATTGATCTTTTGTTGCTTCCCTTTAATTCTCCAAGACTCTAGAATACTAAATATAAATGACACAAGTTATGGGAAGACAATTATTGATGAATAATAATAAAAAGTAATAATTTTCATGGTTTCTCAAGTATTCATTAAGTATGCAGAGGTCAATACTGACATTTGTAGAAAGGTAATACATTGTTCAATAAAGAAACAGTAAGTTTTTTCTTCTTTTACATGAGCCTCTTTTAAAGATAGGCAGACTACATTAATGAGCTTGATTTGTAAATCTGCTATAAAACAAATAATTTGACACCACTAAACAAGTGTATTTGTATATTCTAAAAAAGTAAGCCACGTAAAAAAGACTTAAACTACTTTAGACATCACTCATGCAATGGATAATAAATTTTTAAGGTTTATATTTTAATATGATGACCTATAATTTGAAAGGTATCATTTTAATCTAAGAAGTTCTGGAATGTTTTAAACATTGGAATTTTAGAGAGGGTGAAAATATTTGTACATTCATAACACATCCTCACAGACTGAGTAAAAGGAAACAAAACCACTGGTAAAAGTCAGATACATCATAGGAAATATCATGTCTCAGCTATTCAATTTACTATAAAGCATGAATAGTATTACTTACTTAACTCACTTAATGTTTTCCTGAAAGTAAATTCTATTATTTTTAGGAGTCTTCTGTTCCTCTTAAACTTCATCCCTTTGCCTCATGAAAGGACCCAGAAATAATGATTATTTTCCCACTTGCATTTTTGTTCTTTTCTTACCAACACTTGTTTTCTCACAACCAAAATGCACAGAAATCTTACATTGTA
This sequence comes from Prionailurus bengalensis, assembly GCF_016509475.1. Classification (NCBI taxonomy): domain Eukaryota; kingdom Metazoa; phylum Chordata; class Mammalia; order Carnivora; family Felidae; genus Prionailurus; species Prionailurus bengalensis. The sequence goes on along the minus strand of NC_057344.1, from coordinate 97,591,412 downwards.
CTTGCAGGGTATTCAATAAATCCCACTCAACATTTGGCAGAGCTCACCCCAACCTATCTTTAATAAGGCAGTAATCCCTTACCTCAGAGGTGCTGTATCATTCTGACAATCATGGCACTGGTGTAATTTCCTTTGCCAACATGACAAAACAGAGAACATTCTATAATGCCTCATGAGCACCAGCCCAGAGAGACCATGAGCTCAGCTCTCTCATGGCAGAACACCATTGTAAGAAAATAAAAGGCTCCATGTAGTAATTTTTACGTTTTACAGATTCTCTAAATTTTAATACTAACAATCTCATTTGGAAGAAAATAAAAATTAATCCAAAAGAATAATTAATTACCTTTTCCTATTAGGCTCCTCATTTCACAACAGGCTACTCAAGAAAATCTCCTCAATAGGTTCTCCAAATCAGGATAAAAGTGACATCCACTGACAGGTCCAAGCAAAATTCGTATTTCCAAGAAGCCAAGTAAGAGAATTATAAAGAGAATTTTGCTGGATGCAACTACGACATGAAAGGCTGGTTAAAGCAACACTAAACTTGGCTCAATCATGCAATGGTCTCAGTTTGGGATAGAACTGAATTTATAACGTATGACAGAAGCAAAGTTGTAATGTACAATTATATAATTTACTTGAACAGTTGCTTTCCATATGGGAAGTAACAGATTGCCCAGTTGCATTTTGGCTAAGACTAAACCTACCATTATTCAGGGTAAAACAATTTTGTTGAAATCTGGAAATCCTGCAGATAGCATCTCTAAATCTCTCTGACGATTCTTGACAATGTTTCTTTTCATAGGAATAGTATACAGCTGTATCCTCCTTCCTAAATGCTCTTGACCCACATTTAGCACACAGTATTTTCTGGAAAACATAACCAAAACTATGCCCAACAGATTTTACAGATGAGATAACCACTAAAGCCATTCATCCAAATTTCTATGGTGAAGCCAAAAATAAATAAATACATTAAGAGATGAATAAAGGATAGAAAACAACAAATCTTTCTGTGCACTTTCTTTTCTAAACATTTAGTATTATAAAGAAAACATACTTTGAAAGAAATAGGTCTTTTCCTCTCTCATTTTGTATCTCCATTGAATACCAGAGTAGAACTCCGACATAATAATATTCCCCCCGGTTAAGTTATACTCCAAGAAAAGTATTTTATGGGCTGTGGAACATTCTTATTCATGACCTTAACATTTTTAAACAGGTTGATGGATAAGCAATGCATTTTCTATAGTGGTGCATAAATGATCTGGATCCCAGAGTATATCTTCAAAGTTTGAACACTTCCATTGTCCAGTGAAAATATGTCATTATCACCCTTTGAAAGGGTCTTGAAATTGCAACTATCTATGGCCAAATACTATTTTCTGAAATCTGTCCCCCTGTGCATGGATTTATGAGTCCCACGATTGGACAAAGGGAAATTATCCAAGGCAAAGTTGTCCAAATAGGCAATTATCCAACACACTGGAGCCAAGACAATCCCCTGGAGGTCATTGTACAGGTTCAACTGCAGCTGTGTGGGAAGTATGAACACCAATCAGCTCTCTGAAGAGTTTGGGTGTCTCCAGGAAGAACAAACTGGGAAGACTGTTTTTGTGTCCTAGGCTATTGGTTTATATTTTTTAAAAAAGCAGAGAAGAGGCTTAAAGCATTTGCTTACCCACAGTATTTCTACCTCTAGATACTTACATTACACCATAGTATTCCTGGCTCTAAATATATTACATTATGTTATATAATGTTACAATTATACCACTAAACTTTTTTACAACTCTGGAGTATTCAAACAGCAAACCAAATAGTAGAAATCTAAGACTGGAAAACACAATGCAACTATATCAGACACTTTCATGCAGTGCCTGCAAAGAATAATAGTCTTTCATGTGCAAAGTAGCTGCACATATTCAATCTCATTTGATCCTCTGGATAACCCAAGAGGTTCACAGGGAAGTTCTTATTATCTTTTTACAGATGAGGAATTTAGAGCTCAGAAAGTTTGGGATATATTCAAAGGCACCTACCTAGTAAGTAAAAAGTAAGGATTCAAAACAGATGTTATTTGATACCAGAGCTCTCTCCACACATGACTATTGGGCAAGCTCTGTATTTGAGAAAATAGAGCTGCTGTCCTACCATCTCTACCACCACTACTTCTACACTACTGATAAGTAAGCAATATACTCTACTAATAGTAGTATTATTTTTTGATTAAAGCATTCCTGGGACTTTTTAACATTTTAAGTCAATACTACTTAATATGAATTACCTATTTTTATCAGATCTCTTTTTTATTCCTCAGATTAAGACACAGAATTAGCTTTGTCTTTAAAATAAAGCAAAGAAACTGGGAAATGAAAAACAGAAAAGCCAAGGATGCTAAACATTGAAAATATTCCCTAAGGTTGACCCATTTTAAAACTATACAATGATGGGGGGAGGGGGTGTGGCTCAGTCAGTTAAGCATCCAACTCTTGATTTCAGCTCAGGTCACAATCTCACAGTTCATGAGATCAGGACCCACATCAGGCTCTGTACTGACAGCACAGAGCCTGCTTGGGATTCTCTTTCTCCCTCTGCTGCCCCTCCCCTACTCACTCTCTCTCTCTAAATATAAATAAACATTTAAAAAAATAAAATTGTACAATGGGAAGTACCTAACTACATTCCACTTTCCAGATGTCTTTGAAATCCAAGCATGATTTAAAAGAAATTTTTTACAGAATAAAGAGAAATCAGTTATTTATGCTTATGTTGCCATACATTTTAAGTCCATCGCTTGACCAAAGTAAATGCATTATGTTCAATTAACACCTGTTTATCGAATTCCACTTGGTATCAGATACTGGGATAAATCCTGGGATTAAAAGTACAAATAAGACAATATCCCTGCATTTAAGAAACTTGCAGTGAAGCAAGGTAGACAACACCTGCCACTACATCCTTTGTAGAAACTCAATTTGTTGAATGACAAAAAACTAAATCTGACACTGCCAATTATCTCTCCTTGAAACTATCTCTTCCATTTGCTTACATGACACCAAGTTGGGTGCTTTCCCATAAGCTGTCAGGTTTCCCTCAGATACCTTTGTGGGTTCCTTGTTATTCTGCTCACCTCATAAATGCCAATGTTCCTAAATAATCGGTCTAGTTGCTCTCTTCTCTTCCCACTATACATCCCCTCCCTGGGCTCTCTCATACTCATAGACTGATGATCTCCAATCAATGTCTCTAGCTCATTTCCCACTCTTGAAACCAGTCCTATATATTCAGCTGCTCACCAGACAGCCTCACATAAACGTTTCAGCTATCTCACTCCCAAAATGGCTCTGCTTTCTGGGTTCCATTCCCCAATGATTGGCAACATCAGTCAATCTGGATCTCAAATCCATACGTTAGTGTGTTGTTTTTGTTTTTGTTTTTTTGCTTGTTTGGTTTTTGGTCCCAATCTTTCACTCATTTACTTACTCACTCTGTCATGTGTTAAGTGTCTACTTATTACCATGTCATGTGCCAGACCCTAGGGTGCCATGCTGACCTAGTCACAACTCCTACAGAGCTCACAGTCTAATCCATGATACAGAAAACACACACACACACACACACACACAGTTATAAATGTCATGACATCATAGATGCAGGGGGCCCTAGAACCCTGGGAACAGACCTTCTAAAGAAAATGATATCTAAGATGAAATCTAGAAAATGAGTGAGAGTTAAACAAATTAAAATAGGAAGAAAAGAACACTGCCAAATTGTGAAAGAGAATATGACAATGAAAAATGAGTGAAAAGAACTTAAAAAAAAATTTTTTAACATCTATTTATTTTCAAGAGGCAGAGAGTGAGTGGGGGGAGGGGTGGAGAGAGAGGGAGACACAGAATCAAAGCAGACATCAGTCTCTGAGCTGTCAGTGCACAGCCCGACACAGGGCTTGAACCCACCAACCGTGAGATCATGACCCGAGCTGAAGTCGGACGCCTAACTGACTGAGCCACCCAGGCGCCCCTGAATGGAGAGAACTTTAATATGTCTAGTGCTTAGAATAAAAAAGGTTAAATGGTTAGTGACGAGTATAAAGAAGTAGAACCTTAAAAGCCATCCTAAAAGTTTAGGCCAGAAGAGCAACTAGAAGTTCCTGAGGGATTTTAACCAGGTGAATAATAATAAGTGCATTTGAATAGATTTTTAAAAAGGAAAGATTAAGGCATGAAGATGAAATAGAAAGCTCTCGCATTTATCCAGATGACAGCTAAATGTCAACTTCAACTAGGAAAATAACAACAGGAATACAGAAAAGTTGCCAGATCAGAGAAATATTTAGAAGGTGGAACAAACAGGATCCAATTATGTTTAGATATGAAAAATAAGGGGAAAAGAGAAGACAAAGGTGTTTTTCAAGTTTCTCCTTTGAATAACTAGATGATACCATTTAATGAGATTGGAAATAACAAAGGATAAGCAAGCTTGTGGGAAGAGATGATGTGTTGTTTTGAAATACCTGTATGATAGCCAAGTGAAAACATCTGATAGGCAATTGGATCTATTGGTTTGGAGTTAAAAACTGATTGTTGAGAAGGAATCAACCACTTGGGAATCATCAGCATCTGGTCTGTATTTTAAGTCATGGGAACAGATGATCCAGTAAAAGAACCACAGAATGAAACGAGAAGGCTGCCGGAGCCACTCCTCAAGGAATCCTGCAAATACGAATAGGAAAGAACACCCAGAAAAGCAAGGAAAACTTCTGCATAAAATGTCATGGAGTCAAAGGAAGAAAGTGTGTCAGGATAAAAAGTGTCAAATACAAGAAAGAGGCCAAATAACATAAGGATTGAGGCATGCCTCTTGGCTTTCACAAGGTTACTAGTGACTTGGAGAGGCGTTTCAGTCAAGTTAAGGAACCAGCAGAGTGAAGGAATACAACTAGTTGGGAAGTAATACGTTAGAGTGGAAACAAAAAGCGTAGGCAAGTCTTTCCAAAGGTATGACTGAAAGGTAGTGGAAAGACAGCAAAGGGATCCAGAAAGGGATGAGAGATATATAAGTATATTTAAAATTTGGGAGCAACTTATGCCATATTTAAATTCTAATACAACATATCAGGAGAAAGAAAATAATTTATAGAGCAAGGTTCCTGAGAAGATGGCAGCATATGAGATCCAGAGCTCATGTGCAGAGATTATACTTAAACAAAAGAAAGGATCCTTTCTGAATTATAACAGGAGGGAATGAGTAAAAGAAGGGTACAGTATAGTTTTCTTTGTGGCAAAATATATGTTTATCTGTTAAGAAAGGAATGGTTGGGGGAGGGGATAAATAGCTGGAGTCAAAGGAGAGTGGACAATTTTTTAAAGAATGTCTGGGTAGAACTAAAGAAATAACATAAAAAGATTGCCAAGATATGTAAAATGTAAGGAAGTTTAAGGAACTGCTTAAGGGTGGTTAAAATGATGAACCATAGAAATTAAACTAGATAAGACAGAAAGATAGGAAGTGACCAATAAAGAATGCTGATGAGTCAAGGACTAAAGATCCCTATATGCAGAAAGAAAGATAGAAAGATAGAAAAGAGAAAAAAGAAAGAAAAGACTAGTGAAATAGGACTAATGCAAGAATAGGAAGGATGGCTGATTACTTCTAAGGAAGAAGTATTAGGTTATGACAAAGTCCAGGGTGTAGCCATAGAAAAGGGTGAAGAAACAGAATGGAAGTGAAGTTGTCTGGAGCCAAGTTACTGAGAGGGTGACATGTTTAACTACAGACATGAACATTATAGTCCCTTAAAATGATGTCACAACTGAAAGGACACAATAAGCCAGAAATGTGAGTCTAAAAGAATGCTATATCCTCAAGCAAGAATTATCCAATGTTTTAATTTGTTCTAAACTGATACATACTGTATTAGATACCAAGTATGACACAGTTCATAATTCCAAGTAAAACAATTCTTCCTCTCAAAATCTATTTAAGTAGCTGCCGGAAGGGGGTGGGGGTGGGGAGATGGGCAAGATGGGCAAAAGGGATTAAGAGGTGTGAACTTCCAGCTGTGGAATGAATGAGTCATGGGGATGAAAGGTACAGCAAGGGAATATAGTCAATAATACTGTAACAACTTTGGTGACAGACAGTAACATCCTAGTGAGCATTTCATAATGTACAAGATTAAAATATAAATTACAAAGAGATAAAGAGGCCAGTGTGCTAAGATTCAGGCCCTTCAATCTTTCTACTCCACTACTCTTGGCATATTGGCTTGTTGCAAAATGGATTCTACAACTTTTGCTCTAGTCCCTCATGCAGGTCAGGAAGAAGAAAGACAGGAGCATCAATACCTCCATCTGTCCTTTCAATTAAGAAAACAAAAAGCTCTCCCTGAAAACCCTGCAACTGACTTCCCTTGGACCTCAAAACCCCAAAGAGGATCACATGGCTACAATTAGCTAGGAGGGAATCTGAGAGTAGGGGGCAGGAATACCATGATTAGCTTAGACCTGTGGTTCTCCCTCACCCCCAAGGGAATGTGTTAATATGTGTGAAGACATTTTGATCATCACAATGGTGGAGAGAAGCCAATGGCATGACTAGCATCTCATGCCTCGAGGACAAAGATGCCAGAAACACTGAAATGCAGAAAACAATCTCCTACAATGGAGATTTGTACTGTTCAGAACACCAAAACACCTCCATCAAGAAACACTGGCTTAGATCAGTTTGTGACCAGCCACTGGAGTAGGCATGTAGTTACCACACTACAAACAAAACCTATGTTCTGCTAGCAAAGAACCTAAGGGGAGGAGGTAGTAAAGAGAATGAAATGAATATTGGGAGAGAAGTTTGTACCATGAGATGTAGTAAACAAGAAGTCAGAGAAGGGTTTTTAATTGACAAGTAATATTATCAGATCTTAGATTGGAGACATATGAACGAATGTAAGAGAAATCACTTAAAGTAGCCTAGTCCAAGTTGATGATGGACTGAACTACATTTGGAGCAGTGAGAATGGAGAATAGGGAGATTTACATCAGTGATGTTAACAAAGGAAAATCAGGGGCGCCTGGGTGGCTCAGTTGGTTAAGCGTCCAACTTCTGCTTAGGTGATGATCTCACAGTTTGTGAGTTCCAGCCCTGCATATGGCTCTGTGCTGACAGCTCAGGGCCTGGAGCCTGCTTCAGATTCTGTGTCTCCCTCTCCCTCTCCCTCTCCCTCTCCCTCTCCCTCTCCCTCTCTCTCTCTCTCTCTGCCCCTCCTCTGCTTGCACTCTGTCTCTGTCTCTCAAAAATGAATAAATGTTTAAAAAATTTAAAAAATAATAAAGGAAAATCAGCTTGTAGTCTTTATTAGTACATATGACCTTAGTTCAGACCTGCCTCTCCCACCCACTAGTTATGTGACTTTATATAATTTACAGAATTCTCAACTCAAATTTCTTGACTTTAAAATAATAGTTCCTAACTCACAAAATTGTTATGAGAATTCAATGAGTTAATGAAGTACGTTAAATGCCTATTTTAGTGTCAGACCAGTTCTTTTTATAATTATCCCTTGTAACTTATGATATTTACATCAAATCACAAGACTTCTGTGGACATTATCATACCCTACACAAAACAGCGTGTGCCAAGATTATAAGGAAAGAAAAAAATAACATAATCTTTGTGAGGAAGCTTCTCTTTTCCACTCCTTTTATTGGAATTTTCATGAAAATATTTCTTAGTGAAGAAGCTCTATGGGGATATGCCAGATACTTAAATATAATTAACACGTGATGGGTGAGAAGGAAGGACAATATTTCTCCTATGATAAAAAATTATAAGGGGAGAATGTGATTTAAAAAGTAAACATATAATTGGTCTTTGCCCACAGTTCCTTAAACAGAGCTCCTAAAACCTCTGTAATTTCCTGCATGGTAGGGATAAGATCATCTTCTGTTCTAATATTTGTTCTTTATCCCTGGTTCCTGACACAAAGCTCCTATGTCCCTTGGAATTTCCTGGGTAATAGGAGCATCTTTTCTTCAATTGAGGCCACTCTTGGTGTGCTGCTAGATAATTTCAGGATGGGTGCCGGTCACCAGAAAGACCAGGGCAAGGTTAGAGGACTGGAATTTTCAGCCCCACTCCTTAACCTCTAGGGAGTGGAGAAGGGCTAGAGATTGAGTTCATCACCCAAGAGGTAATGATTTAATCAAACAATGAAAACTCCTAATGATAAGATTCAGAAAGCATCTGGGTTAATGAACACATCAAGGTGCTCAGAGGGTGATATGCAAGCTCCATGCACCCCACTTATATCTTGCCCTATGCATTTTTATAATAAATCAGTAAGTAAAGTGTTTTTTGAGTTTTTGAGTTATAGGAACCCCAAATATATAGCAGAGCTGTCATAATTATAGGTGGCAACCTGGGACTTGTGACTGTCATTTGAAGTGGGGCAGTCTTATGAAACTGAGCCCTTGATATGTGGGGTCTGCACCTAACTATGGTAGTGTCACTACTGAGTTGACTTGTAGTACAACCAGTTGGTGTCAGAGAATCAGATAAATGGTTGTTGAGTGGAGGAAAAAGTTACTCATAATTGTTGTCAAGCAAAAAAGCTTTAAAAAGACTGATTGGGGCACCGGGGTGGCTCAGTCAATTATGCATCCGACTTCAGCTCAGGTCATGATCTCATGGTTTGGGAGTTCAAGCCCGTCAGTCAGGCTCTGTGCTAACAGCTCAAAGCCTGGAGCTGCATGGAGTACTGTGTCTCCCTCTCTTTCTCTCTGCCCCTCCCCCCACTCACACTCTGCCTCTCCCTCTTTCTCTCTCAAAAATAAACAAACATTAAAAAAATTTTAATGTTATATTCCACAAATATGACTCCTTTCACTTAGTTTGTTTTTCAATCTTAACAGTATAAATAAAGAGAAAATGCTGCATATTGACTAGCCCTTGGTCAATCAGACTTTCATTATGCTGATGGGGTAACTATCTTCCACAAAGTGAGAGAGCGACCCAGCAAGAGCGAGCACCTAAAAACTAATAATAGTAATTTGCATCACTTTTCCTCAGGCAAAACTTATACAGGACTGAATAAGCCTCATTATTATTTCCTTTTCTTCCCAATTTGCATTAAACTTACGTTCAATGTAGGCTCTGCTTATCAGCAAGGTTAATATGGAAAAATTGCACTAGCTGAAGCATGGCTCCATGCAGTAAAGTTTTTAAGAACAATTCTTTTTACGGAGAAGCTGAGAGGAAATCTCCAAAGATGCAACATAATGTTCTGGAGCAAAGAACAATGGATTATGTAACCCAGATCCAAACATCTCTCTTAAAATGCATGTACAGAAACCCAATGGTATAGAAGAAAAGGGACTGTGTTGGCCTCAGGGTGAAAGTTACTATTAACCTTAACTTTCCTTTTCAATCTTAACTTCCCTTCTCACATTATTATGATATAATTTTTTGTGCAGTTTTCTCTACATATGGTTTCTTTATATTTGCAATATATTGCAGGGTTTTTTCCATTTAATCCTGTATCAATATTATTTATAGAACTGCCTCTTTTTGTTACAATTTCTTCTCATAACCCAGCTAGCATCATAAAGTGAAAATTGCACCTTTGTATATGGGAGGGCCCCCCAGAAAAAGCATAGCTTTATTCCATGTTTGACAGATGTGGCATTATATCTATTCTTTAACCAATCATGTTTAGTAATGAATTCAGGTAAAACACATATACTTTGCCCCTAATGCATAAAGCTTAAACTGGGATAGCCAGAGGCTGCTTATCCTAAGCGTCTTCTCAGCCTAAACTGAATTAATTCTCTTTAGCTGAATTAATTCTCTTCCAGTTCTTTTTATCCAGTGCTCTCAGCCTGGGTACCATGGTTCCAAATTCCTAATTACTATAAAATAATTTTCTTTCCTTGAGCTAAGCCTGGTAATATGGCTCTAACAGATGACCTCTATAATGTAATTTATAATACTTAAAGCCTCAGTCTGAGAATAATTTTACCTATTTTACTGAACCTAATAGAAACCACAACACACCTCTACCTTTGCCAGGGAAGTTAAAAGGCAATAATACAATATATACTGTATTATATAATAATATGCCTAATATAATTATAACATAATATACATTATGTATATATTATATATATCATTATGCCTCAGCTTAAAATGTTTCTAAAATAAACCATTCCTTCTAGTTATTTCTAAAGTTATCTTTCTATTTTCATATATGCCCAGCAGGTAATCATGGCTCAAGATTTCAACCCCAAAATTATTTCCCTTTAATTTTAGAGAAATTGACAAATTTTGGATTCTGCTGGGTATGTTAAGGGATGAGTGAACTCTGAGATGGGTGGTAAGGGGAATGACATGTTTCCCTTTTCAGTGCCTCCTTTATTCTTCAAAAAGTAATTTCAAAAACTTTTTATAAACTCTTTGGTTATTTAAATAATCAAATCAAACCTAAAGCCAGGTATCTTCATTTTTTAAAACACAAAAATAACTAAACTGGAGCTCTTCTTACATTACCACTAAATGTGGCTAGTCATTCATTCATTCTAGACCCATTTCTTCACATAGATTAAGGTCAAGGTAGAAACTAAAGTTACCTTGGTTTAAAAAACAAACAAACAAACACACAAAACTTCCCAAGATTAGAAAATGCCAACTGATATAAATAAATATATGCCAGTCATAGGTGAAGAGAATAAAGTTGCAGGTGTCTTAAGTGAAGGACAGAAGATGAAAACAGACCCACAATTTCCCAAAAACTAGTAATAATAAACTTCCCACACATAAAGGAAACTGCCTTCTGTATACAGGTGGGAAAAAGCAATTTTCAGAGGAGTATGTCCCTACAGTTGTGGGGGCATTTTCCATAGTCATGATTTTTTTTTTTAATGTTTACTTATTCGTGACAGAGAGCACGTGTGAGAGGAGGGGCAGAGAGAGAGAGAGAGAGAGAGAGAGAGAGAGAGGGAGAGAAACAGAGGATCCCAAGCAGGCTCTGTGCTAACAGCAGAAAGTCCAATGAGTGTGCTCAAACTCACCAAAGGTGAGCCAAAGTTGGATACTTAACTGACTGAATCAGGTGCCCCATAGTCATGATTTTTTTAATGTTTATTTTTGAGAAAGAGAGAGAGAGAGCGCACACAAGTGTGCAGAGGAGGGGCAGAGGGAGAGAGAAGACACAGAATCCAAAGCAGGCTCCAGGCTGTCAGCACAGTGTCCAAAACAGGACTCCAACCCACAAACCGAGAGATCATGACCTGAGCCCAAGTCAGACATTTAACCAACGGAGCCACCCAGGCACCCCATAGTCATGAATTTTTAATCCCCACAAGGCTAACCTCCCTATCAAGAATTAATTTATGACTTGGCTGGAAGATTACGGAATACAGTTTGTGATGATTATGGACATTTTTTCTGGTAAAATTCCTCATATTAGTTCTCAAATACATTCCCAATATATGGAACTAGGGGTCAGTCTGCCCATTGTTTCCTAATTCCAATTCAATTTATATATGAGGCACTAATTCATAAATGGAGCGGAGTATGTACAGGGCAACAAAGTCTCTGAGTACTTAAAGGTGCCTGCATTATTTAAAAAGCTCCCCAAAATACAGGCATGACTGGAAAAGAGGAAGCCTGATGCCCCCAAGAGGGATATAAAGGAGACAGTTGTGGCAGTAAAAGGGGCCAGGAGAAACATTTGAGAAAAAGAAAGAGGAAGGTGAAGAGTGCAGTCAAGTTATAGCCATTAAATACTTGAAGAACTGAGAAAACACTCAAAATAAAGCATTAAGTATAAAAATTGGGTCAGGGAATTGCATATACAGTATGACCCCAATTTTGTGATACAATTGTGTACTTTCTTGAAGAATGTATACCAAATATGGAGGGGTTTTCCCCCCTAGATTAAGCTTTTCTTTTTTTTTTTTTTTTACTTTTTCATTCTACTTTTCTATCTTTTTTAACACAAACTGCTTTGTAAGATTGAAAAAGTACACGCTACACTCGCCTTTAGTGAAAATGTGGTTTCTTTTCCATTTCATTGCTGTAAGGTGGCGCTCAAGTCCCCACTCTGACTGGAGTTAGAAAGTGAACCTGTCGATCAAGGTTACTCCTCTCCCTCCGACTGTAGAACACAATTCCAGGGCAGAACAGTAACTTCCAGGTAGTCTTGGCCTCTTTGGGTAATGGCAGATTGTTAAAGGATTTTCTTAGGCCCTGCTCTCCAAAATGGGAGGCCGCAGGGCTCAGCAAACTGCACCTCCCCCGCTATCCCCAGACCTCGGCCTCTGTCCTCCAGAACCCACCGAGGACATACCGGGCTCACCGGGCATCTGGACCCCACATGGGTCCCCAAGGTGCGACGGGTGACCCCCGGACGTCGTCTATCCAGTCTGGACTTGCCTACAGCGGATGCTGCCGCTCCCAGACTAGGCTCGTGCACTGCGCAGCTCAGCCGCGCAGCACTGCCTCCGCCACCGGCCTGCGCAGACCCCCGCCTTCCCTCTTGAGGCGCCGGCGAGGCTCGGGCCTGCGCAGTGCTACCCTGGTGCCTGAACCTAGGACGCACAGGCCGCGTGGCAGTCACTGCCTTTTGGGCACCGTGAGGTATTTCCTGGTTCCCTTGGCTACCCTCGGGTTTCCTGGGAGTGAGCGCCAAGCTTCCCCCGCTTTTTATCACCCCCTCCCACCGTGGACTAAACTCCGACACGCCTCTCTGACCATTCGCTTCCTCAGCCCCCGCCTGATTTTGTGTTTACTTGCCCTGACTTAGACTTCCCTTCCATCCATCTTCTTCTTCCCAAGGCAGCAATTCTCCCTTACTCAACAACGGTAATAGTGAAATGACTGCAGGGAAACATTAATTTCGGAGGGTTGAAAAAACAAAAGAGTTTAATATGTACAAGATTCTTCGTCACATATTTTCAACTTCTATAATATCTTCCCCAAAATATTTTTAAAGTGTAATTATGGGAGTCCTAGGGTCATCCTGAAGGTTCCAGACAGCTGGAGAATTCTCAGTTACTGCCAGCAAGATAACCTCTCTGGAAATAGGTTCCATTTTGAATTCCAAAAGAACAGGTTGCCAATATTGCTTAGGCCAATAGAGGGTGATGAGACCTAGCCTGGATGCACCCTATACTGTGTATGTAGGGTTTTAGCCTGCCTGAAATACTGGTGTTAAATAATGTTAGCTGTGATTACCATGCTGCGGAAAGGAAGCAGAAACAGATTTGATCAGTGCCACGGCAGGGAAAAAAACTGATACTTAAAGTAGTGAGCCCCAAATCTATATAGTCCTATAAAAAGCTAAACTGGCGACTAATTTCACTGCCAGTTTCTCGTGCTCTTCTAATCCAGGAAACAAAGAGCATAACACACACTCACTGTTGATCTCACTTTACGTAAGGGAAACTATAATACTGATACTGGGGGGAAGACTTGTCACGACTGTTTAAAATGTTCTGCTTGACAGTAAAAGGAATGAACCATACGCAGAAAGGTGATTTGAACCCAAGGTAAGGTAACATGCTATATGACAAGGTTTGGCTATTTTTAGAAAGTGTTCTTCCAGAGCGCCTGGGTGGCTCAGTGGAGTAAGCGCCAGACTCTTGATTTCTGCCCAGTAATGGCCTCACAATTGGTGACAGCTATCACTGTCAGTGCAGAGGCTGCTTGGGATTCTCTCTGTCTGTCTGTCTGTCTCTCTCTCTCTCTCTCTCTCTCTCTTTCAATAAATAAATAAACATAAAAAAAAGAAAATTTCACTCTAGAAATGAGGAAATAAATATATATACAATTGGACATAGAGTCCTGCAGCATGTTAGAGTGATTATTGAGAGAGGGAAAGAGAAAGAGAGGGAGGAAGGAAGGGAAAGAATTAAAGAATCTTCCCAACATAAATTCTGAATTGAGATGAGGGGAATGTGGAGGGGATGAGGGAGGCGAACTGTTTTGGAAGGTGAGTTTCGTTAGGAAACATAAGGAAATCAGTTTGAACAGATAACTTTTAATCTATTATTTTCCAGATAGGAGCAGGAACAGAAAGAGCCTTTCTTTTATTTTTTAAATATACTTTGAAGTATCTTATATTTTAAATATACTATTAAGGGTTTTTGTTTTATTGTATGTATGTATTTATTTATTGGAAAAAAGAAAGAACCCAGCATCTGATTGTTGAAGACTGTATAAAACCATTCTTTATTTAAACCATGTCCCTTTAATAAGGCCAGAACAAACTCAAACTTAATGATGTGTGGATTTTTTTTCTCTAAACAACCTACTACACGATGACAAACATACAATAGAAAAAATTTCGTAAATCATTTGCAACTTTATCAAATTAACTTCAAATGTTCTTGGGTTTTTATGTTGTGTGAATGGAAACCATAGTTTAAATTGTTAACAAAGATACTTCTTGATGCATTACTCAGTAGGAAGTCCTTCAGGAAAGGTACTTTGAAGGCCAAAGCAATGCTGCTAACCAATTTTGTTAACTTAATCCCAGGCTTTGCAATCGAGTGGAAAAATCAAGTGGAAGAAGAGCTTTCTCTTCAGCACAGGATTTAAAGAAGTAAAAATAAGGATGCCATTGAAGCTATTTAAGATGAATTCTAATGTACCTACTAAAGACCCAGGTCAGTTTGTGGGGGAAAATTGTTATATAATAACTAACATGCTTTAAAATCACTACAATATAAATTCATATTTCCTAAGTACTGGTTTATGCCATGTGGTGACACTCACAGCTACAACAGTAACATAAAATATTTCCAGAGGGGAAAAACAATGAGAAGTCTCAAGACCAGAACACTGTCGTGCAATGAAAGGAAGGTAGATCAAAACATACCATTTTCATATTTTAAAAGCTCCTAAAACTTGGATTTTCCTGTAACCAAAAAAGGTAACCTCCTGATCAGCTCATACAGTCTTGTATCAATTTCTGTGTACCTCTCACACTCTTCATATTTGATTTCACTCTTTTGGATGCCAGCAAAAATCTTCGCTAAAATCAAAAACAGTGCAGAATTTCTTTTCCAAACAGTACAACTTGAAAACTTGAAGGGTCACAGTGCCCTCTAGTGACCCATTGATAAGACCAACTTTTATTTCAGTCTCCGAGAACAAAATGTTGGAGTCTTACACATTTTCAGCGAGTTTTTTTTCCACACATATTTATAAATGCCATTTTCTACTTCTGATGGGGGAAAGTGTAAGTTACAATCAATTAGCTACACAGTACACTGGAGAATGACTCCCTTTCTTGTCCAGTGCTCCCACGGTTACATTGTATCTGGAGGGGAGAAAAAGGCTTAATTCCAATCAATCCTACAAATCAACATACTGTACATTAATATGTACAAATGTAAAATTCTTAATTGAGACTTGTGATAAGGACAGGTTTGTGGCGCTCTAGAGCTGTATTACAGTCCCAAATCTGTCCATGCCTGACAATGAGACCAGTGCTAAGGAATTTGATCCCACTGAACCTCACTTTTCTTCCTCTATAAATGAAAAAAGGGTGGCAGTATTGGTGCGGATGCAGGGAAATGGACTATAAACATTTCTAGTGGGAGCACTGATTCTACAGCTTTTCTGGAGGGAAAAATATGGCAATAATTCTCTAACAATTTTGTAAGTACAGTGGCAGTAACTCTCAAAAACCAGAAGATTCCCAATGTACTTCGCCTTAATGCCAGAATAATGGCCAATATTGAACTCCTACTCAGTTCCATATACTGTCTGAAGTGCTCTAAGTAGATTTGCTCATTTAATACTCACAAAAATTCTGTAAGGTTGTACTAATACTTACCCACATTTTACATAGCAGGGAACCAAGACACTAAAATTTGCCCAACTTTACAAAATCAATAGTTGGATAAAAACCCAGGCTGTATGGTTCAGAGTCCATGCTGCAAACTATTACACTATACTTCTAGAACTTCATCTTCTGAGAAATTACCCTAAGAAAATTATTGAGGATGTACACAAAGAATTTTCAATCAGGGTGTTAATCTCAGCATCATTTCTAATAGGAAAAAAAATGGAAAATAACCTAACTGACCAAAAATAGGGCATTCATTGAAATGATTATGTTAAAGACAAGCCATTGACTCTGTGTTCTTTTTTTTTTATTTTTTTATGTTTATTTATTTTTGAGAGAGAGACAGAGTGTGAGCAGGGGAGGGACAGAAAGAGGGAGACACAGAATCCAAAGCAGACTCCAGACTTTGAGCTGTCCGTACAGAGCCTGACACAGGGCTCAGACTCACGAGATCATGACCTGAACCAAAATCAGACAAGACCATGACCCTGAGCCACCCAGGTGCCCCAAACTCTGTGATCCTAAAGAACCAATAACATGAAAAATGTTCCCAAATATATTAAGTGAAATAGCAGATTAGAGACATACTACATTCATATATGTATAGTGCACTCCCATTTTTTAAAGAAATATATATTTAAGAACAAGGAAGTAAAATTGCTAATGTATAAATAATAATTATGTTGTGAACATAGCATAACATATAGAGAAGATGAATCACTATGTTGCACAACTGACACTAATGTAAATTGTCAAAGATACTCAAATTTAAAAGTTATAATAATAATAATGTGTAGAGAGTGGTGAGAATGGAGGTAACAATTTTTATTTTCTTTTTTCTTTTTTATGTCCATTTTCCAAATTTTCTATAAATAATTATAAAAATATTTTATATTTTTAAGAAATTAAGGTTCACTTTTTTTTTAACTTTTGCAAAATTTTATTTTAAAGTTGGAAAGTTTTGGGCGCCTGAGTGGCTCAGTTGGTTAAGCATCCTACTCTTGATATCGGGTCAGGTCATGATCTCACCATCGTGGGATCAAGCCCCGTGTCAGGCTCCACACTGTGTGGAGCCTGCTTGAGATTCTCTCTCTCTCCCTCTGCCCTTCTCCCCTGCTTTCATGCTCTCTCTCTCTAAAAAAGAAAAAAGTTGGAAATTTTTGAGTTTTAAGCTTTTGCTTTTGACCACTACTTTTCCATTTTTGCACTTGCTATTTTATTTTACTTCCAGTATAGTTAACATACAGTGTTATGTTAGTTTCAGGTGTGCAATAAAGTGATTCAACAATTCCAGTGCTCACTGCAACAAGTGCACTCCTGGGTTGCATGCATGGCTCAGTCGGTAGAGCATGCAACTCTTGGTCTCAAGGTTATGAGTTCAAGCCCATATTGGGTGTTGAGCCTTCAAAAAAAAAAACAAGTGCACTCCTTAATCCCCATCACCTATTTCCCCCAACAGGAAAATGCAAATCAAAACTATAATAAGCTATCACCTCACACCTGTCAGAATGGCTAAAATTAATAACACAGGATATAACAGGTGTTGGCAAGGTTGTGGAGAAAAAGGAACCCTTTTGCACTGTTGGTGGGAATGCAAATTGGTGCAGCCACTGCAGAAAATAGTATGGAGATTCCTAAAAAAAATTAAAAAGGAACTACTCTACAATCCAATAATCACCCTACTGGGTATTTACCTAAAAAGTGCAAAAACACTATGTCAAAGGGATAAGTGCACCCCTATGTTTATAGCAGCATTATTTACAATAGCTAAATTATGGAAGCAACCAAGTATCCATTGATAGATGAATGGATAAAGAAGATGTGGTACACAGACACACACATGCACCCTGGAATATTACTCAGCCATAAAAAAAAGAATGAAATCTTACCATTTGTAATGACATGAATGGAGCTGGAGAGTACCATGCTACATGAAACAAGTCAATCAGAGACAAATACCACATGATTTCACTCATATGTGGAGTTTAAGAAGCAAAACAAACAAGCAAGAGGAAAAAAAGAGAGAAGCCAAAAAACAGACTCTTAACTATTGAGAACTGATGGTTACCAGAGGGGAGACTGGTGGCAGAATGAGTAAAAATATTTTATTTTTAATGAGAAGTTCAGGCCAAATGTGCTCTAAGATGTTTTATAGCTCTAAATGTTTATTATTTTGAAATAAGAAATAGAGAATAGTCATGAATTTTAGAACTAGAAGGAGAAAATATTTACCATCCCTCCAGAGGTTTCCATATCTGTTTGATTCTCAGAATCACCTGGACTAATCAAAGACAAACTTCTTGCCTCCCTCTTTTTCCAATCCAAATCACCTGAGGATGAGGCCCAGGTGATTCTTATGAGCTGACAGTATGTGAAACTACTAATTTATTCCCATTGCATCATTTCAATCATCTGGCACATAAGCAGCACTCTTAAAACCAAATGCGAACCAGAGCCTTCATATACTGTTGGCTATTATAAGCAATCCAATTGCTATTGACAAATTTCAAGTTCAAGTTCAATTTTTTTTTTAATTTTCTTGAGAAAAAATGAATCTTAAACAATAAATTTACTAATAAAAAAATTTTAGCCATAAAATAATGTAGTCAGACCTACCAACAATGAGCAGAGTGAAGGTATTATTACCTATATTCATTGCAAATAGCTTGTTCACATTTTTCGACTACATTCCTATTTAAAGGAATCAAAATTTCTTAGAGCTCACACAACACAAAATCAGATCCAAACATAGTATTTTTGATACTACGGGCAGCAGGTTGGGGAGGATGGAGCTAATGCAACAAGAAGCTCTGTTTTAAGGAAAAGATTGTCCAAAGCCTTCTCAAGAGTCCTTAGTTGCACAGAGTAAGGAAAAGCCACTCTGGACACAGTGAAAACATTTATAAATAGATAAGGAAAGACTCTTGAAAAATCTTCCTTGAATTACCAGAATTTTACTCTTAGAGCAGCAATTTTTATTTGTGGTACAGTAACCTGTCTCAAATTGATGGTACAAAGAATTAGTTACATTAACTCACAGGAGATTTGCATCACCAGAATCTATTTTATCCAAGCCACAGGACCTGATTGCCTGGTATACCCATCTCACTTTGTGCATCAAGACATCTTCCAGGTGTCCCCCAGCAGGAAACAGGGAGATGACTACTAATCTAAAAAATTATAGGCAAATAAAAATGGAAGATAGGATGGCTCGTATCTTATTCCTGCCATTTAAAGGAATAACTCCTGATATACCAGTCTTGACAAAAAACATACATACACACCCTCACAAAACATTTAAAAATAAAAACCAAGACCAATGTTGAATTTAAAACTCGGTGAAAATAGTCTGGCAATAGTGAGTATTGAGGCAACATGAACTGTGGATACCATGTGCTGTTGCTTTGATTGCTTGGATGACTCATCAGAGAACACCCTCCCCCAAGCCTTAACTGCAAACTGCTTCAATTCCCTTACCTGAGCTTTCACTCTGCTTTCTTAGAGTTCTGGAAAATGTTCTACTCAAGGCAGCAAGTACACATATAGCCCAGATGAACTATAATTAAGGTGGCAAGAAACCAAGGAAAAGAGAAAGCAGTATTAGTTCAATTGTTTCCTTTGCACAGGGAGCAGATGGACTCCAAGGTCCAATAACCCTTTTGTACCTCAGCTAAGGCTGACAATACATCATTATACTCAGATGGGAGCAAGAAGAAGGTGCCTAGCAACTTGGACTTGGAATGCTTGAGCTTTTGTCAATTTACGTCATAATCTTAATATTAAACAGGCTTGCTCTCATTTGCCAGTCATCACCTCATTTTATGTTTTTCAAACACAAGAAGATTAAACAGTCTTTCCTGAAAGTACTTTAGCCCCTTAGATATAGAACAGTAGTAGTGTTTGAGTCTCCCCTTATAAATGTATATGTAAAACTGCCATGAGTCTCAGTGGAAATTATATAAGTTGGAGGGCCTACCATGGGTAACGTTTTCATTAGCCACAGTATGCACATAACCCAGGGTCTTTTTGGAATTTGGATACCAAGAACTATTCCTTGGACCCCATTGTGTTTGTGTGCTTTATATACATAAGAAGTTATTAGAACTTCTATTTCTATTTAGATTTATCTTTTGCTTCTTTAATTATTATAAAATATAGACATATGTATGTATATATACATATATATATAATCTTATAATGAAAATAAAATATGTGTTTGGGGTTGTGTGCTCAAATATTTTAGATGTCTAGATCATGTTATGTGATCACATAGTTGATGAAGGGTAATAAGGAAAGAATTAAGAAAAGGAGGAGACCTGAGAATGAATCAAAATCATTAGACCATCAGTGGACCAACCACATGCCCTTCTCACAATGCAGCACTGGGTGAGAATTCTATAAGTAACATATGATCAGGGCACCTGGGTGGCTCAGTTGGTTAAGTGTCTGACTCTTGGTTTTCGCTCAGGTCAAAGTCTCACGGTTCATAGCATCAAGTCCCGCTTTGGGCTCTGTGCTGACATCATGGAGCCTGCCTGGGATTCCCTCTCTCCCTCTCTCCCTCTCTCTGTGCCCCTCCCTCATTCTCTCGCTCTCTGTCTCAAAATAAATAAACTTTAAAAAAACATATGAGCAAGAGGATGGCAATCATTTTTCTCCAATATCCTACTGTGATGTCTAATTATATCAATATAGGAGGAAGACAGAACCTGTTCATCTTTCATTTTACTCGATAAAGGAAAAAATATTGGGGAAAATTAATTTCTGGCAGGAAACCCAGAAATAGTGGTTGGAGATATAAATAACATACCCTATCCTTAGATCCCAGATAAAGAGCTTCACATACAACTCCCATTCTCCTAGCTTTCTCACTGCAGATCCCAATGAAAAAATAAGGAAGATAGTTATATAAACAATAAATCTGAGTCATCACTGAACTCTTGCAAATCTTTCTGACAACAATAAAAAAAGGAATAAAAATGCTTCCAGCAGAATTATCCTTAATTATGATAAAAAATATATAACCAAGTATGTTATTCTTATTAGGATTCATCCTCCCCAACATGGATAATTGGAGTCTAGAATAAATTCAAAGAGGAGAGAATTAGATTTTCTGGACCACATAGTTCTCATCAACTCAGAAGAGAGAGGAAATGTCCCAGTACAAATTTAACTTGGAAGAGAAATTTTTTCCCAACATTATATTGATGAATGTTGGTCTAATATAATATCTTCTCCATTCTTCTGACAATGCTATACTTTCCTACCATATAACAACCTCCAGTGAGAAAAGTTGTGAGTGTCCACCTCATCCTTATCTTCTCCCTATCCTTTGATATGTCACTATATACTTGGAAGATCTCGAATTAAATAAATGTTACCAAGGGCCATAAAATAGTGCAGAGAAAAAAATGTGATAAAAGCAGATGTACTATAAAACAATTAGTTGAGACAAAGAAGAAACAAAGAGAAAGTCATTTTAACCAGGCCATTCAAGGCTTCTCTCTTGAATGGATAATGTCATATTCCTGCTTTAAACACAAAGAGAGGTTTGATTGTTTTCTGCCTAAACTTTCACAGTATATCATTACACTTTTTCAAGATTGATGTTAAACTTCTGCAAGATATAATATTGTAGAAATATTTTTTTGAGAGAGAGAGAGACTGCACATGCACACAAGTGGGGAAGGTGCAAAGGGGGAAAGAGACACAGAGAGAAAGAATCTTAAGCAGACTCCACACTCAGCATGGAGCACAACACAGGGCTCAATGTCACGACCTTGAGATCATGACCTGAGCCAAAATTAAGAATCAGGCACTTAACCAACTGAGCCTCCTAGGTGCCCCTAATATTTTAGAATTTTTTATGTAAAGGAATGAAAGTAGCCAAAGATCCTTCTCCAAGGTCCTAATTTCAGCTGGACAATTGACTTCCTGTGGAGCACTGAGAAAGTGGTTTAACCTTTCCAGGCCAAGGTCATGCCCTTCTTATTGGTAAAATAGAGCTAAATATTTTCCTATACTTTCCTCTTAAATTTTTTTGAAATTCAAACATGGAACTGGGAAGTTTTTAAACATTTTATTATTTTTTCACCCCAAAGATAAAAAGGAATCATCCCTCCAATGAAGGAAATACATGAAATCTACAGGATTAAGCCATTTTAGATGCTTAAATGTACGGCATTCTTAAAAAGTAACCTCAAACCTTCAGCTCTGGATAACCTCTCACAATTGAGCCACTGTTTTAATACATTCTTACAATGCCAAGGTTTTAGAAAAGAGAGTAAAAATACCTTCTTTGGGCAATTTGTGTGCAAATGAAACAGCCTATTAAAGATTGCCTCAATGAGAATGTGTAAACACTGGTCTTGGCCACAAAGAAACAATTTCCTGGGGCAAACTTCATGGTCTGATTTCCCAGAAATACCCTGGAAAATGAACAGAAGGAAACGCCTCATACTGCTTTGTCTGTAGCCACAAAATATACACAGAGGGTCCCACCCAGCCGAAATTTAACCCTGTGCCCCCCAAAAAGGACAAAAGTAATAACAAGTCACATAATGAGGCCATTGTACATGTAAAAATAGTATCTACACTACCTACGCATGAAGGCCAATATAATTATGGTCTAAGAAACTAAGTTACTTCAGAGTGGAAATATGAACAGGTGCCCTATGATAATATTTTCTAGGCAAGAACCATTCAAGGATACCTCTTCTCCCATCAGCTCTACTTAGTTTAAATCCATCAGAGGGAGGAACAATAGGATAGTACTTGCTAATTTATTCAATTTAGAATGGACCTATGCGAACATTTGCAAGAACCTGTCTATCAAATACTAATTTTTTTTTAAAAAGCTGTCATTTTTTTGTAACTGTCAATCTAATAGAAGAGGGTTTACAACAAATCACTCAGGGAATAGTCTATTCTTGTATGTTTAACAATATCTCCACAACTATCTTATGTCTAAAATCAGGCCATCAATGTCTTTCTATTCTACTCCCATCCCATCAAACCAGATTACTGCCAAGATTAGTCACTTCTGTAAGCAGATTTGAAACTACAGACTGAACATAGACCTCTCTCCTTATTCTCAATTGATCAACATTCCTTTTAAATAGTTTAGAAATGCCTCTCCCGTTCCTCTGCCACTATCATGGTTCCAGCCTTTGGAATCTTTCTCTGATTGTTTCCAACCTTACCTTTCCTCCACTAGTTCTCAACACTGGTTGCATTTTAGAATTATCTCAAAATATTTGAAAAATACCCATATCTTTTACACAAATATCTCTAGAGGGTAAGATCTTGTTGCTTCCCTTCTTCACTCAAAATAAAAAGAACTTTTAGTGTAGAGATATATGAAATTAATGTTATTATCTTTAAATGGGAATACTTTATAGTAATATTTATGTTCATATTATCAGAGGATTCACAACTATTTATGGTCCCTGAGTAAATGCCTGTGCCATTTATTTTGTCCAAGAAATTTTTCTTCGCCCAAAATTACCCACAAGTTACAGATTGTTATAACTGAGTTAAGAATAGTTATTGTTATTATATGATGTAATTGAAAAGCACAGAACTAGGGGATTTGAAATTTAATTATGATTCTTGGTTATTTATTCTGCTAAGCATACATTTCTTTTTTTAAAAATGGGAATAATGGGGCACCTGGATAGCCCAGTGGGTTAAGCATCCGACTTCGCCTCAGGTCATGATCTCACAGTCTGTGAGTTCAAGCCCCTCATTGGGCTCTTCTGTCAGCTCAGAGCCTGGAGCCTGCTTCAGATTCTGTGTCTCCCTCTCTCTCTACCCCTCCTCCACTCACACTCTGAGTGTGAATTAAAAAAATTCTAGGGGCGCCTGGGTGGCGCAGTCGGTTAAGCGTCCGACTTCAGCCAGGTCACGATCTCGCAGTCCGTGAGTTCGAGCCCCGCGTCGGGCTCTGGGCTGATGGCTCAGAGCCTGGAGCCTGTTTCCAATTCTGTGTCTCCCTCTCTCTCTGCCCCTCCCCCGTTCATGCTCTGTCTCTCTCTGTCCCAAAAATAAGTAAACGTTGAAAAAATTCTAAAAGGGGCTCCTGGGTGGCTCAGTTGGTCAAGACTCTGATTTTGGCTCAGGTCATGATCTCGCGGTTCATGGGTTCAAGCCCCACGTCAGGTTCTGTGCTGACAGTTCAGAGCCTGGAGCCTGCTTCAGACTCTGTCGCCCTCTCTCTCTGCTCCTCCCCTGCTCGCTCATTCTCTCAATCTCTCTCTCTTTCTCTCTCTCTCTCTCCCTCCCTCCCTCTCAAAAATAAATAAAAATTAAACAATTTTTTTATTATAAACATTGTGAATAATAATATTGTCCCTACGTGCCTCAAAGAATTATTGTCAAGAGTAAATGAGACAATATATATGAAAACGTATGAATAGCTACAAATCCCAAATGCTCTCCTCTTGAGTATAAACTGAATAAACTATAAGCCCTTAGATTAATTCTAGTTTGTTATAAGTAAATATTGCAAGTTAAGCAATATTCTAAAAAAAAAAAAAAAGAAAATGTATTTTTCAAGAGAGTTATTGTCTCTGTTATCACTTATACTTACTGTATACTAGAGGCAGCCCTCTATTTAAAGAAACTATAAGTCAGAGTATGTGGAACCCCTCTCAGGCTGCCAGCACTTTCTCCGTCATCTGTAATCACTCCCTACTGTCCTTGGCAAGCCCTCCGTAAATCTGCAAATAATTCCCACTCCCTAATTTCAAAGACAAGAAAAAGCAGGCCAACCAACAGGTAAATTGCCAGCCATCTCTTGCTTCTACATTGGTTCTTCAGGCCTGGTTATCCTCTAAACTCTCTTGCAAAGTAGGCTGAGGGTAAATACAGGAGAAACTGCTGCTGAGGGTGAGGGTGCTCATATCTGCCAAGAGTACATCCTCATGTGTTGGCTTGTGAGAAACAAGAGTGTGTCTAAATATAAATTCGTATGATGGAATTGAATGAGTGCAAGGGGAAGACAGAGAGCCAAGACTAGTTTCAGTCCAAAGCCACACCATAGACACTCAGACAGATTTAAATCTGCCTTGGATCCTAGGTCTCCACTTGAAGATTAATGTAGACTACCACCTGAATCAGAGGCCATAAGAATAGTTCAAAGGACCCAAAGGGATTTCTAATAATATCCAAATATACCATATATATCCTAGTTAAGTTCAAATCCCACAAGATCTTAGTAAAACAAACAAACAAACAGCAACAAGCCCTTTTTGTAAAACAGTATCCACCTGTATCAAACCTCTTTATCCTAGATATGTAGAAACATGGGCAAGTTTTAACAATAATCCAATACATGATCCTGAATACAAATTTAGAGGATTCTTCAATTAAACTGTATTTAAATGTAATATTCATTTAATTCTTACCCAGCTGATTATTTACTGAGAAATTATTTATTTGATTATGTTGAAGATATTGCACTAATTTTTCACTTGGCAAAATTCATCTTTTTTTATCAAAGAGTTTACAATATAGTATTATTTCTCAACCATTTGGAGTTGTTGAATCTTTTGAAAATCTGATTAAAGATACAGCTGCTCTTACCAGAAATACACAAATACATGTAAAATTTGCATCAGTTTTAAGGGCTGGAGTCTATCCAGTGGTTACTAGGAGCACTTAACACTCAAGAAAAAATAAGAATGGAAGTAATACAAAGTAGCATAATATTAAAGCAATAAGATCTACTATAAGAGCTTAGACCAACGAGCATTTATTTAGGTGTAAAATGCTCAGGTAAGTATTCATGATCGACACTTAGAGGTTTGACCTTGAAGGATAAGTAGGACTTTGCCAGACAGAAGTAGGGATGGGGAGACAAAATTCAAGACCACATGAATGGCATAAATGTACGAATCACATAAATGTATGAATGTTAGCCATGTCCAAACAAGAAAAATGTTAAAGTCCCACTAGAAAGTTTGGATTTAATCTTATAAGTAATACCAAGTCATTAATGTTTCTTAAGCAGAGAGAGATGATCAGAATGGTGCATTAGAAAAATTACCCTACTGATGATAAAGTGGTGTGGATAAAGATTGAAGATAGAAGGTTATTGCAGTGGTATGAGCAAGAAGTAATGAGTCAAGGGCAGTAAGGCTCATATAACGATACTTCAGAGGTAGAGCCAAGCAAAATTGGCCTTTCGTTAAAATGTGGAGAATTTAG